>NW_004524717.1:3082582-3109359 GCF_000260255.1 Octodon degus | reverse complement strand
TCCTCCTCTTCTTCTTCTTCTTCTTCTTCTTCTTCTTCTTCTTCTTCTTCTTCTTCTTCTTCTTCTTCTTCTTCTTCTTCTTCTTCTTTCTTTTTTCCTTTTTTGGTACTGGGGATTGAATGTAGAACCTTGTGCTTGCCAGGCAGGTACTTAAGCTGCTGAGCTACGTCTCCAGCTCTTTTGAATGCATTTCTATGTGAAAAAAAACTGGCGATCAAGTGTCAGGTTTCCTTAAAGTTTAGGCAGTATTTAATAAATAGTTTGAGGAACTATAAACCCAGCATGACCTGCAGGGAACAGCCACATGTGGTCACCCTCCTCAGCTGTGTGCCTGTCATTTCTATTGCCATCAAACTGGGAACCCTCTTGAGTGTCATGATTTATTACTTATGAATGGCAATGGCCTATTGTATTATTATTAATGAAAGAATGTGTTTATATTTGACAGTATCTCCTAATCAGCTTTGGTCCATTAGCATACAGGGTTGAAGTCCTTCTATTGCTGTATTTTGGAAAACACATCAACAAACTTGTCCAACAAGTGCATGCTGTCAGCATAGGAGGTTCTTAGGTGGAGGTAGTGAGACCTGCTCCAATGGCAGCCAGCTTATTTGCCCACAAAAAATGGAATGGGTTAAACTCTGCAGCTCAGCCCTTCCGTCCTGACACTGCCTCTTCTCAGGAAATTTCTCTGAATACCTGTGTCACTGCGAATCTCCTGTTACCAAAAGGGCTGCTGCAGTTCTTCCTTCATTTCATAGGTCAGGTGTAAAAGAGGATGGTTCTGCTTGTCTCCTGGACTTGCTCTTCTAATGATATACATTAGCGGAGTTGTTTGTATTATTGAGACCAGGTATGGGATTGACCCATCTGACCTGATGACAACAGAAATGAAAATTGAGCCAAGGAGCACAGGCACACTGAAAAATGTTGAGGAGGACTAGGAGACCTTTCTGCTGCTGGGAAGAGTCAGACCCACCGAGACTCAGCAGGGCAAGCCTTCCATTCCTGTGCAGGGGTTGCAGAAGCTGGGCCTGCTGCCTCCTGCTGCAGTCTCAGCACTCTGGGAGTCTGAGGCAGACTGGTCACAAGTTCAAGTCCAGCCTGGGCTCTTTAGTGACTTCATGAAACTATGTGCTAAATAAAACAGTAAAAGAAAAGCTTGGAACTGTAGTTCCATACGAAGGCCCTGGATTGCATTCTCATAATGGTGAAGGAAGGAAAGACAGCAACAGAAGGAGAAAGAGAGGAAGAAGTCTGGCAGTCTTCCACTGGTCCTGGGAGGAGTTTTCGAAGGAGTGTGTAATCTTGTGCACACACCTGGCCATGAGGAATGGGCGGCCAGCTCATTCCAGGCCCCGCCTCATCTCTTCTTAGGTGCCGAGTCCAGAATAGGAAAAGAAGTTAAACTATCATTATTCACAGACGACATGATACTCTACATGGAAAACCCAAAAACCTCCACCAAGAAGCTCCTAGAATTAATAAACCAATTCAGCAACATATCAGGATACAAAGTCAACACCCAAAAATCAATAGCATCTCTTAGGTGCTGAGTCCCACACAGACATTTGGCCTTGTGCTAAGCGTGAGCCACAGAGTCCCTAAGGAGATACATGTGGGTGCAGGTGGAAGAAACAGCCACGCTTTTAGCAAGGCATGGGTTAAAGACCTTAGAGCTTGTTCACCTTTTGAGCTTTTTGGTGATGCCCAACTGTTTTATCCTCTCATCTAGTTTAGAATTAGGTGGCTTCTACACATTAGATCTGTGCTGTCCCCAAAGGGACACTGAGTTCTGATCTGGGGTAAGGATGTCATCCAAACAGAGGCTGACTATTCAGTGTGACCAACACAGGGTGGGGCAGAAATACTGTGACCTCTGTCTGTTCATGAACACGGCGACACCTATCGAACACCCTCTAGCTGGGTTCTGAGGTCTTTTTGTAGCCTCTTTTTAGAGGAGCAACTAAAAAGAGTAACTTGTTTAGTCATAGAATAACTTTCTATGGTCACACAGCTGGATGCTGGTGAATTTGGGTTACAAACACAGCTATTCCTGACTCTCAGTATCCTGCTGTGGTGCACTATATAGATGAAGAAGGTGAGGAGGGCGAGGGCTTTCCTGGAGATTTCCCCTCCCACCTGAAAGGACTATGAGAACACTAGTTGTCTTCCTAAAAGAGGTCATTTAAAGCTCAGAGTTTCTATTTTGAATCTAGAGGCCTTTGTCCACTACTTGCGTCTTCCATATACTTGTATTTGGGACCAGTGGAGTCTGTCTGTAAGCAGAGCATCCAGGCCGTGCTGGCTTGAAATACATCACAGCGTGCTCAGCTGGGGACTGCCCTGGGGGCTTGCTCTGTCAGTCTTTTACATTAGACATTTTCAGTGTCTCCTGTTGGCCTGCAAGCTCTTTAAGGGCCAATGTAGGCCAGCAGTCCCTAGACCTTTTGGTACCAGTAATCAATTTTATGGAAGACAATTTTTCCGTGGACTGGGGGGATGGGAATAGTTTTGGGATGATTCAAAGGAGTGCTGCAACCAAGATCCCTCCACGGCAGTTCACAGTAAGCTTCAAGCTCCTTTGAGAAGCTAATGTGCTGCTGATCTGACAGAGGCAGAGCGCAGGCCACAAAGAGCTGCTGTAATACAAATAAAGCTTTGATAGCTTGCTTACTGCTCACTTTTTCTATGGGCCTAGGTCCCAATGGGCCAGGTATGATACCTGTCCATGGCCTAGGGTTTGGGAAGCCCTGCTGTATACAACACACCTGAAGTTCCTACTGAACCTGCAGGTCAAGATGCAGAGAAAGGACAGCCTTGGATTGGGCTATCCTTGACCAGTTAACTCACCTTAAGGGGGCAATAAAGCAACACAAGGACCTATGAAAAGCCACACAGGAAATAAAAAGTCACACAAGAAAGGCTTTTTTAAAAAATTTTTATTTATTTATTTAGTGTGTGTGTGTGTGTGTGTGTGTGTGTGTGTGTGTCCAGCTCAGCCCACCACGGGGCGGGGCTGGCTGGCATGTGGTGCTGGGGGATTGAACCACGGTTCCTGTGCTTTGCTAAGCTTGTTCTAAGTAGGTGCTTTAGACCACTGAGCCATCTCACCAGCCCTAAGAAAGGCTTTTTATTATTCTGGGAGTTGTCTCTGCCAGAAGAAAATAGTATTTACAGTTCAGGAGGCATGCTTTCAGAAATTTAAGTAGATTTTAAAGCTCAACATTGGATGGAACATCCTATTTCTTTGGTTTAGGAAAAAAATTTCTCATTTCAAAGTTACAGGTATCTGTATTTGCCAGGCTGAGAAGTTTATTTGGTGTTGGCTTTCTATTCTGTTCTCTGGAACATTTACATTGATCTCTTTATTTTTTACATTGATCTCTTTGATATTTCTTACATTGGTAGCTTGGGTATTTGTTTCTGTATTTTTTTGGTAGACATATCTGCAGTTTGGCTAATATGAATTTGGGTGAAAAGAAAAAACATTAGAACATTCTGACAAAGGTTAATCACATCTAAGTATATGGAGAGGCCATGATTATGGACTGCTAGAAATTGAAAAACGATGGGGATTTAATGCCAATCATTTTCTAAACTGTCAGCTATACTAGGAAAATAAAGTGGTGTGAATTCAAAGCTGAAATTTTGGTGTTGTGCATAAATGAGAGCAGTGATTTTATGTATGAAGAAGTACTGGAAGAAGAATTGTCCATGGACTCTTGTGTTTCCCTACAAGTGCTAATTACCTTCAGTTTGGACTATTTATGGATGTTTCTGTAACAAACAGCTTGGAAAACAGACCATTTTCCTTTCTGTAGAAAACAACAGGCTTGTTTATTGTCCAGTGTAGCAAAGACAATGTTTTTTCCTGCTGGGGGCAAAGGTCAGGCAGGTTTGCAGCTGGTTAGAAAGGACTTGAATTTCCCAAGTGCAGTAACCCTGCTCTGTAACTCCCCCAGGCTGTTTGCTGGGGTCTCCTGCCCTCTTTGAATATCCTTGTGGGAACCAAGGCTCAGGGAAGTGGTCCAAGTGGGGGACTCCGGCCACTGCTATTACTGTGACTAATGAAGCTCTTTGCTCTGACCCAGGAGTCTCATGTCTTCTGTTGGTACAAAGTTGAATCGTGCTCAATTGTTAGTGTGCAAATAAAGGAAAATCTCCACCCCTTGAGAGCTCTTGATGATGGGGCACAGAGCAACAAGAAACAGCGACTCGGGCATTTTGTGATTAAATGTTACATTCTTCAGATAACTAGAAAGTCCAAGTCACAGGGAGCTACTGATGAGATAAGAAGGGTAAACGCTCAAGGAATAAAATTACAACCTTCAAATCTTATGTCAGCTACAAAACTGAGAAATAAAAGCACATTTAAGACCAGACCTGTGGCTTGCAATTTGGTCAAGGTCCCTAGGCTGAGCCCAGGGGAAGGAAGGGGGCAGGTCTCATGCTCCTGGGAACCATTAGAGGGGTGCTTGAAGGAAGCACGCCAGCGGGTTTGAGGAGTGGCAAATTCAAAGCAAACGGAGGCAAACTGCTGATGAACTGGAACTTAGCTCATAAGCCATGGCACACATGGAAGTAGGATTAAGACCCCAAAAGGTCTTGTTATCAGATTATAGCTAATCATATCTATGGTATTAGAAATGAAAAATGAGAAATTTAGAAATATGTGTTACCTTATTTAAAACAATAGTTTGTTAATATAGGTAAGTTTTATGCCTACAATATTCTCCGAAACAAATTTACTACAGAATGGTAATATTGCAATATTATTTTGAAGGTCTCTTCAGTGTCTGACATCACAGAAGACAACTGCAGTCTCTTATCTGCTTTTTCATTCAATTTACTGTACTATCACAGGATATTCAATGTTTAGGAAAAAACCCTGAGATGAAAATGAAAATAAAAAAGGCAATGGTTATACTCATATGTGTGTAATCATAGCTTCGACCTTTTCAATTCCCTAAAAAGATCTTGAGAACTCCTAAGATTCTTGGACCATATTTTGAGACACAAATAAACCAAGTATGCAAGACTGAAAACATAGTCCACAATTTTGGAAACAGCATTGTATTGCTTTTATGATAAGATACCAAAAATCTAATTTCTGAAATTCCTAGCTATAATTTCAGGAAGAGACCTCAAATTCTATTTCCTTTTTAAAATTTTTTTATTTTTTATTTTTTTCTTATGGCCAGTTCAGCCCACCCTGGGGGAAGGGCTGACATGGCATGTGGTGCTGGTCCCTGTGCTTACTTAAGCTTGCCTAAGCAGGTGCTTTAGTCTGCTGAGCTGTCTCTCTGGCCCTCTATTTCCTATCGATGATGAGGAAACTAACGAATTTCCACAGAGAGAAACTGGATGCCATCAAATATTTGGTGTTCAATAATATTTTATACTTGAGAAAATTTCATTTTAGATTCCAGGGACTTGGGACATTAATAAAAGTAACATTCCTTCTGAGGGCCCTGGAATTAATGCCTCACTTAGCATGATGGGCCCAGATGCGCTACACGAGCCAAGCATGAGCTTTGTAGCTGAAGCCACCAGGGTTTGATCACAAGCAGATGGTATTAGGCAACTCTAGGCACGTTACTTAGGCTTCACGAGCCTCAGTGTCATTCTCCATAGCCTCATCTGCAGTGTGAGAGTGATGGCCAAGTCCAGGCTTGCTAGGAGGACTCTGTTCACATGTGTGAGGGTCTTGGTCGGAGGCCTGGCGCCCAGGAGGCATGAGGCAGAACTTCCGGTCATCCCAATGGGTATCATCTTCCACCAGATCACACTGTGCAGCAGGCGGGTTCTATTCCTCCAGTAGCAACTTCCATTTCAGAGAGATCTATGGGTTATTCAGCTGTCCACCACTGGAACAGGTTCCTGAGATAACCCAGTTCTAACAAGGAAAAGGTTTTTTTGGCTCATGGCTTCAGAGGGTCTAGTTCTGTGATGAATTGGCTCCATTCCTTTGGGCCCACGACAAGGGTGTCTCTCATGGCCAGGAGCACCTGGTGTAAGGACTACTCACCCAAAGACTAGCACAAAAAAAGAGAGGAAGTGACTGATGGCCCATGCTCCTTCATAAATGTGTCTCCAGGGTCCTAAAGACCTCACTCTAGACTCTACCTTTTGGGATTTCCAGCACTTCACTAGCACTTTCCTGGGAACCCAGCATCCAAAGCATAGATCTTTGGAAACATTTGTGTGTGTGTGTGTGTGTGTGTGTGTGTGTGATGGGCTACTGAATCCAGAGATTTTTGCATCGACCCACATTCATAACCTCTTTAAAATTTTTTTATTTCGAGACACGGTCTCCATAAGTAGCTAACATGCCTAGGCTGGCCTCAAACTTACATGCTTCCTGCATCAGTCTCCTGGATTCTTAGAATTACAGTATATATAACATGCTCAGCCCTTTGGAGACATTTAACACCCAAACTACAGCAATGTAGCTACTAGAAAATTTAGAGAAAGAAAATTTCTTTTCATCATCTCATCAGTCCCTGCTCTGTCCTGGGAGTAGAGTTTAATTCTGTTTGTATGACAGCTCTTCCCCTATCCCACCTACTTCTTCTCTCTTGCACTAAACAGCATCGAAGCCTTCAACAGCAACTTGCAGGATATTTTGAGCCCTGCTCATTTTTCTTTAGACACAAAAGAGATCCTGTTCCACTCCTGCCAGGTAGTTGAGGGGTAGGGGGTTGTGTACCATGCCCAGCTATGTCATCAGCCTTGGGGACGCCACTGTTTCTCAATGGTCTTGTTGCTTGTTCCTTAATCTACCCACAAAGTCATGCATTGAATGCACATAGTGCCAGCTGGGCAAACAGCACTGGGCAGAAAGCAAAGCTCTGTCAACCTTAGCAGTTCTGTATTTCTTGGTTTCTTCAATGTCACATTGGACTGCATGACACTGACTTCCAGGTTTAGCCTGGTGAATAGGACAGTGCTCTGCTGGCTTCAGAAGTGCTCTTGCTCATTTGCAAGCTCAATGAGTCGCTGTGTGCTCTGTAATGATGTTCCTATTGTGCAGCTTTTGGCAAGCCATGGCCTTTGACCTAGTTTGCAATCCCAGAACTGACATTTTCCTCGTGCTGACCTTTCACAATCTGTAGACTCCTTGGTGTCAGAGAGGTCAGAACACTGAGAGTCATTAGTCAGCCCTGTGTGTTGCCCTTTCTGGCCTCAGTAGCTTCCCCTTTTTAAAGTCCCGCCCTTGTACATTTTGAAATGATAGTTTCAGGTGCAACATCTTTTCCTCCAATTCCAAAACTCCCAGGAGTTTCACCAGCAACTCCACTGGCTTTTCACTCTTCCAGCTGGAAGTCAGAATGAAACTGGTTTTTCCCTCTGCTGGGGACTCCATTTTCTTGCCCTCTTATGGTGTCTTTCATGGAGGACTTGGGAAAACACCTTCTGTCATGAAGCTCCTATGTGGAGGTTTTGAGCAAGGCCACCCAGCTTCTCACGAGCTTCGTGAACCTCTGCTTTTTTCTGCATTTTCCTCCCACTCTGAATGTGCAGGAAACAGGATAGGCTGGCTGTTAGTAGTGTGGAATGGGACAGGCGGGTGGGGGTCTGCTTCATGCATCCTGGGCATCTGGAAACACCCATCTCTGTATGGTGGGAAGCATCTTCAGTAGCTTCCTCTGGCTTGGAAGTGAGGTCTCCTGCCCAGAATGTCTTTCTTCTAGCCAGACCAGTGGCACAATGTAGTTCCATGTCTGGATGGGCAGGAGTGATGGTTCCTCTGTAGGAAACCAGCAGCCTGGGTGAGGGGTCTGATCTTCATGTGTTGGAAGGTTGGGCATGGAGCTTCAGGGACATTCCTTTTGATATAGGGAAAGAAACTCCCAACCTTTTAGATATCTTGTATGAGCTTGTGTTCTCTAAAATTGAAGACTGAATTTTAGGATCAATGCAGATTGAGCGCAGAATATATTTATAGGGGACAGAAAGCTTCTGTCTCAGAGAGATAAGAGGGAACTTGAGTGGGTTGCCAAGGTCCCTGCCTTTTCTAGAGATCTTTATGGAGCAAATCCTTGAGGTGAGGCAGATCCAAAGTGGGAAATGTGGAAAGTTACAAGGTGGGACAAAACGATGGTCAATCAATAAGATTACAAGCATAACTGCTCAGGTAAAATCAGGATCAAATGCAGTAGTGAGTCTCGTGGCAAACAGGCATGAAGACAGAACAGGTGCTTTTCCTGTAGGAGGTTGAGTTAGTGACTCTTCCTGGCTTTTTAAAGGTGATCATACTTATTTAGAAGGTATCTTGTCTTCCATACTGGTCCCTTTCGATGGCCTGGCCCTGCCTGACAACCTGTAATATTTCAATCTTAGTTGTCTACAACACTTTGTGTCCCTGGAACTCAAATGGCACTGGAATCCACTGTGAGCCATGGTGTTAATCAGGTGGGGGCCCAGCCTGGGCACAGTCAGAGTCCATGACGGACTGGAGTTGAGTTTGGAAGCTGAGTCTGTTTAGAGCAAGAATCTTACTCTCAAAAACCACTTCATGTGGAGTTTGTGGCTTAAACATATGTCCTTTTTCTTACTTCCTACAAAAATGCCTATTTTCAGCAAAAAATCTGGAAAGTTCTGAAAAGCAAAAAGAAGAAAAGTGAAGCTAGTTTAGGTCCAACTACTCCTGTTACTGTGATAGCCCTCTCCAGTAATTTAGAGATGTATAACATATCTACTTCATGATAATGTTAACGTATTATAATAACATATCAGGATGTTTATAACAAGGAGAAACTAGGGGCAAGTGCATGAGTCCTCTTCTTATGGCCTTGATTTTCCTAAAAATCTAAGGTTATTCTAAAAAACAGAGCCTATCTTTAAAAATGCATTAAAGTATATGAAATGAAATATAATTAACATGTAGTCTAATAGGTTAGCTGTTAATTAGTAAAAGATATATGAATTTAGTCGTTATTCTTTCCTATTACATTACTTTCATGACAACATATTTTGTATATTATGTTTGTATATTCTAGTTTATAAATTATGAAATATATCTATTTAATATTGTGCATATAATTAATGATAAATAATTCATTTATCAGATAAACCTGCTGGGTATAGAATGCCTATACCCTCCACTTGGTACCAGATTAATAGGGGGACGGGGTAGTAAATGAGTACACAAATGTGTAATTGAGAAATGCAGAGTTCCATTAGGAACTCTGTGTGGTCACAGGAAATTGCAGGGAGGACCTGCCTGTGTGGGTGTCAACGGGGCTGGATCTCAGTCTGGGGTGGATACCCGCATGATGATTCTGGAATGTCTTGTTCCAGCTGAGAAAGGCAGCTGCAGAAACCATAATGTTGTATCAAAGACTCAGGAGCCAACCCAAGACCTTATAGATAGCTAAGTTAGGTAGAGTTTTTTTTTTTTTTTTTTTTTTTTTTTTTTTTTTTTCAGAACCGAGGATTGAACTCAGTCCCTTGTGCTTGCCATGGAAGCACTTATTCCACTGAGCCATCTCCCCGGCCCCAAGGTAGAACTACTGTAGGCAGTCAGACAAGGGTGGGCCCTCAGGAAGTCAATACAGAGGACAGCTTTGTCTGGAAGAATAGTCACTGAATGCCAGGCTTCAAGTAAAAGAACCACTCACCCATTAGTTCCCTGAGTGAGAACAGGAGTGGTTGATATTCTAAGTAGGTATCATTCGCCTTGGGGTGGAGGACCAGCCCTCCATAACCCACTTCTTCCAGGAAGATCGTTGTCCATCCCATGCACACTTGCTATGTGACTTGTTTCCCCATTTCATCTCCATTTAATCAATATTATCCAAGCAGCTACACTTGTTGTATACCTCTTGGTTGACCATATTATTTTTCCACCTCACACCTATCCTATGACTTGCCACTGAATCAATATTACCTAAGTGACTCTACTGTAATCTTTTCTTTTTGTATTTTAGGCAAGGGTCTACAGGGTGTTCAGGGTCTCACTACTAGATCAGACTAGGAGCATGCATCTTATACCTGGGTGGTGTTAAACTATTTGTGACAGTTAGTAAAGGGATAACACTACATTAATATTTACTAAAACCTTACTTTAGCCAAATTTCCTTAGTTCTACTTGATTCCCTTTTCCTGTTCTAAGATTTCATCCAAGGAACACTGCATTTTGTTTCATCTTCTTCAGTTGTAGTAGTCTCAGTTCTTGTTTTTGATGACCTTGACTGCTTTGAGATCTCCTGGGCAGATGTTTTATGGAACAATACAGCGTACTGTGGTACAGTTGACAAATACTTCTATTTGCTAACAATTCAGTTTTCATACAGAAGGGTTTGGCAGAATTTCGCTTCTGTTTGTGGCTTCTGCATCGGGTGATGAACACAACCCTGGTCATCTTCTCCATAAGGACAGGAACGTGGCACCTTCCCCCAAATCCTGAAACAAATTAAGTTCAAGACCTGTGGCACCACTATACAAATTCAGATGTGGGGTCAGTTTGGAATTTATTGGTTTTTTTTTGTTTTCATTACTAGAGACTGAATCCAGTGAGTTTACACTGAGCTATACCCTCATACCCTCTACCCTTTTTTTTTTTTTTTTTTTTTTCCTAGAAGGGTCTCTCTAAGTCACGAAGTTACACAGGTTGGGATGAAACCTGGGATTTCCCCTGCCACGGCTTCCGGAGTCCTGGGATTCTATGCGGGTCTCAACAGGCGTGGGGGCGGAGAAGACCACACAAGTTAAGCCTGATAGTCATCACATAACATCAAGAATATGCATCGTCAACATCATTTGTCATTGTTGAAGTTGTGTTGGTCCTTTGGCTGAGTAGTGTTTGTCAAGCTTCTCCACAAGTTACCTGCCCCTAGCCTTCCCACAGGAGCATTGTGTGCAGCCACATGTAGGGAGTGGGCAAGCAGTGTTGGCTTCCTCGTGACCAGCTGCATAACACCCGAGAGCCCTTCCGCAGAACAGCTTCTTCACTATCTGCTTATTCAATCATTTATTTATATTACTACAGATCCTATTTATTTTACACATTTTTCACTATTTTGACCTTTCCATAAACTTAGTTTATTTTTGTTGTACCATAAAGATTATTTTAGTTCCATCCCTGGCATCATAGGCCCCACTGGCCCCAACCCTGGCAACCACATCTGGGCATGGTGGCGCACGCCTGCAATTCCAGCACTGGGGAGGCTGAAAACAGGAGGATCACTATGAGTCCTAGCTTCATAATGAGACCCTAGACCAAATACATAAAATTTTTAAAAAAGATTATTTTAATGAATGTATGCATTTCAGTTTTTTCTGACATCTTTGTGTAAATAGTTATGCGTGATCCTAGAAGCTGAGTGTTGAACACTTGCACACTTTGGTACTTTTTGCTCTGCGCTGACAAGTTGTTTTCTAGACGTTATTCAGCTTTTATTGCCATCTGAAGATGGTGACAATGTTTGTCTCAACATTTCTTTGCCAGTGTTGGGCTCTAAAGTTTATTTAAAGCTGTGCTAATATGACTGAAAAACAATCTCTCTCTTGCCATCATTGAGGAGAAAAGTTTAGTGTACTCACTAAGATGAAAAAAAAAAAAGTGTGAATCATTTAGTTTTGCTTTTTGTCGGGCAGACGTTTTTGCTGTTGGGAGAAGAAGCCCAAGTGGAATGGTTTTCTGGCCCCAGGTTTACTATTCAGCTGTGCTTATGCTACTGCAGGACTCTCACTTTTTGCTAGAAATGTAGGGCTCCCAGCATCATAATCTACTGCGTGTTTCTATGATAAAATACCTGAGGCTGGGTACTTTCTAGAATAAGATTTTTAGCTTGCAGTTTTGGAAATCCAAGATTGCTCTCACTGCCTCACAACACAGAATGGGAAATCCCATCTGCTGAGGGACCCACCCATGGGCAGCCTTGCTTTAGAACAACCACTTCACACTCCTAGAGCCCAGCCCTATCCTCTCCCAGGGACAGCACTCTTCAGCCCTAATTCCTTGCCTGAGGACCCTCTGTTACAGGTTCCACAAACTCCATATCATGCACTAGGGACCAGGCTTCTGGCTCATGAAGCTTTGGGGTCACACTCAAACTACAGCACCCCAATGTGAAGGACAATGAGGGAAAGTAGATGCGGCATTGAGGGATCAGTATTATTTAGCTGTGGCACTCAGCTGTGGCAGTCTGGATCCTTTTCTGATCACCCACCCTACAGTGTGACTGGGAGGCAGCGCTGTGGAGGGAGTGCCTTGGTGACTCACCTCATGACCTGGATCGTAACCACACCTGCACAGGTTTTTGCTATATCTAGACAATAAGCGTGTTTTCCTTAACCAAAGGCCCATCTTGTACTTTTCCCGCCATGGAAGATCTACTGACTCGATTGAGAGACAGATACATGAAAAATAAGTCCTTGCTCGGCTTTAGTGAAGGTGAGGACAAAGAGCGGGTGAATTCCTGGAGAGGGGGTGGCTTTTCAGGGAAAGTTACGCTAGATCTGCATCTCGGACAATGAATTCATCAGCCAGAGATAAGAGAGATGTCTTGAACTTCATATGTGTAAGCAGCAATGGCGATTGGAATGGTGCCCTGATGATGCAGTCAGTGGCCACTGACTGAGCTCCAGGCAACAGTACTGAGCATAAGTGGTGCCTACCACCTCTGAGCCTGTCCCATGCTGTGTCCTTTCTGGATGGCTGAAGTGGGTCCACTCCCAGGTGGTAGGGAGCTGGCAGAGTCTCTCCGACTCTGGCAAGTTTCATCGTTTTGGGGATGAGGACATGCTCTCCATTGCTTTTAAGTGAGCGAGGAATAGCATTTACTGTCTTTGATTCATTGCATATTAAATGAATGTGTGCTTCTTACTTATTACACAAAAATCAGCTGGCTGACCCTAAAAAGATCACAACTGAGAAGAGAAAAATACTGAAAAACCTTGAACACTACACCAAGTAGCTTGCATTTTCTCGATCCACGGTGAGAATTTCAGACAGAGCCGTAGCCCACTCTCAGAATCATCAACAATGCCTCACTAAGTTTGTTTTGTGTTGTTGTTGCACAGCAACAGATAATTGGCACAGCCAAAGGTACGACTCGTTGACAAAAAGACCATAGATTACACCAATGTAGAATGAATCAGGCAAAGAATCAGAATAAAGCCCCTCATCTGCTCTAATTCCTGAAGACAACATAGCAGCAGTGATAGTCTGGTTTAAGACTGCATAGGATTACTTCCCTTTAAAACAGAATGCCTGCTAGGTCAGCCAACATTTTGGCCCTAGCCTTTCAAGGTCAGTGAAGACTCGGGACATAGGAGAACCTATACTGTAACAACATGTAACTCAGTTGTGCTCCAAATTTTCTGAACAAGAAGATTATGGAGCCACAGAGGAATGTGATCAATGGTGTATAGTGTGCTTGGGGAGAGTCACATGGAGAGAAAAAACATTCTCTTAGGCTTTCACAGAGAGCAAATTGGTCAAGCAATGGCCGTGACTCATCCTCATGGCTGACACTGACAAAGGATCTACGAAGTGTGGTACAGGGCTACAGGATAAATCCTGAGGGTACTTGACTGACTTTATCAGATACAAAAGTTACAGTTCTTGTTATATAGGTCTTGCTTTATCTTGGTCTTAACCATCCAGCAGAAAAGTATAAAAATGAGGTATATAAAGGAAAGCCATATTAATACGATGCACTGTAAAAGGCTCAAGTCAATAACTTCTGAGGATAACCCACTAATATTATAGACTGCTAGACAGTGTTGGATTGTTTAGCTGAATTCAAACACCTATAGTATTTAGATGCCAATAGAATATTCACCTCTGACAGGACAAAAAAAAGGTACAAAGGAAAGATCATTTTGTATTTATATATACAAAATAGGGTAGATATACAGCTACTTTTGCTTAATTCAATGAGAACAAAGAGGTGTACTAATAGTGTTTGGACAAGATATCCTGGATAATGACTAAGAAGATAACAATGTATGATGTATTGATTATCAAAACTGTCCTATTAATCAGCTTTGAAACTGTCTCATTCATATTTATTTCTCAATAAAAAAATAAAATAAAAATAAAACAGAATGCCGGGCATGGTGATACACACCTGTAATACCAGTACTTGGGAGGCTGAGTCAGGAGGATCATTGCAAGTTGAAGACCAGCCTGGGCTGCAAAATGCCCTCAAGGCCAGCCTGAACTGTACAGCGAGCCCTTGTTTCAAAAAGACCAAAAAAGAAAAAAAAAAAGCCAGAATGGAAATAATTTTCCAGTAGCTCATAATTTTGTTATTTTCCTCTCTCTCTCACTCTGTCTTGACACACTCTGTCTCTGTCTTTGTCTCTGTCTCTCTTTGTCTTCCTCTTCCTCTCCCTCTAGAATCTCTTGCAAAAACTTCTACTTCATTGTGATATTTTAGCACGCACGCATGTGTCCCGAGCCTGCTGGGAGTAATACCAGGATGACGAAACTTCCTGTGCTGTGACACACTCTTATAGCTCTTCTGATGCTGCTGTAATAGTTCCTCTTCTTGATTTCTTCAAGATATCTCTTAAAGGGGAAATAAAAACTTTCTTGAGATTTCTCAATATTTTAACTTTCTCCTGGGGGAAATATACAATCCTTATTACATAAATAATCAGTGTCTAAAACCATAGATACAATTCATGTCTAGCAAACTATCTTCCATATGATGGGGGCTGATAATGTGAAAAAAAACCGGATTTGCTTATTAAGGATTTTTTTTTTGTCAAATATTTCATTTTTTATTTTAGCTTCAAAACTTTTATTATTATACTTTCCAAGGGGGTAATTTATTTTTCTTTTGCCAGTGTCTTTCTTTCTTTCTTTCTTTCTTTCTGCATCTTTGTGCGGTACAGGATGCTCACATTCCTTGTGCAGAGTTGGCACACGCGCCTCACACGTCTTCATGCGTTTTCATCTCCTTTCCCTCCCCTCCCCCATCTCTTCATCCCCTCCCCCTTTGAGAAAGATCTACTTCCCTACTTGTTATTATCTGTTTTTTCTTTATATTTTGGGTTTTTCACATAAGACAAACGGTACAATATTTGAGCTCGTGTGTCCGGTTTGTTTCACTTGATGCTATGGTCTCAAAGTGCATCCATTTTCCTGCAGCTGTATCTTTTTCGTAGTGTAGCAGTATTGCATTGTGCATAAATGACACCTTTTCTTGATCCATTTGTTTGCCCAAGGACACGTAGGCTGCTTCTCAGACCTAGCCCCTCTAAGTTGTGCAGCTGTGGATACACACGGATCGCTGCAGTGTGATGTCTAATGGGGGCAAAGGAAGCTTTTGCTTTTCATTTCCAAGGAATCTCCATACTGATGTCCACAGTGGTTGTACAAGTTTTCAGAAACTTGTTGTCTGTGAACTGCTTGATTCCCAATTAAACCTTTAAATTGTATCACTAACATATGTCCCTCATCCAAGATCTATCTTTTCTTACTGAAAACCCTTATTTCATTACATTATTCTGTTTTGATGATAGAGATGGAACCCAGCGCCTCCTACTGCTCAGTATGCTGTCTACCACGGCGCTCCACCCCAAGGCCCTGAAATCTATTTGACAAACTTTAGCAGCATGTGGTTCTTTAACATTAACGCATTCAGTTATTAGTCATGGGCAGTTTTATATATACTTAGCTCTACTAAATTACAAGGACACAAAGAGATTCTATCTTCAAGAGAGAAACATGCAAATGTAATATTGATTCCATATGCTAGGTATAATAAGAAGCCTATGCTTGGGGCATCGTGGGTACCAGGGGCCCACGAGTGTGTTTGAGGTCTGTATGAATAAGGAAAGTCTTTCTGAAGAGCAGATTCTCAAAGTCAAGTGGTAACTTCCAGGTAGGAGTCAGTACTGAGAAGCATGGGGGATGGGGTGGGAGGGGGGTTGTTGGGTTTGGGGCACCTGGTCCAAGGCATAGTGTGTGCAGGGCATGGAGTGTGCCAAGGGCTAACGCCAAAGCACCCCTGGGTGGCAGCAGGGGCCCATTGTGCCTGCTGTTGTCCATAGCAGTTGTACAAGTTTTCAGAAACTTATCCGTGGACTACTTGCATCCAGTGAGACCTGGGAGGGTCCCAGCAGGGGGTGGTACCACAGGATACTGGAGGACTTAGGGGCACAGAGCCAGGCTGGGAGGCTGCTGCATTGGTATGCATGGTATAGAATGAGGTGAAAAAGAAGAGATAAATGAACAGGTGCTCAGGAAGCTAAGCTGGGCTGTATTTTGTTCTATAAAAGTCAAATCAAATCCCATTTGCACAGGGCCTTTGCTGAAGCAGAAGAGTGGCGAGTGAGCGGCTTCATACATTATTGTTGGCTTATCTTTACACTGTGTAAGAACTCCATTCATCTGAGGAAATTGGTGCATGTCATAACTCTTGTGCCAGCATCACAGTAGGTGACAAGCATTGAGAGTGACATAGTCTTCAATCTGTATGGTATAACGGCCGGGATTTGGTATATTGCCCATAGGAGACCAAATTATAGGAATGAAAGAGCCTTTATTAATTTAGCCAGAAACCAATGCACTTTCCCTTCTTGACTGGGAAAACACAAAAGGTCCAGTTGTTTGTTCCCTACCGGCCTATGTAGTTTCTTTTTTGCCATGGCGATTGGGCGGGAATGTGATGTCCCTTATATACTATAGGTGCGAGGTCTCAGGAAGGGGGATTTATGGCTAAGCATGGGCAAATGGTCTGCTCTTATTCTCCCAAACTGGCCCAGTCTCCTCATCTCCTGCATGTTTGTGAAGTTTTGGCAGGGCAGGGGAAGGAGTAAGGGATGGGGTAATTTAGGCAAGGCTAAAATAGATGGTGGCCTTGTCCAGACAATGTCTGTGTAAATACTTCAGGCAGGGGTCAAATCGAATTCTGCCTTAGTCTCGCCTACTTCTGAGGGGAATAGGGTATTATGCTAGATGCCATTCCTTACACTGGTACTTGTTGAGTCAGGGCCTCATTGCACGGTAGGGTGCGTGGGTTTCTAAAGCACTGTTGGTATCCTGGCTTCATTTCACCACCTAAATGCTATTAATATTTAAGAACACAGATTCAGAAAAAAAGCTGCAGGTTCCATTGTGGGCCATCCACCTGTGCTTTATTAGACACGTGTTATGGGCATTTAGCTTCATGTTAACTGCTAAGGAGAGCAAATACGCTCCAGAAAAAAAAAAAAAAAAAGGAAAGAAAGAAAAAAATGTGGGAAAGGAGTTACGTTTATAGATTCACAATAATTGATGTGGAATAAGGGACAAAAACCTAAGAGCGGCTTCCAGGGTTCCAGCATAGGAGGCAGCGGGTACAGAGGCCTGAGGTGGGGGTGGACAGAGAGGAGCAAGTGGAGACAGCAGCGGAGGACACGGTGAGCTCTGAGGCAGAACCGCTGTGCAGAGGTGACCGGCTCAGTTTATTCAACTTGACTTTGTTTCCTTGTCTCTGTCCCTCACAAGCCTTTTGACTGGAGGATGTGGAAAAGAATAAAATCTGCTAAGCATAACAGAGAGGTGTCACGATTAATTGCAAATGTGTTGATTTTCAGCAGGTGGTAGATGCGCACCTGCACTCTCAGCTGGAGAGGATGAAATCCTATTTCCGGTCTGTGCCGTTGCTGGGAGGCTGAGAGGAGGCGTCTCTCCCTGCGCAGCGCACACTGGGAGGACGCAACCTGGGAGGTAGCTGAAGGAGTTGCTGGGTTGCACAAGGCAGGCGATTCCTCATGCAAGCACGTGCCAGGAAAGAGCTGTTTTGTTTTTAAATTTCCTTTAAGAGGAGCTGCTTTAATTAAATACAGGAATTTCCTTCTTGAATTGTTATGCCTTGCTGATTACACAAACGCTGTGCTGCTTACCGCCTGCCCCTTGCCCAGATCTGCCATCCTTACCAGAATCCTAGTTAAGTGATGTTTCCTGAAAGCGATGAGAAAATTGAACAATGGAGCATGCAAGTAAACAGAAAACCAAAGCGAAAACAAAACCTTTCATACTTCTTTTAGATAAGATGTGTACCCCATTCTCCATAAAATATGATTTTTAAATTACGTGCTGTCTTCATTTGCATTGTTGCCCTCACTCTTCATACTCATTGCAACAGATGTGCATCTTGTAGAATATTGACAATGCAAATGGAAAGATAAAATGCTCAGTTTTTTCACCCAGAGGTAATGCATGTTAAGCTCTGTAAGTGCTCTTTCCTTATGGCCATCTGACCTGGGTGAAGAGTTCTCAGAGGCTGTCTTTCCTTTATTTTTCTTTTTTTCTCTCTCTTCCTCTCTTTTTCTCTCTCTTCCTCTCTTTTTCTTTCTTTCTCTTTCTTTCTTTCATTTATTCTTTTCCTTCCTTCCTTCCTTCCTTCCTTCTTTCCTTTTATTGCCTTCTTTTTTCCTTATGGGCCTGGAGATTGAACTCAGGACCTACACACTGAGCTGCAACCCCAGCCCCTTTTATTTATTTATTTTTAAAGCAGGGTCTAGCTAAGTTGCTAATTTGCTCAGGATGGGCTTGAACTTGTGCTGGTACAACAGGCAGGTGCCACCTCACCCATTTGTTCATATTGTCAATAGAGCAAGAACAAGCTGATGCTGCTGCAGCGGATGATCTCAGGAGACAAACTCAAGAAAAGCCTTGTAAGGAGAGAAGGCGCTGGTGGCTGCAATCCCTCTGCAGTGGGATGGGTATAGTGCATATATTGTGACTGAGAGTTGGGGCCGAGTCAAATTCTTCCACAGAGCAGAGGGAGAGGATTCTGAGGCTCATTTGGTGAGAGCCAAGCTGCTGGAGTTAGGAAAGTAGGAGCAAGAGAAGCAGTCATAACACAAGGGACGAGGGAAGAAGAAAACTCTCCAGGATTCAGGGCCTGGAAAGGACTTCCTCTTAACTTGTCGAAGGAGGGATTTGCGCTGTATTCTGCATTCTTTGGGAGTCTTAAAAATGGCAGTGGGGGAAAGAATATGATCAGAATGAATCATACACATTGAAGCATTGCTTTGGTGTGAGAGTGGGGGCTGGAGGAGCATGGGACTGGGAGGCGGTGGAGGGGAAAGTCCTGAACATGTGTCATGTGCGTGGACAAAGTTGCCCCAGTGAAGCCAACTAACCTGTACAGCCTAGATGCACTAATGAAAAAATATGGACAAGTTAAATAGTAGAATGTGTCCAGAATTTTTTTTTTAAATTGTTTGCTAATACTGTTCGATTCCTTCCCTTTATACATAGAAGTCCTTGTTAGCTGAAGATTCATTGTCCAAGTCCCTGTAGAAGCTGGACTGCTGGGGAAAGCCTATGATGCCCAGCATGAAGCTATTTGCTAATGCACTGCTCACTATCAAATCAGCTATTGCTAAATCATCTTTCCTAAGTTTTTTATTTAAAGGCCTTATCTTTTTTCAGTACTGCGAATGGAACTCAAGACTTGTGTCACCAGGCCCAAGGCCATATCTTATATTAAGTTTCTGTTGGCCTTTTCTCTTGTGCTAAAACTTAAGAAGCAGAACTGGCCCCCACATGTGGTTTGGTGGCTCACCCTCCCCACGACGCCATGTAGCAAGTATCTGGAGAGGGTACCCCACACAGCATGCGTATCACCACAAAGTGAGTTTCGAACCTTACGAAAGTGGTGGGATTTTGTGTGTGTACTGAAAGTGACCTTGGAGAACTGCTAGAAGCATCTGCAAAGCGATGGCAAATGAAGATCTGGCTAAGGAGGGCCAAGTCAACAGCGAAGGGAAGGAAACTGAGCAGGAATGAGACCGTGCAGCCCTGAGATCAGGAGACCACGAAGCCCTCTCACTGAGCAGAGCACGGGCCGCTTGGTGGCTAGCCATAAAGCCAGCAGTGCAGCCAGGAGTGTTGGAGAGCCAGTCAGCCCGCACTTGGCTCACACTGACATTCAGGGCCTGGAGGCAGACCTGACCAATGCGGTCCATGTTAAATATGATGCTACTTGTACTTGTTCAACTTGTCAAGATGCGGTTTGAGCCACAGTTGTAGCCCTATATTCCTAGGACTTACTACTTACTATAAGAATTTTAGCTGCTTAGAGGACAGCTAACACCTAGACAATAGCAAGAATTGTACGATAAACTCCCATGCATTCTTTACTCAGCCGGAAGCATCACTAATGCCTGGCCAAGTTTTGTAAGTGAGGTTTTATCAGGCACGAACATAAAAATCCATGGGCCAGAAGGGCGCATACACAGCTTAGATACATACGAGGTTAGTACATATGAGCTTAGATAGCTGATAAATTTTCACAAATTGAAAATGCCACTAAATCAGCGTGAAGATCGAGAGATACATGGTATGATTAAAAAGTACAATAAATGTTTAAATCTTTAAAAATTTATTACAATAAAAGACACATGGCCACTAATCCCTCTCAAAATACCCATCTCCCTTTTGGCACACATCTCATCGCTCTTGCCACTTTCTTCTTTTCTTTTTAACAATTTTTAAAAAATTTATATTCTTACTTATCTATTTACTTATTTTGAAACAGGGTCTTGTTATGCAGTCCAGGCTGGTCTTGAACTCACTTTGTAGCATCCAGGTTGGTCTTAAACTCACACTGCTCCTCCTGGCTCAACCTCCCCAGCGCTGGGATTACAGATGTGAGCCACCATGTGCCTGGCATTCCAGGATGAGATGGCCCGCCCGGGGTTCCAGGGCCGGCATGGTGTGCAGATCCAGGATCGAACTTGGGACCTTGTGGATTCCAGATAGGCACTTATGCCTCTGAGCTGTCTCTCCAGCTCCTCTTGCCACTTTCTGGAAGTTCTCTTTCATAAGTATCTTTAGTTTTGCTGTTGTGGCTTCCTTGATGTCTCAAATCAATTCAAAACATTTACAAAGGTCATTTGGCCTTGAAGAAGAGCCAGACATTGTGTGGGAGCCACATCTGGTGAACAAGGTGCACAAGGTGAACTTGTACGACGCTTCATACAGGTCTGGCTTTCCATTGGGTGGCATGTAGCGTCAGCTTTCACTGTACTGATCACACCTCATCAAGATTCTTGTCACTGCTTCCGTAAGTGACAAGAACAATGAGGTGACAGTGTCTGAAATGAGGGGGAGTGTACTGGGGGTAACTTCATCCGGAAATAGTTCAGAATGTGTCTAAAATATGGAGACCCTTTACAAATAACCATAATATCACAATCACATTAAAAAATCTATAATAAATGAATGTCAGAAAATATCTTAAATGGATATGCATTTTCCTTTTTATACATTTTAAATTTTTACAGTTGAATAATAATGTAGATAAAATCCATGTATTATTTTATGTCTCGCTCACTCTCTAGGTATCCCCTTGCCTTTGTGCTATGGTACAGCTGTTGAATCCTTGGTCATTCATGTTGCTCAGTTCTTCTGGCCTGGTTTTCTTATTCTTTTTCTTTTTTTACGTATTTGGTACAGGGTCTGCAGGGTCTACAAGGTCTCACTATATAGATCGGACTGGTAGTGATTCTGCTGTTTTCAGCCTCCCAAGCGCTGGGAATACAGGCACACAACACCACACCCAGTCTCAATCACTGTCTTAGCCATCCCCAGGGGTGCTGGGGTTGGAACTCTGGCCGCTGTGCTCTGCCTAACCCGGCACTTTAGTCCACTGCTGTCTGGCCAGCCTTCTGGCCTGGTTTTCTTCCCTACATGCTCTGGCTGTGTTCACCACATCTTTCTCACCCGTGTGAATTCTGCAAATCAGTAGTTAGATGCAGAAGTTTCATCAGATGCAGCCTCCATGCCTTGGGATAGGGCCTGGCATCCTTCCAGCCCACCGTGGAGCATGCTCTGTTGTGATTTAGCAGTCTCAGTAGTCACTGCTCAGATCTATTGAGTCACAAGACTTGCAGAATGATGCCATTGTACCATTACCCCGTACAATTAGCTAACACATTTCTAGAAAGAGAAACTTTCCCTCATCAGATATTTGTCCACCCTGAAGGAAATGCCAAATAAGTGTTTGATTCTTTCCAACTGCTTAAATACAAGTGAGTTGGTTAGGAACGTTCTCTAGTGGTCACTGTTATGGATTCCTGGAGCTGGAAAGGGCTCTGGACCCCTGGGGTTTTGGAATCTGCACCCTAAGGAGGTGGAAATGCTCACGGAATGTGTCTGTCATCAGTGAGGAAACCATCACTTGTTGCACGTGGACAACGTGCTCTTATCTCATGTGCATTTATTTTGAAATACGACGACACTGTGAACACTGGTCCCCATTACAGGTGAAGAAAATGAGGCTCCAAAAGCTACATAGTTGTCTGATAATCTGGCCCAGGTGGGTCACAGTGGGTAGGGATTTCCTCTGGCAGGGCCACCATTGCCCCTCTTACCTGTGTGGCCTCAGTGGTCTCTTGGAAGTCTCCTTGCTTTTCTCTGCCTCTCTCCATAGCTTATTCTCAACACAGCAGGCAGAGGAAAACTTTCAGGAAGGCACGGTGACCCTCCTTTCCCAAAACTCCTACGGCCCCGCCTGACAATGCGAACTCTGGCCTCCTGAGTCCACAGGCGTGCATGGTTGGCCCCGCTGTATCTCAGCCCTTGTCTTCTCTACTATCCGGCCCACCTCATTGCCCTCCTCCTGTCCTCAGCAGTGCTGCCCACAGCTCTGTGTGCATCCCTTTCCCTGGCTGACCTCAGCTGGGGACTCCGTTGTGTCCTTTGTACAGTCTGTGGACCCCAGAGTCCTCTATTCCCCTTCTTGGTTTTGTTTTGCTCCACAGCATTAGTGCTTTCTCTCATATACATATTTTGCAAATGTAGTTTATTGTATGCCTCCCCCATAGAATTCAAACTCAAATGGGGACAGGTGTTTTAAACTCTTTTGTTCACTGCTGTGACTCAGTGTCTAGAACAATGCTTAAGGGCAAAATGAAGGCCCCTCCGATGAGCCCCCTCAGAGCTGCACAGTTCAGCTCTGGGTCACACACCACAGCACTGAGGGGTCCTTTCTATGCAACTCTGCAGTGGTCCAGAGTAGCTGCATTTCCCCTTCTCACAGGAGGGGGAAGTATGGACACTCAGCAGGAGCGCCCCCCTGTGATTGGGGTTAAGCATACACCTAGCATTTTTTTTTTTTTTTTCCCGGTACCCGGGATTGAACTCAGGCCCTTGCGCTTGCCAGGGAAGCACTTATTCCACTGAGCCATCTCCTGGACCCCACCATAGCACTCTGAGCTTTCTGGTGCTGATGCTGGCATTACTGGATTATTGGTCTGGAGGAGGTATTCCTGGCAACCCAACCACAGAACAACTTGTTCCTCAAACAAATGAAAACCAACACCCTTTTCCCTGTTGCTTAAACATAGGACTCCTGGTTACATATGAAATTCCTCCAGGAAATTATTGGAAGATAACTCCATTTACCTTGTGTCTCTGTTTTCGTTGTGATTACCTAAATATTCTGAGCTTCCCCAAGTTTCCAAAGACTTCTGTGTCAATTGTGTTCCAGAATAGTTTAAAAGTTGGTATTCCCTTCAGGAGTTTTAATTACCCTATCTCTATGAAAACAGATGCAGGAATAAGAACAATGAACATGTTTAATAATTGTACAAAAAGTATTAAACAGCAGGACCATTCAATAAACATCTTTTGGGCACCTCCTATATGCCTGGCACTGTGCATGGTTCTGGGAAATTGAAACTGAATAAAATGAACTCATCTCTTCATGTGGAGTGAAGGTCAAAGAAATCTGCAAAATAAATAATGACAGTAAACAGTTAAATAAATGCTATGATAAAGGCACAAGCAGTTAGCAAAGCATATCGAGGCAGAAAGAAGCCATTTTGAGTAGGGAAATCAGGGCAGATGTAGAAAAAAGCTTGCTTTGGAAACATGTAGGACATTGGCAGGCCAAGAAGGGAAAGAAGAGCCTGCCAAACTGGGACCTTGGCACAACCGGGCCAGCACCGGCTGCATTGCTCCTCCATGTGGCTGGGGCAAGGAACAAGGCCCATGCAGAGGGCCCTAGTCCTGGCAGTGTCCAGCTCTGTTATAGAACCAAGGTGTAGCCAAGACCTGCCCAGGCAGCAGGGCCTCGGGAACTACATGCTGAACAAAGGCAGCTGGGAGCAAAGTAAGGACAGGAGGAAGAAAACACAAAAGGAAGAACAAAGAAAAGAGGTCCCACTGACCAGGGCAGACAATTAGATACCACCTGCATATCACTTCCCTGAGAAATAAAGCAGTCAGTGGCTCCTTTTGTACCTTCCCAGCTCCAACTGGGGGCATGAAAAGGGAATAAGAGGATGTTATTCCTTCTTCTTTCACTCTCAGTTGTATGATTTTTTAAAAATTTAGTACAGGGTCTAGGGTTTCACTACATAGATCAGACTTGTAGTGATCCACCTGTGTTCAGCCTCCCACGAGCTGGGATTACAGGCGTGCACCACTACACCCAGTCTCAATTGCCAGCTCAGCACGCCCTGGGGGTGGGGCTGGCACAGCACACCGGGGATGGAACCCTGGCCGCTGCGCTGTGCCTAAGCAGGTGCTTTAAGGTCTTCTGAGCTATCCAGCCAGCCAACTATGTGATGTTTAAAAAGGGATTTATTAAAAATGTTCTGCAACATCTTGTTTTGCTCCTTTTAAAACCATGTCAAGAATACTTTGATTATTGTTTAATATAGTCCTTTCCCAGATGTGTGCTTTGCAAATATATTCAACTAGTCTGTAGATTATCTTCTCATTGTCCTTCATAGAACAGACATTTTTAATTTTAAAGAAGACACAGCATGTCAATGACTTCTTTCAGGAATCATGCTTTTGGAGCACCTGTGTGAAAAGCCATCACCATACCCAAAGTTTTCTCCTGTTATCTCCCAGATGTTGTATGGTTTAGATTAGATTAGATTAGATTTATTCTATTTTATTATTTTATTTTACTTTGGTACCAGAGACTGAACTCAGGACTTTGTGCTTGCTAGGTAGGCACTTATTCTGCTGAGCTACATCCCTGGCTCTGGTTTAGATTTTAAATGTCCCCCAAAGCTCATGTGTTGGAGGTGTGATTGCTAGCTGCCAAAGCTCTTGGGAGATGGTGGAAATTTGAGGAGGTGAGAACTTTTTGGAGATACTGGGACTGCATCCCCTCTCCTGTCCCTGGTTCCTGGCCACCACAAGGAGGACAGGTCTCCTGTGCCATGTGTTCCTGCTGCCACATGATGTTCTGTGGTGCTACACCCCAAAGCAATGGGGCCAAACAACCACAGAGTGAACTCCCTGAAATGGTGAGGGGTGTTTCAAGTTATTTGTCTCAGGTACTTTGTTACAGCAACAGAAAGCTAACATTGGGGTTTTCTAGTTTTGCACTTTACATTTAGGTTAATGTTTCATTTTAATTTTTGTGAAAGGAGTGAAGTCTGTATTTACATTTTTGTTTGTTTTTTTCCCGCGGAACTGGGGATTGAACTCAGGCCCTTGCGCTTGCCAGGGAAGTGCTTACTCTACTGAGCCATCTCCCCAGCTCCATGTGTTCTTTTTTGTTTTGTTTTGTTTTGTTTTGGATGCCAATATCCAGTTCTAACGCCATTTGTTGAAAGAACTAGAACTCCTCCACTGTCTCGCCTTTGCTCCACTGTCAGCGATCCACTGGCTAGCTTTCTGTGGGCCTCTTTGGGGTTCTCCACGCTGCTCCCGCAATCTCTTCATTCTTTTGCCAGTACTACACTGATTCAGCAGCTCTAGCTTTGCAATAAGTTCTCAAATCAGGCAGTGTCAGTCCTCCAACTTTATTGACCTCTTTTCGTGTTTTACTGTTTATCTTTGGTCTTTGCACCTGGATGTAAAGCTTAAAATTATTGACGGCCACAGCGTAGCTTGCTGGGATTTTGATTGAAATTATGTTGAAGCTAATGTTCACATTGGGAAGAAATAACATCTTGAAACTATTGAGTCTTCCTATCCATAAGCATGAGATAGCCCTCCATTTATTTAGTTCTGGTTAAACATTTTTCATCAGGGTTTTGTAGTCTTCTTCATGTAGACTGTTCACTATATTTTTCCTAGATTTGTACATAAGTATTCTGGTTTTAGAAGGATGCTAGTATAAATGGTATTGTGTTTTAAATTTCAAAGTCCACTTGTTTATTGTTGATATATTGGAAAGCAATTATCTTTTGCACATTCACCTTATGTTCTGCATCCTTGCTGGAGTTGCTTATTAGTTGAAGGGGGATTTTTATTACTGTTGTTTTGTTCTTTCAGGTTGTCTGTCATCATGTCACTTATGCACAAAGACAATCTTATTTCTTCACCAATACTTTTTATTCCTTTTTAAAAATATGAGCACTAAGTTATCTTTAAAGAATATATGAAATAACTTACATGCTTCACATTCCCAAACAGGATGAAAATGAAGCCAATTTTATCAAACACAATGTGTTTTTTGCTGACATACACCCTGTAGGTCACTTAGGATGTGCTCTGATTTCTGTCTGTATTCTCACATCATTGCATTAACTAGGACTCCTAGGAGATTGTTAAAGAGGGGTGGTGAGAAGAAACACCCTTCCCACATTCCTAATAGAACTGTATTGCAAGTTTTATGTTTGGGTTGTTTATTACCAAAACATAGAAACAATTGATTTCATATAATTATCTTATATTCTCACCACTCCATTTTACAAGTGATTTTCACATTTGTCATGTTAATGGTTGTATATAATTCTACCAAATAATATCCCAAACTTTCCTACTTTCTACAGTTCTTGAGCTTATGCATTATTATTCCTTATCATTATTAGTACTTTTTCAGGAAATAGTTTAGTACTTTCTT
>NW_004524717.1:3062544-3082482 GCF_000260255.1 Octodon degus | reverse complement strand
TGTGTAGATCGGACTCATAGTGATCCTCCTGTTTACAGCCTCCCAAGTGCTGGGATTACAGGTGTGCGCCTCCACACCCAGTCTCAGTTGCCATCTAAGCACGCTCCAGGGGCTGGGCTGGCACAGCAGGCCTGGATATAGAACCCTCGGCCCCTGCCTCTGCCTAAGCAGGCGCTATAATCTGCTGAGCTATTTGGCTGACCCCTGTACTTTCTTTTTTTCCCCATAATTTTATTGATAAACAAATAGCAATGAGACAGTTTCAAATCAAATTGGTAGGACAGTTTCAATAATTCACACATTGCATACATTCTTCCTAGTGGTTAATTGCTGTACAAGATGCGGACATCTTCCTAGTGGTTAATTGCTGTACAAGATGCGGACATGATATCCTATTTACAAACACCATTAGAACAAATTGCTCTATTTGACCCCTGTACTTTCAGTTATTTTCTATGTAATTCTTTAAATTTACAGCACTGGGTTAAAGGAAATAACTAGTTTGTGTACAGTTTAATGTTTTTACTGTCAAATTGCTCTTTGATAACCTGTGTTAATTTGTAAAGCCTGAAGCAGCTGCATGCTTGTTGTTAGCATCTACAGTTTACCCATCACCCCATCAGTCTTCCAGGGTGAAGTTGCTTTTGAGCTAAGCAATAGGTGAGGCTGTCTATTGAAAAGGAGGGCAATTTAGCATCCTGTTGTGTGATGGACTTTTTCTATAGTCTGACTGTGTGCCTTCAATGTTCACAGGTTTGAAAATCCAACTCCCCAGGTGGCAACAGTAGGAAATTACATCATGGAGGTGGAACTTCATGTACAGTGTCAATGAGAAGAACTGGGAATGGATCCTCACCCTTCCTGCCAGGTGCCCACACAGGTGAGAAGGCACGAGATCTGTTGGAAACTGGAAAGCTTAGCTCTAGGCTGTGAGAAATGGTTCTGTTGTTTCTATGCCACTTAGGGTATGACACTTTATTATAGCAAACTAATGGACTGAGATGCTGGTACCCCAACGTTTGGGGTACCTGGCACCAGTTGCATAGCTGGGGTGGGGGGCTCAGGGTGAGTCAGAGGTGCTTACACTTTAGATCGCTTGCATGCACAATCCATAGTGGGGTTCAGGCTCCTGTGTGAGGCTAGTGCTGCTGCTGATTTGACAGGAGGCAGAGCTCAGGCAGTGATGTGAGTTATGAGCTTTGCTCATTTGCTTGCTGCTCAGCTCTTACTGGGAAGCCCAGCTCCTAACAGGCCATGGATCTGGAACTGGGGACCCTTGGAATAAGGCAAACACTTTGACTTCACTGCCAAGAGAGTCTCTTGGGCTAGGGTAGTCACTTTCCAGGGAAGAATAACTCATCGGGAATCGGCATCACTACCACCTTGGCTAGAGATGCTATCTTGCTGCATAGGCTCCATTAAGATGGGTTGGTGCCCTCCTCTGAACCTGTGCAGTGAATCCCCATCTGCAGGTGGTGCCTGTTGTCCCCTCCTAGGTACAGAGAGCTGTGCTCTGTCCTGTGTTATCAGATTCCTATTACCCTAACAGATACTTCATGTAATTCATCTTCGAGGGGAAAAGGGTTACTTTAGCTCACAGTTTTGGAAGTTTCAGTTCATGGTGAATTGGCCTCATGCTTCTGGGCCTGTGGTGAGGCTGCACATCATGGCATCTGTACATGGCTAAGCCACTCATCTAATGGCTAGGGAGCAAAGAGAAAGACCAGGGTCTCATAGTCTCTTTTGAAGGCCAAACTCCTATGACCCAAAGACCTCTAAAGACTGCACAGTAGTGATGAGCTAGGGACTGAACCCTTAACACATTGATCTTCAGAGCCAAATGGTAGTGGTCCTTAGCATCTCCCTTAACCTTTTCAGTTCTTCTAGGAGGGTAGCACTGCTCCTCCCACTTGAAAGATGACCAAATTGTCTTTGGGGTTTAAGTAAAGTGTTCAAGAGTGCTCAGGTGCTGGATACTGGAGTCAAGAGCTCCTCAGGACCATGAGGTCAGCACCCAGGCTCTGAAGCATTCCATTTCCCCAGTCATGTACATGAGGAAACAAAACACGGCAATGCTGCAGTCTGCAGCTCTATGAAGAGTCCAGTGTAACAAATCCTGTACTTCGCAGAAAACTGGCCACACAGAAATATCATCGTGTAACCCAGTGATTCAGCACCAGATGTCCAGCTCTGGGTCTGTGAGTGGGATCATGTACTGTCCAAGCCATTTTCTGGGACTCCGCCAGGCTTGTGCCATTGGGCTTCCTTGAGTACTGGTCCAAGCTCTCTGCTGGTGACACTGTTGGGCACAGTTCTCCTCTGAGGTTTTACTTTGGGCAAACTCCCTGTGCAGATCTGAAAGTGTAGTTTTCCTAAACTTCCTTCTTCTAATTTAAGAGAATGACAAACTAGACTTATACAGTATGTTTATGCAAACAGGGCTGGCTTTTAATGCTGTTTCTAAAAATGGGTTCCTGCAAGATTTAACACTATAACCTGTGCAGTTGCTTGAAGAGAGACACAGGAGATGGTGGTGATGGTGTCCCATAAATGTGCAAGCCAATGGCATAAGAGAACCACTAAATTCAATTTCACGGACAGGAAACTAGAATCCCTGTGTCATCGTTTCCGTGTGCTGAGTGAGCCCTGACCTGTCAGATGGCACACACTGCTCCAGGGAAGTTGGTGGCAGTATCTTTCATTGACCCAGATTTGACCTCCAGTCAATGGAGAGGCCAGATTCTGTTCTGAGCTAGGGCTCATAGCCTTACAGACTCAGAAACTGGGAGAATGTGTCAATACCCTTCTAACTTAGTTTGTCGGCCTTGTCCTGAGCACCTAGGAAGATGCAAAGATCCAGCTGACATGAAGCTTAGGAATTCTAAGGGAACTTCTAACTCACTCAGCTAGAGACACATGTGCACTTACATCACTCATGAGCCCAAAGCAGTCCACCAGCGTGCTCAGATCCAGAGCAGGGATGTGAGGAACACAGGACACAGCAGGAAGACGAGGTAGCGACTCTGCACTGAGGTGAAATGGCACTGCATCCTGAGGCTGGTGGCTGCACTGGCTGCTGATGGGCTCTAGGTTCAGGGTTTGCTGTGCTAAATAAATCACTTCGCTCTTCTGGTCACCGCTTCCTGATCTATAAATGGAGCAATGGTCTTTGTAAGACTTTGCCACCTTCAACAGTCTTTATAAAGTAGGATTGGAGGGGGCCTGCCCTTAGCTCAGTTCTTTAAGTAGCTGCTTCAATGAAGCAGTCAGGCTCAGGTTGCTGTGGTTCGATCCCCACGACTCAAGCCAGCCAAACCTGCCCAGAAGGCATTTGGAGCCCCCCCCCCAAAAAAAATACTTCTATAAAGTAGGATTTGATAGTAGCTGCCATTTTTTTGAGCAATTCCTGGGCACAGTACTCATATTAATCAAGACAATCACCTGATAACATAGCTGCAGCTATTATTTCCACTTGCTAGAAGAGGAAATTGAGGCTTAAAAACATCAAGAGATTTGCCCTTGTGTGGGCAATTCCAGATCTGATATTGTCTAGCATCAGGAATCACTGAACTGCAAGACTTTTTTTTCTTCTTCTTTTTTTTTTTTTTTTTTGCAGAACCGGGAATTGAACTCAGACCCTTGTGCTTGCCAGGGAAGTGCTTATTCCACTGAGCCATCTCCCCAGTCCCAGCAAGACTTCTTGAGGAAGATGAAGCATTTGGCTCTAGAGATGGAGTGAGGGGGACATTACAGGCAGGGGGAGCAGCATGGACCTAGGATATAAGTGACAAGACTGCCTGGCATGTGTTCTGGGACAGCATGCTGACATCCCCCCACTGCATGAGTGGGTCACATGGGATCTGAATTACCATGCTTCTTCCTTACTTCCCAATAACCTCAAAGGAAATCTACAAACATCATTATGGTTTGTGTTTAGTTGTCCCCGCAAAGCCTCATACAGTCATGGGGTAGGGACTTCTAGAGTTTGAAATTAATTTATGATCCACTGGGATTATGGGTTTTAGTACTGTTGTGATTATGTATGTGAGTACTTCCCCGCCAGCCTGGGGCAGAGAGCCCAAATGCAATTTAAGAGAGAGAGGCTTGCTCTCTGTAGTCATTGTTGCCGCTACTCCTCTCATTTGCTCTCTTGCTCTTTGCTGCCACCATGAAAGGTTACCTTCTGCCTTGGAGCCAGCTGAGTATGAACTGAAACCTCCAGGAGTGTCAGGTTTCATCCCAGGAAAGAGATGAGTAACTAAGATACTTCTCACATTGAACAGCAAGTTAGTTCCCTTACAGGCAGAAAGAGATGTTAAAAGGCTCACTGCTCTAGTACCTGCTGTATAGATTATTTAAAGGAAGAACATCATTTATGAATTTTCCCCCACTTCCAGAACGCTGACAAGCATTCTCCCCTGAAGGCTGGAAACATCTTTTACTCAGAGATGGAATCAAATTCACCTTCACTAGGCCTCTGCTGTGGGCCATCAGTCTTTGGAGAATCTTACTATCTTCTAGAGAAACCCTTCCAATCTGACAAAGCAAACAATTTCACCAGATCATAGATAGCCTGAGCCTCTGAGATTTGAGTTTGGTGGTAGAGTTGAGCCTGGGGAGATGTACTGCAGGGCCCACTCCCCATCTGTCCTCCTCAACATGAGATCCACAGGGTATGGGCTGTAACATCCTCTGCCCCATGGTTACAGGGCTTCCTGGATTTGTTCTGGCCTAGTCATGACATTGTCTATTTTTAATATACTAATGCATGCTGATATGACAAACACAGTAATACAATTTTTAAAAATACTATTAAGTCAAGTTCTCTCAACTGATGCTCTGCTGTTCCCAGATTTACACCTTTAAACATTAGGCAGTGTTTTGAGTTCTTATCATTGACAGCATATTTTAGCCATTTTCCATTTCATTTTATCTTCCATATAAATATAGTACAATTTTTGTAGAAATGAGTGAGTCCATCTTTTCATTAAAATTTTCACTGCTGATCTCTGGTAAACAGAATAAAGTCCTCTGACCATGCTAGGCTGGATCATTTGACATAGCCAATATCTACTGTGAACTACGAACATTGCAACTTTCCTTGACTCAGCCTAAGCATGGCTGAAAATTTTGTGTTTTCTTATAGTTAATAATTGATTTATGTTTTAAAAATTGCAAGAGTTTGATACTCTGTAGTCCTGACTTAATGTGTCCTTCAGTGGCTCCATAACCTGCTTCCTAAAAGTTTTCTACCAGGTCAACCCTCTTGCTTAGTCAATGGGATCAGCCATGAACCTTCCCTCGGGGAGTTTTCTGGTCACCTGTAGCCCAGATGGCTTTTGCTCTTGCCTTTTACAGAGACCTGGGAATTCCCTGCATATTTCCTGGGTTGGACTGTTGTTGCCTGAATTCCATGTCTTTTGCTTTTTTGGTTTCCTCCCTTGTTTTGGTGAAGCACTGACTTGCATAGCCATAAGGAAAAGTCCTTAGGAAGAAAGTCTTGAGAATTTACATGTCTTCAAAATGTCTTTGCATTCAATTGATAATTTAGCTGAGTTTAAAAATTTTGGAACCCCCTAACTTTCAGGGTGGTCATTGGCAAGTCTCATGCTGTCTCACTTACTTCCTCATTGTTTGAAGAAAGTACCTGACATGTTTAAGTTAAAGGAGGAAAGACTTAGTGTAGCTCACATTTTATAGAGATTTCAGACCATAGTCTCCTGGCTCCAAGGCAGGGTAGCATGACAAAGGGGGCATTGCAGAGCCCCAGAAGTCCATGGCAGAGCAAGCAGGAGGCAGTGAAGCAGCAAACAGATTGCCTTCTTCAGTTATTCCATCCAGACTACGAGCCTAATGGTTGGTGCCTACCCATATCCAGGGTGGACCTTCCACACCCAGCACTATGGTAAAGTACTTTAGTTATCAAAAACTCTAAATTTCGGTTTAGATATCCTAGGGTCCAACCACACCCAAAAAGTCCCATCAACGAGTACAAGAGGTTTTGCGAGGTCATCTATATATACGCTGTAACAGACGCAATTCTGATTCTCATTCTGGGCCTAACCTTTTTTGTTCTTCTCTGAAAACTTTTCCAGAATTTTTCTGTATTCCTTGAGGTCAGTTCTAGTATGATAGTTGGACACTTGCAAAAAGTAATGGCCCTGAATCAATAAGCACAGATCCCTGAGGCTCCTGAGGTAACTTGGAGAGGGAGGCACAGAGAAGCGAGCACATTTCTTGGACATGCTTTACCAGATCTATTCCTCAGCAGGACTCAAGAGAGACTCATGAACTCAGGCTGCAAGGAGTGGCTTGCAGGGGAGGACTGGTGTTGCTGAGATGCTCAGTGGAGACTTCCTTGCAAGCAAGAGCTGATGAGGAAAGGCCCTCACAGAGGGCAGCTGTCAAGCAGCCACAGGGACAAAGGACCTTTAAATAACAGAGGCCAGATGAAGCCTTAACCATTGAAGGCAGGTGATCTTGAGCAGAAAAGTTGAAAGATTAGCCAGAGATCCTTCCTATACTATGAAGATCCATGGAAACAGAGCAAGAAAATGATACTTCTTAGTGCAAGAGAAATGAGTGGCTAATAAGATTCTATCTATCTATCTATCTATCTATCTATCTATCTATCTATCCATCCATCCATCCATCTAATATCTATAGTTCCATATTGTATGCTTAGTAGTCCAATATATAATAGTGATCCTAAAAGGGGCTGAGAATGGTAAACAAAAAGAACAGGTCAACTCCCTAAAATGGAAAGTGTTGATGTTTTGCTTAATTTCCCTCTGGGGAAATACTGACACTATTGTGACAGAAGTATGAAGAGGTAATTCCCCAGGCTTTCCCCTAAACTATCTGTAAGATCTACTCAGATCACCATACAGTGGGACAAGAGGAATAACCAGATCTTTCTAGCACTGTTGCACAGATCAAGGTTGGCTCTCACAGTGACGCAAGGCTCCCCATTGGAGTAGGAACACACAGGGTTATGTAATACATGAAATCCTGTCCCAGGTTCATGGATGTGTTTAGTTCTTTTTAAGTTCTTACATATATAATTGAAACTGATATTGTGTTGCTCACCCTTCCACTGTTGGGACAAAACATCTGACAAACACAACTTAAAGGAGGACAGGCTTATTCTGACTCACAGTTTCAGAGGTTTCAGTCTGTGGCTGGTTGGATCATGACAGATGTTGCAGAGGAAGCTCGTGACAGAGGAGACCTGATGGTGCCTGGTAGCTGAAGAGCAGAGAAAGAGGAAAAGAGCTAGAGTGAGCCAGGTACTATCTGACACTTCCCTCAAAGAAATGCTCCCTGTGATCTCGTTCTGCTAGCGGGTCCCAGCTCCTAACAGCCCACTCAGTTGTGGATTCACCATGATCCATTCATGAGGTCAGGCCCTCAGGATCCAGTCACCTCTCTAGGCCACACCCCTGTCTGTCACTGTGTGTGGATCAGGCCCATAGCATATGAGTCCCCAGCATATGGGGAGCTCTTCATATTTATACAACAGTGTGCATACTTGGAAGCTGGGGAAGCCCTCATATTGATCTCTTAGTAGGAAGAGGCAGAAGAATTCTAGTAGGGTGGGCCTATAGAGCTCATGAAAATACCCTCCTATCCTGGCCAAGACATCAAATCAAAATCAATGTCACAGTTACTGATGACGTTGTATTAATCAGACTGAGGAGCAAGAAGCAGCAAGAGCAGGAACTCTGATACCCTTTGTCTAGCTGCACATGGGGGCTGTGGGTCAGGCTGGTGGTGGGTGCGGCTGTCATATAACAGGGGGAAGTGGGGACTGGTCCGGGGGAAACACAGATGTCTTAGTCACACTGAATCAGTTTCAGTCCAATTGGCAATCTTTTTGTATTTTTCACTGAGGGATAATTCTATTGCCTAGATATTTTACTGAATTCTGAAAATTGTCATTGAGAGGCCACTGCAGGCCTAGCACTATGCTAAGCACCATGATTTCTGCACCTTAGCACTCACATTCCCTAAAGCATTGGCACTGTCTTGAGTGCTGGCATGGTGCGTCCATTCAGCTTCTTTGCCTGGTGATGGGGACAAAGGGAACTTAGAGAAATAAGTCTACAGAAGAATCAGGTCCCCTCCTCCTGTCCCTCTCCCTCACCCTGTTCCCTCTCCTCTTTTTTACAATTCTTTGCAATTCCCTTTTCTTTTGTCACTAGTGGGGATTGAACCCAAGGCCTTATCACTGACCTACGGTATTAGTTACTCTTCTCTCATTGCTGGGACAAATGCTTGACACTCAAAATGAGGGAAGGAAAGGTTTATTTAGCTCACAGTTACTGGAGGTTTCAAGACACTGGAGGAGAGGCTGGGGCGCTGCCGTGTCCATGCTGACCCTCTCCACCTCGCTGAGAAAGCACAGCCTAGCCAGTTTAACAGTTCACGCCTCTCTGGCCCCGCCCCTCGGGTCCTGCCCTGGTCCTCTGGCCCCCCCCCTCAGGCCACTCATTGCACCTCCAGCCATGTCTGCCCCATAACTTATATGAGGCTTTGGGGGGGTCAACTAGACACAAACCATAACACCTACATTCCCAGCACATCCCTTTATTACTTAATTTGGGTCTGGGTCTCCGTAAATTGCACATGCTGGGCAATGTCCTTACCCCCCTCACTTCTATTGCTTTGGAGTCTAGCCAATCATTCATTTTTCTGCCAGGATCCCTCACTCCTCCTGCCCTGCAATTGCAGGTGTGTTTACATGGTTCACTTGAGTAGACTCATGATTGGTGGTGCTTAAAAAAAAGGCAAACTTTCCAATTTTGCAGGAGCTGTAAAATAATCCCCTAATGAGTGTTAGCTGTTGAGACTCCATCAGGACATCAACAGTGCTGGCTGCATTCAGGGCATGGATGAGAGATGGTATTGCAGGCAGCCAAGTTAGATAGAAATATTATAGGCAGTCAGACAGGGCCAGGCCCTCGAAGGAGACAGCACAGAAGATGAGATGCCTTACAACTGTGGGAGGGGCTGATGCTCCTGCTGTGAGCCAGACCTAAAGACCTAAAGGCCAAACAAATGCTAAACGAGTAACACCTGGGATTGATATTCTAAATAGGTCTCAATCACCTGGAAAGACCCAAGTGAGTCACTAGCCCAACCCCCAACAGAAAGAGACCCTATCGCTCATTCCAATCCCCTACAGAAAAATATCCAGACCCATATGTAATCCCATTGGTTGACCATAGTTTTGTCCCACCTCCTGCCCACCTAAGCATGTTCCCATTCTCTCTACCTTAGCCTCACATGGTTTTACACTATAAAAGTCCCTGGAAGAGACAGCTTCCCCGGGGGAACTACCTGCTCGGGCCTCCCCTCTTGTCCCTCTCTTGGACAGGAACTTTCTTTCTCTCAATAAATATATTCTGCTCATAACCTCCGTTTGTTCCTAAAATTCATTCTTCAGTTTTAGAGAACACGAACTCATGCAGGTCAGGTCTAGAGATTGTTTTTCTCTATGTCATTTGGAGGTTCCCTATATGGTTTGGAGGTCACCCACCTGAGACCAGTTTTTCTTTCTGTATCAATGGGACAGTGGTCTTAGCCACTCATGAAAGGAAAACCTTGTGCCATACTCTGGAGGGGAGGAAGAGGTTAGGTTAAGTGCTCAGCTCTGGCTTGGTCTTTAGTGGTTGGAAGTGTTAGGAAATGAGGTTTGCTCTGCAGAACAGACAGGTGAGGCTGCCTGGTGAAGGCTGCTTGTTCTGTAGAGACAGGAAAGCAGCTCTCAGGGAGCCTTTTGTCCTCTTGGAGCCCAACAGAATCCTTCATCTTCTTAAGGATTCAATTATTAATTTTTAAGAGAAAAACAGGAAAGTCTTACTCTCTTCTCATTTCTCATATCCTCGCCTTTGGGAGGCTGTTGAGTTAGAAGCACCTGGTTGGGTGGCTTGTCCAGAGCTGAGGGACCAGAATTGTGGAGGTTCTGGGGTGGTGTGGGGGTTGCCAGAGCACCATGAAGACACTGTTCTTTGAGTGCATTGTGTGCTGTTGTAACAGAATGGCTGAGACCTGGTATCTCATAAAGAATCAAATCTTAAATTGAGCTCCTGGTTCTGAAAACTAAGAAGGTAAAAAATATGGAGCCAGCACATGGAGAGGGCCACTGAGCTGCTTCATGCCCTGGCAGAAGGGCGAGTCTGCACCAGGTGGAGGAGGGGGTCATCCTCCTTTTATATCAAACCCATCCCAGGCAATGACCACAATCCACTCAGGAAGACAGGCCTCATGCTTTAGTCACCTCTTCAAGGTCCCCTCCTTTAATGCCATTAGAATAACCATTACAAGTCACCATGAAGCTTAGAGTCCCACTCATCATTCTAGCAGTTGGGACAACCATCAGAAAGGGAAACTGAAGGACACTTTTAAGACCACCCTGGCTTCCAAATGGCCAGAGTTGGCTATGGGTTGGCTATGGGCTTCTGAGGAAATCAGAGAATTCTCTGATGAGCACAGAGGAGCAGAGTGTGTGTCCTGTGCCAGAATGACCAAGGTGGCAGATGGCCCCAGCAGCTCATAGCTCTGCAGCCTTTCTGTGCTCAATTGCCAAATGGAGACATGCACATGTGTGCCTGTGAGGTAGTCATGAGATGAAATGAGGTGGCCAGTGTAGACACCTAGTTACTCTGGATCATTGCTTACATAGGTGACTTCACTTGTGTTGAAAAGGTAAAAGAGAACTAAATTGTAACAGAAAGATTTCTGAGCTGCAAGCAATTTGTTCATTATTTTTTCCTGCAAAGAAAAATTCTATGGAAAGGGTAAAAAATAAATTTTGTGTATGGTATGTAAGCAGCATATGTATATATAGTGTTTTATAAGTGAATCCACTTGTGAGTTTCTCTTTGTAGTGGAAGGAGGGTGTGTGTAGATGAACAACAATAAGGGGCACTTCAGTTTTATGTGTAGTGTTTTTATTTTATTTTTTTAAATAAAAAAGAGACTGAAATAATTGTAACAGTTGACCTACAGCCAGTACCCGTTGATAGACAGAGGTGTGTTTATGTAAGATTCTTTAATCTTCAGTGACATTTTGAAATTTCTCAAAATTAATAAAAGTATTCAATGGACAAAAACCAGGAAGCAATCCCAGGAAACAAGTGATTGATCCATTATCCAGATGAACAATGATAAGAAGAAATAGCACTTCCAGATAGCTCAGCTGATTAAAGCGCCTGCTTAGGCAGACACAGGGACTGGTGTTCGATCCCTGGCGAGACATGCTGGCCTACCCCCAGGCTCGCTGAGACGATAATTGAGACTGGGCATGGGTGGTGACTGGTGCCTGCAATCTCAGTGCGGGAGAGGCTGAAAACAGGAGAATCACTATGAGTCCGATCTATGTAGTGAGACCCTGTAGACCCTGCACTAAATACAATAAATAAATAAATAAAATAAAAATAAACAAATTTTAAGAAAAGAAGAAGAAATACCAACAAAGAGGATCAAGTTCTACCAGCCCTCTCCATGTGCCAGAGACAGAGGAAGGGAGACCATCAGCCCTGGTATCATAAAGAGAAGAGTGTGCCCTGCGCAAGGGTGACTGTTTCCTCCATAGTTCCTCCATTTCTGGTGTTTTTCTTTGCAGAAAAAAAATGATGAACATTAAAACACAGTTTTGCATTTTAATCTTTCACAACTCACTTTATCAGCAGTCTGTTTTCCAGATGTTTCCAAGCCTGCCACCTGTGCCAAGGAACTCTATGAAAACTCAGAAGTTACTAAGCACTTCCTGTTTTCCCTTAAAATTTCAACAAATGAGTTTTGTCGTGGTTCATCAAGTTCGCTGGATTTACAAGACTCTACTGGCTCTGTTCTTGGAAGGTGTCTCTGCTCATGTCACGTACCTTTCTGATGTTATAATTGTTTTTGTTCCTTTGGGATTTTATTAAAGAAAGCATAATGATCTGGATTCAATGTACTAATAAAACTGGATAAAAATGAAGTATTTGAATGTTATTCTAATCCCCTCAAGAACAATTTTCTTGTTTTTTTCCATAATTTTATTGAGAAACAAATAGCAATGATACAGTTGCAAATCAAATTTGTAGGACAGTTCCAATAATTAACACATTGCATACTCTCTTCCTAGTGGTTATTTGCTGTACAAGATGCAGACATGATATCCTATTTACAAACACTATGAGAACAAATCCCTCTATTCATTAAGAGAATGTAACCATATATCTATCTAACCATTTTGAATACACAGATACAAAATGGACTTTCATCTGTATACCTTTTTTTGTTTAGTTCCATCATTTGAATATTATAGGTGTGTTAACTCAGCAAAATATTCTAAAAGAGTCCAATAGTCCATAATAGTATTGGGTCTTCTGCTAACAATTTTCTTGTAACATAGTCACCCAGTAGTCTTTAAAGCAGAGGAATTGTGCAAAGGAGCAGGAGGAGCAGGAGGGGTGATGCCGGAGCCTTTGCAGCAGCAGCAGCAGCAGCACAGGGCCAAGTCCTGGTGCTATGGGTTTAATCCCTCACCAGTCTAATTTATAGAAAAGAAGTCCAAAAATGAATACTTTTCATTAATTTTATAAAATAATATCACAGGAAATATAAAGATGAAGATTTTACCACATGTATTCAATATAAGAATTGACTGGTTGAGAGGAGTGTGTCCAAGCAGTGCCCAGGAGAGTCAGTTCATAAATGGATGAACTGTTGGAGTGACACTCACAGCGAGAAGCTAAGTTATTAATATGCTTAGGCACAAAGCAGGACCTTGCATCACAGAAATGCTGTGAGAAATGGCATGAGGCAAGATGATATTTGATGGTCCACTTTGGAACCAAGGGTTCCCAGATACCCATTAATTTTCTTCCATGCCCCCCCCATTCATCCTGCTTGAGCAGCCACACTGAACCTGCTCAAGTGCCAGTGCTTGACTGGGTTTTCTGGTATCTTCAATTAAAAATCCTTCTTGATGCAGCTCTCCCCCCACTTTAAAAACATTTTAAAAGTTCCATATGGCATTTTGCTTGCATACAACCATAACAAGCTGAGCAAACTCTCTTTTGAATTAAGTCATTATCTCTTGGATTTCTTCTGAATAAAGTTCTTCTTTTATTATAAGGTACAGTTTTTGGAGAGCTACTTTGAAAATGTAAACATCTTTATGTTATCATTACAGCTTTATGACAGAAAAATGACTTTTTTTAATCCCTGGGGCACAATACCTGATGCTAATGATTTAAAGTGGAGAGGTTTAATTTGGCTCACAGTTCAGGGCATTCAGTCCATGGACAGCTGGTTCCAAGGCAGGAAATCATGGTGGATAAGTGTGGTGGGGAGAAAATGCCTCAGCTTTCGGCTGAGAAGCAAAGAGATAGAAGAGAGGAGCCAGAGAAGGAGATATACTCTCTAAAGCCACATGCATGCTTTCATTAATTTTATAAAATAATATCACAGCAAATATAAAGATGACAATTTTACCACATGTATTCAACACAAGAATTGACCTGTTGAAAAAGAAGAGCGTGCCCAATCAGTGCCCAGGAGAGTCAGTGCATAAACGAACGAACTGCTGGAGTGACTCAACTGTTTGGACCATGTATGGCCACTGATGCTGCATTTATTTTTTGTGCCAATTTAAATAGTGTTACTGAAGACATTGTATTTCCGCTTAGAGTACAATGCTTAAAGTGCAATGCTATCTTTTCCCTGTGTACATGTTCCACTGTTCAAGTGATGAGAATGCCCAGTATTACTTCGGCAGTTCAACTTTAATAACTGCCACAGAATTTGCTACAAATTTAGGTTCTTCAATTTTATTGTTGTGGAAGAATACTATACCTTTATTTAGGACTGTCTTAATGAACCTCTTCAGTGGCAGGTGCTTAGGAAGCACCACCAGAGGGAGGAGCTCCTCCACCACAGAAGCCCCTGGGCATTCCTCCAGGCATGCCACCTGCATTCTGGTACAGCTTGGTGATGATGGGATTGCAGGCTTTCTCCAGATCCTTCTGCTGATGTTCAAATTCTTCTGCAGACTTCTCTGCAGTCCGGTTCTTATCCAGCCATTTGATGATTTCATTAGACTTGTCAAGAACCTTCTGTTTATCTTCACCATTCATCTTGCCCTGATGTTTCTCATCTTGCTTTCACATTGAAAGCACAAGACTGCAGTGAATTCTTGGGGGACACTTTGTCCCTTTGCTCCTCATCTTCAGCTTTGTACCTTTCTGCCTCCTGGGCCATACGCTCTATGTCCTCCTTGCTCAAATGGCCCTTATCATTAATGATGTTGATCTTGTTTCTTTTCCTTTATTTTTGTCTATTGCTGAGACACTGAGGATGCCAGTGGCATCAATATCAAAAGTGACTTCAGGACAGTCCTATGACATTTTTTTCCTGTCTTTTGTTTTCTTATTTATTTATTTTTTCCATAATTTTATTGAGAAACAAATAGCAATGAGACAGTTTCAAACCAAATTGGTAGGACAGTTTCAATAATTAACACGTTGCATACAATCTTCCTAGTGGTTAATTGCTGTACAAGATGTGGCCATGATATCCTATTTACAAACACTATTAGAATAAATCACTCTATTCATTAAGATAATGCAACTATATATCTATCCTAACCATTTTGAATACACAGATACAAAAAAAAGTGACTTCAATCTGAGGATCACCATGGGGTGCAGGAGGTATGCCTGTGAGTTCAAACTTGCCAAGCAGGTTGTTATCCTTGGTCATGGCATGCTCACCTTCATAAACTTGAATAAGCACATCAGGCTCATTGTTAGAGTAGGTAGTGGAGGTCTGTATCTGATCAGAAGGAATGGTGGTGTTGCAATTGATGAGGAATGTCACAACACCACCATCAGTTTCAATATGAAGAGAAAGAGGAGTGACTGAAAGTAGCAAGTCTTGAACATTTTCAGACTTGTCTCCAGATAGAATGGCTGCCTGAATAGCTGCACCATAAGCAACAGCCTCATCAAGGTTGATGCGCTTATTCAATTTGTTTTCATTGAAGAAGTCCCATAGAAGCTTCTGGATCTTGGGGATTAAGGTAGAACCACCCACCAGGATAATGTTATGGATCTGGGACTTGTCCAGTTTAGCATCTCAGGCAGTCTTCTCCACAGGGTCCAGAATGCCACTAAACAGGTCAGCATTCAACTATCCAAATTGAACACGAGTAAGGGAGGTATAGAAGTTAATTCCTTCATAGAGGGAATCAATCTCAATGCTGTCTTGCATGCTGGAAGAGAGGGTTCTCTTAGCTCATTGATATGAATTACAAAGCCAGAGGACAGGCCTTTGTTTTCACTGATGTTCCTCTTATGTTTGTGCTTGAACTCAGCAATAAAATTACTGACCATTCAGTTGTCAAAATCTTTCTGACTAAGTGAGTGTCTCCACCTTGATATATCACCTCAAAGATTCCATCTTCAAAAGTGGGGACTGACACATCAAAAGTGCCACCTCAGGTCTGGGGAGATAGCTCAGTGGCATAAGCACCTGCCCGCTAATCAACCAATAGGTCATGAGTTCAATCTCCAGTACAAAAAAGAAAAGTTCCACCTCATAAATAGAACATCAGAACATTTTTTTCAGCTCCAACCTTTGTATCTGAGCCATAAGAAATAGCAGCAGCCACTGGTTGGTTGATGATTCTAAGTACATTAAGACCAGCAATGGTCCTAATACCACATTTAAAATAGCTATGAACTCATCAATGTCCAACTCACTGATGAGAATAGCACCCTCATGATCTAATCACTTTCCAAAAGCCCCTTCTCCGAAGATGAGCCTTTTGGGGACATTCTAGATGTAAAGCATAATAATCTTGTTTCCATTAAATGTCTGTCCACTAGTTTTAGCATTCCTGCATTTCTTTTTAAAGAACACAAAATAGTAATGAAAAAAACAACAAAAAAACAACAAAAAAACAAGCATTAGAAAGGATACTTCACTAAACAAAGTAATAAGAATTCAACTATGGTTGCTGTATTGCATGATGTTATCTTCAAATGAGCTCTTTATGTTACCAGATATAAATGTGCAAAATTGGTTTAAAAAACAAAACAACAAAATAATAAAAAGAAAAAAAAATAATCATTAACTGCTCCTTTCAAAAACCCAGCAAAATCCCGCAGTACAATTATCCAAATTTTCCTGCATATATATATACATAAATATACCTTTCCCCTTCTTTGTTTTGTCCTCCTCATCCCAGTTTGTCCTTTCAATTGAAAATATTCTTTCCCTTTCAGTGTCTGTTCTAAAACTCTTAGATTTTATTTACTCTTTCAGATTCTTACACTAGTGAGACAATACGATGTTTGCACATGTGGGTCTGATTTATTTCACTTACCAATGCAGTCTCTAGTTGCATCCATTTATTTATAAAAGCATCAAATTTATCTTTTTTATAGGTGAGTAATACTCCATTGTGTAAAAATATCACATGTTTTATATCCATTCCTCAGTTGATGGACATTTGAGTTATTTCCAAAATTTAGCTATGACAAATTGAGTTGCTATCAATATAGGTGGATGTATATTGATATTGCTGTGGTACAATGATTTCAGTTCTTTTGGAAAGATACATAGGAGGGGAATAGCTGGCTTGGATGGGACCAGCAGTCCTAGCTTTTCAAGGAATCTCATACTGATTTACACAATGGTTGTACCAGCCTGTACTTTCACCAACCGTGGAGAAGTGTTACTTTTTCTCTACAACCCCTCCAGCACTTGCTATTGGTTGACTTCTTGAAGAAAGCCATTGTTTCTGGCATAAAGTGTTATCTGCATTGTTTCAATTTGCATCTCTTGAATAACCAATGATGCTGAACTTTTTTTTCATATACATATTTGCCATATGTATCTCTTCATTTGTGAAGTATATATTCATCTCAGATGCCCATTTTTAAATTGAGTCCTTGAACTTTGGAGGCCTGATTTTTTAAAATTCTTTATATGTTTTAGATCAAAGTTCTTCACCTGACAGACAATCAGTTATGATTTTTCCCCAAAACAAATTTCCTTTGCCATATAGAAACTTTTCAAAAGGATGACATTCTAGTTGTTGATTCTTTGAAGCATTTCCTATACAGTTTTATTTTTGTTCATGAACTCTTTACCTACTCCAATGTCCTTAAGGTTTCTACCTACTTTCTCTTCTAGAAAATTTAGTGTTTCAGTTTTAATATTTAAGTCTTTGAACCATTTTGACTCTATTTTTGTGCAAGGTGATAGGTATGGGTCTATTTTAAGCCTTTAGCATGTGAATAATCCAGTTTTTCAGGCACCATTTATTAAAAAAGCTACCTTTCTTCCAGTGAACATGTTTGGCCCCTTTGTCAAAGATAAGGTGGATGAGTGTGTTTGTAGTTGTGTCTACATCTTCCAATCTGTTTCACTGATCTTCAGGTCTGTTTTTTGCCAGTAGCATGCTGATTTTACCACAGTAGTATAATGTGAAGTCAGGGATTGTGATGCCTCTTGCCTTTTCTTTGTTGCCCAGGATCACTTTTGATATTCTAGGTCTCTTCTGGTTCCACATGGAATTTAGAAATATTTTTCCCATATCTATGAGGTATACTTATAGTATTTTAATTGGGATTGCATTAAATTTGTATAACAGTTTGGGAGTATGGCCATTTTCACAGTGTTGGTTCTTCCTATCCAGGAGCAAGGAATAACTGCATTTTCTGAAATCCTCTTCAATCTTTTTTTTTTCCAGAGTACTATAACTTTCACTGTATAAATATTTTACTTCCTTTGAGAAATTGATTCCTAAGTATTTCATTTTGAGGGGTGTTATTATGAAAGGCATAGTTTCCCTAATTTCTCTCTCATTGTGTTTGATGTTTGTGTATAGAAATGCTGTTGATTTTTGAGTGTTGTTTGTACTCTGCTATGCCACTGAATTTGGTAATTAAATTTACAAGTCTCTTGGAGTTTTTGGGGTTGTCTGTGTAGAGTATCATGTCATCTTCAAATAATGATAATTTTACTTCTTCCTTTCCAATCATTTTTCCTTTTATTTCTTTCTCTTGTCTGATTGCTCTGGATAATGTTTCCAGAACTATATTGAGCAGTAGTGATAGTGGGTATTCTTGTTCTGTTCCTGATTTCAAAGTGAGCGTTTTCAATTTCTGTCTGTTTAGTATGATGTTGGCAATTAATTTGTCATAGATGACTTTTATCAGGTTGATGTAAAGGGCCACTATTCTGATTTTCTGTAGTTTTTTTTTTTTTTTTAATCATGAATGAGTGTTGAACATTGTCAAAAGACTTTTCTGCATCTATTGAGATGATCATGTAGTTTTTGTTGTTGGCTGTATTAATGTGGTGTACTATACTTATAATTTGCATATGTTGAACCATCCCTGCATTCCTGTCATGAATCCCACTTGGTCATAATGTATAATCTTCTTAATGATTTTCTGTATTCTGTTTGCTAGTATTTTATTGAGCATTTTTGTATCTATATTCTTTAAGGAATTTGGCCTGTAGTTCTCTTTTTTGGTTGAGTATTTCTCTGGTTTTGGTATCAGAGTAACACTTTTCTCCAGGAATGAGCTTGGGAGAATTGCTTCTCTTTCCATTTTATTGAAGTGTTTGAGTAGAGTTGACATTAGATCTTCTCTAAATTTCGTGTAGAATTCAGCTGTGAATCCATCAGGACCTGGGCTTTTCTTTTTTGGGAGATTTTTATTGCATTTTCAATTTTATTCATTTCTATTGGGTTATTTGGAATTTTTATATCTTCCTGATTCAGCTTTTATAGTTTGTATGTATCTACATGTAGGAATCTGTCCATTTATTTTGTGGTTTTTATCCTGTGAGTGTAAAGAATTTGGAAATAGGTATTAATGATCTTCTGAATTTTTACAGGCTCTGTAGTGATTTTACCCTTTTCACTGTTTGGTGCATGAATGTGAATTTTTTTTTCCTTTTTTGATGAGGTCAGCTAGGCTTTATCAATTTTTATTTATTCTTTTAAAGAACCAACTCTTTGACTCATTAATTCTTCATATTGTTTTTTTTAAATTATTATTCTTGTCTCCATGGCATTTATTTCTGCTCTGATCTTTATAATGTCCTGCCTTCTTTGGGCTTTGGGCTTGTTGTGATCTTCTTTCTCTAGGAGCTTGAGGTGCAGCATAAGATTGTTTATTTGGCCTCATTCCATTTCCCTGAGGTGAGAATTTGCTGCTACAAATTTCCCTTTTAAGACAGCTTTTGTTGCATCCTACAGGTTGCAGTAAATTGTATATCTGTATTTTTGTTTGACTGTAAATATTGTGTAATTTCTTCTTTAATTTCATCCGTGACCCATTTATTGTGCAGGCTGGGATTGTTTAGTTTCCATGTGTTTATAGAGGTCTTAATGTTTCTTTTGTCAATAATTTCCAGTTTCATTGTACTATAGTCAGGTAACATGCATGGGATAATTTATATTTCTTTTGTATTTACTTAGGCATGTTCTATGTGCTAGTATATGGTTTGTTTTGGAGAATTTCCAGTGTGCAGCTAAGAAGAATGCGTATTTTGAAGGATTTTTTTTTTTTTTTTTGGGCTGGCTTAGGATGCCTTAAGGGCAGGTCTGGTAAGGAATGAGGATCTGGGGATTGAATCACAGAATCTGAGCCTCACTGCTTTGCTTAAGCAGGCACTTAAACAACTGAGCTAATGAGCAGACCCCCAAGAATGTGCATTCTGATTCTCTTGGGTGGAACACTGTATAAAGGTCTACTAAGCCCATTTCTTCACAAATTTGGTTTAGTTCTGTTATTTGCTTGCTGATTTTTGCCTAGTTGACATATCTCTTTGTGTTAATGTGGTGTTAAATTCCCCCAGTAAAATTATGTTGTTGTTGGGGCCGGGGAGATGGCTCCGTGGAATAAGCACTTCCCTGGCAAG
>NW_004524717.1:3055263-3058184 GCF_000260255.1 Octodon degus | reverse complement strand
GCATTTGTACACTGAGCCCTTCGTTCTCTCGCCCTGGCCCCTCCTGTCAGTACTCTTTGTAGGGTTGGTTTGGTTGTCATGAATTTCTTCAGTTGTTCTTTGTCATGGAAGTATCTTATCTCTCCATTAAATTTGATAGATAGTTCTGTAGGGTACATCAATCTGGGTTAGAAATTGTTTTCTTTCGGGACCTGAAATACCTCCAAGCTCTTCTTGATTTTGTGGTCTGTGTTGAGAAATCTGCCATGATTCTAATTGGCTTTCAATTACAGGTCATCTGGTTCTTCCCTCTAATGGCTTTTAATATTTTGTTCTTTTGCTAAATTTTTTGGATCTTGATTATTATGTGTCTTGATGAAGATTTATTTTGATAATGGATAACTGAAGTTCTATATGCCTCACTCAACTATTTGTCAGATTCTTTTCTTATGCTTGGGAAATTTTCTGTTATTACTTAAGCAAATAATCTTTTTTATGTCACTTGTGTTAGCTCCAGCTGTTTCATTGATACTTATTAGCCTTATTTTTCTTTGCATCATCTTGTATTGCTATTTCCTAGTTACTTAATATTTTTAAGAGTTTTTTCTTTTCCTGTTCATTAGCTGCAATATTATCTTCAAGGTCTGAAATTCTATGTTCAGTTTTGTTCAAATGGTTTTCCTAGTTTTCAGTGGAATTCTTAATGTCCTGGATATCTGCTTAAATCTGTTTCATACATTCTAATTCTTTCCTGTATTGCTATTCAATGTTTACATAATTTTTCTATTTTCTCCTAATTTTTTATCTATGTCTTCTTCATATGTACTGAGCAATTCTTTCATGGTTGTTGTGACTTCATTTTTTACCTGAGAGATTATTTCTAATCTGATTTCTTCCATAGCCTGATGGAATTGCTTCTTTACTTGAGTTGTTATCATTTTAGAAATTTCAGGTGTATGACATTCAAGTTCTTCTATGACCTTGTCTCCTGGACTTGTTTTGAGTGGGTTGGAGGTCTGAGATTGCCTTTTGTTCCTGCCTTTTGTCACTTTTGAAGCTGCCAGTATTCTTCCTGGCTCTGCAGTGATGGTGGAGGGGCAGAGTGTGTGTAAACAAGGCTCTCAGGAGAGTGGGAGGGTAGAGTAGGCTCACCAAATGTACTACTGTGTGAGGTCCAGTGTGGCTTCCACCTTGGTGAGGGGTCAACCTACAGCTGAAGATATATCTGATGATGATGAGGGAAGGCTGAAGTTCTGCAAGGCTGTCTCCCTGCAGGGTCGGTGCAGGCTAGGGCTCACCAAGGCTCTTGCAAGTCCCTGTGGAAGTCTTCTGGGCACCTGGTTTCAGGTCCCCATGGTAGTCTTCTGGATGAGGATGGGAAGCTTGGGACTCAGAAAACTTCAGTGAGGGTGGTGGGGTGGTGAGACTAGAGTCACAAGGTTTCCCAGGCAGTCTTCAGGGTAAGACTTTTTTTTTTTATGTTTAAGTTATTCTCATGGCCAGTAGGATTCCTAGACTACCTCTGTATCCTTTTGTCATACTCAAGTCATCTTGCTGGCAGAAGAAATCATTTGCTCTTTTTTTTTTTTAATTCTTATGATGCACTTTGTCTGATATATGAGTTTAGAATTCTCCACAGATGTCAGCAGAGAGGAAAGGGATTTTGATCAAAGACAAAAGACATTGTCTATGATTAAAATAATGTTGAAGGCACCTCCTTTCTGGACCTATGATAAACTGATGGAAAAATGTAAAAAAAAAAAAAAAAAAAAAAAAAAAAAAGACTGAGTTAGGTGTGTTGGCAACGCGCACTCTGGGAGCCTGAGGCAGGAGGCTGGTAATTGTGAGTCCAGCCTGGGTGACTTAGTGACATGGTGTAGTTGATTTCTAACTGGTGGTCAACTCATTACAGCTCAATTAAAGAGCCTGGTGCTGGATGCAGGAGGCCCACATGAGGGTTGTTGCCAACAGCATGAAGGCAGAACAGGAGAAGCTGCTGAAATGCTGATGGGATGCTGTTTGGAGAAGCTGTTGGAGCTATTGGAAGCTGCTAGTTCTCTTGGAATATTCTTCTGGAAGACCATATCATGCTGCCTTTCCTGATGAATGTTGGAGGAGCTCTGGTCCTCATCCTGAGCGACACTTCCTGGTTCCAGAGAGAAAGATGGTACATTGGTCAGCCTCATGGAGAAGCTTGTAGCACCTGCTTTCTTGATGGAAACTTGACTTTCCTCATGTCCTGAGGAGCTCAGGACCTCACTGTTGCTAAGGATGGCTCTGGTACCTTTGAGGGAGCTCTGCTGTTTAACTTGAGCATTTCTTCCTGGCTCTCGTTCAGATCCCTCATCCTACTAGCACAGATCCTTCATCCCACTGGCACAGACCCCTTAACTCCCACCACTGACCTTTGGGCCTTTTCAGCCCAGATCCATGAGGCGGGCCTGCATGGGACTTCATTCTGGTCTCCAGACCTCTAGAGACCAGGGACTTGTGGGAGGCACTGTTATGAGCACTAGGATTTCAGCTGGACTCAGGCAGGATATTAGGATCCAGGCCCTCAGCTGGATTCTTTAGTGTTTAGTGTGTGGATAGATTTCCTACACTTCTTGTATATAATTCTTGGGTAATTCCTTATAAAATAATATTATAAAATGCATCCTATATTATGTTGTTTGCCTTGTAAAAACCCTAAACCACAACACATAGCAAGATCCTGTCACAAAGTACAATAAAAGACAGAGAAGCAAAGAAGTAAGTCTGGGAAAGCAGGTTGGAGTGAAGGCGAGTGAAGGCTTTGGTTTCAATCCCCAGTATTGAAGTCAACACTTCTGACATTGCCAGTCATGCAGATAACCCACTACTATTATAGACTACTGGACTATATTGGATTACTGTGCTGAATTCATGCACCTACAATATTTAAATGGCAATAGAATACCCAT
>NW_004524717.1:3052278-3054813 GCF_000260255.1 Octodon degus | reverse complement strand
GCTAGTCTAAGGGGAAGTAGGGCAGTTATGCTTCAACACATACTTTATTGAACACTTCCTGTGCACCTAGCTCTGTCCTGTTTGGCCAATGGAAGGGACAAATATCACTTTCTCTGTAGGCCTCACTGAACTAGGATTTGAGGGGCTCGGGAGTGAGCCTGGGGCTGCCTGGGGGATGAAGTTTCCAGCTGGAGCCCAGATTTCAGGCAAGTTGAACAGAGAAGCAAGGGAAAAGGCCTCAGAGCTCCAAGGGGAGCAACTGCAGGGGACAGGCAGGTGAGGAGTGAGGAAGGAGGGCAGCAGCAGCCCCAGCAAGTCCAATGGCATGGTAGGTGCAAGAGGGGCCTTCGCGCTACTGGGCTGCAAAGAACTTGCGGTTGCCACACTACCTTCTGCTGGTTTTTCTTTGTATTCGTAAAACCCCCAAGGCCTACCAATGTCCAACCCTAAGAATGTGCCAGTGTAGAGTGGGACTGTGCACCTTGGGTTACCATGCTGGCTTGAGTCTGGGCTCTGCCCAGTGGTGCTTGGGCTGGCAGCCTCTTCTCCCAGCACCTGCCTCTGACTTTTATTTTGTTTTTGGAACAAGGATCTTGAACTTGCTAGGTAAAGCCTTATGCCGCTGAGATATCTCTCTGGCCCCAGAAAATTTTCTTCACTTCCTACCTAAGTAGAGAAGGGAGAGGGGCAGCTGTGAAGTCCAGGATAGGGTCTCTGGGGTGTGGTGACAGAGTGTCAGTGAAGGAGGTCTGGCCAGCAACTCTCTTCACCCAACTCTCTGCTGAGATCTCTCCTAGCACTCAAGCTGGGCAGGAAGGCTTAACTGCTGTGCGCAGGAGAGGCCCTTTTTGCCCAGTGACTGAGCGCCCCCTTCTGGCTGGGGCAGGCTACAGAGATCTCATCTCCCTCAGGCCAGCTTGGGCCCTTGCCACACACCCCAGGGTCATTTGTAGCCTCAGAGGAGGCTATTTCTGCAGTGGTCATTGCTTCACTGTGTATCTGTGTAGTTTCTACTGACCCTAAGCAAGGGAACCGCTGGGTGCGATTGACCCCAGGCTCATAGGTTTCACCCCATCTTTAGACTTTCCAGTCATCCCAAGACTGTTTGTGTTTTGGTTTCACTGTTCTTTTCCTTTTCTTTCCACTCCCCATTTCTCTCTCTGCCCCTCCCCTCCTCTCTTTAGTTCCTTCCCTCTTTCTCTTCTCTTTCTCTATTCTCTTTCCTCCTCTCCATTCTTATCTTTTCTTATACTGGGACCTTCATACTGTCCTCTGTGCCTAGCCCTATTTAAACAATTTTTTAAGACAACATCTCACTAAGTTCCCCAGGTGGGCCTCAAACTGGCAGTCCTCCTGTCTCAGCCTCCTAGTGCTGGGATTACAGATGTGGGCACCCTGGGCACCTCTTCCTTGAATAAAGCCTCTTAGCATGATGAGCTTAGATCATTGCTTACAATAATGGGTCTTTGAGACACACAAAACAAAACCCAGGGATTCATCTGTTGCTTTGTGGTGTGGACTGCAGCTCCCAGGGGCCTTTCTGAAGCCTGTTGTAACATGGCCCAGGAGTCAGAGGGGATGGTTCGCCAGCTTTACAACTACGGAGAAATGTGTGTGCACAGACTCAAGGGATGAGCTTCCCTGGGTGCTGGCCCTGGGAGCTGGCTATGGAGGCTTGCGTTTTGACTGTAGGGTACCAGTGGGCTTGACCAAGCATGGCCAACTGGAGATCAGCGAGACACAGACTGAGAACAACGTGTCGAGGAGGACAGAAGTTTTTGGTCCATAATTCTAAGTGGGCAGAGGGCAAGTGAGAGTGACTTGAGATATGTCTGAGGGTGCCAACTGGAGGGGGCCATAGTTGGCATCTAGTGGGTAAAGGTAAGGGACTCTGCAAGGCATTTTATGAAGTAAAGGAATTGTAGTGCTGCTTCCATTCACAAGCACTTCTGTTTGCAAACAGTTTGATTCATAAGCAGAAGTGTTTGGCAAGATTTGTTTTTGTTTTCAGACTCAGCATTGGTGATAAACACATTATGGTCCTCTTTCCCTCACAAATATGAATGTGAACATCTTTTCTAGAATGGTGGAATGAACGAGTTTGTGAATGGAGGCATCACTCTGTGCACAGAGAGAAAGTTACCTGGCCTCAACTGCCCAGCATGGTTCTGGGAGATGCAAGGCCAAAGAGGAGGCACGGGAAGGGCACTTAGCCCTTTCTGCATCCAGCTCAAGGTCGAGGGGACCCCACTGTTAAGAATGGGAGGTGATACTCCATTGTATAAAAATACCACATCTTTTTCATTCATTCCTCAGATGACGGGCATCTTGGTTGTTTCCAAGATTTGGCTATCATAAATTGTGCTGCTATAAACATAGGCACATATATATCACTATGATATAATGTTTTCTGATCCTCTGGGAAAATTCCCAGTAGAGGAATAGCTGCTTTAAATGGGATTTCCAGTCTTAGTTTTCTAAGGAGTCTCCACACTGATTTCCATAATGGTTGCACCAGTCTACATTCCCACTAGC
>NW_004524717.1:3038805-3050816 GCF_000260255.1 Octodon degus | reverse complement strand
CCCGCTCTAGCCTATGTATAGTGCTTTCAATCTCATTTTACTCTCCTGAAATGGAGGCACAACATGTACTGTTAAATCCACTCCGTGTGCAGGAACAGTGACACAACGATCAGTGTTTCCCTGCCCCTTGGCGTGGAGCCCCAGAAATCCAGGCTCGGCGATGCGTGCTTTGTGTTCTTCTAGTGCCCTTCACATGGATGTCATTTGGTAAAACTATCAGTAACCCTGGGCAAAGTGACAACGCTGCCGAGCACAGACTACCCTTAATTGCAATGAAAAAGCTTTTTTGTTTGTTTGTTTTTGTTTTGTGGAGCTGGGGATTGAACTCAGGCCCTTGCGCTTGCCAGAGAAGCGCTTATTCCACTGAGCCATCTCCCTGGCCCCAAGGCTTGTTTTTACGTAAAATGGAGTCATGCTCCAGGCTGAGAGAATCGCTCCTAGGTGTGTCACCTAATAGTCTCTGATTATGATGATAAACCAACCCTTCCACAAGAGAAGGCCCAGAGAAGAATAGTGAGGATTTGCTGGGCACCGAAGCCCTGTGTATCTTCCACACCCTCCACCCACGCTTCCTACCACCCTGGCTGGCTCGCACTCCAGTGCTCACCTGACGAGTTGAGCAAACAAGGTTCTGTGAGCTCACTTAGGCTCCCAGGAGGGAAGAGCTGAAATTTGCGCAGGTCTAGTTTAATCTACAGTCAGACATCATTAAAAATGTCATGAGGTGAAGGGGAAGACACAAGGATCAGCTCTCCTCTGGACCTGGACAGAAAGGGAAGAAGGCAAGGTCCTTGTTTTGTTTTGACTGACCGGATTTCAGGGCTGTTCTGCTGAGATGGGGTGATTTCTTGGGTCCGGCCCAACTCTCTTGCTTTAGGCTTACTTTTATCTTTAAGCCAAGGATTTTCAGTGGTGAGGACTTGGGATTGTTAAGTACATTTTTTCCCCTGGGGCACACACGATGTTTTAAGCAAGGAGATCACCAGGAAGAGATTCGCCCACAGGCTGTAACAAGTCCTTCAGACTCTTGGCTATGTGTTCCCCAGATCCCCTGCAGTGGGGTGCTGGCCCCAACTCTGCTGACCCTGGATGTGAGGGTTGCCTTCTTTTGGCTTGGGTGTTGGTCCTGAGAGCCGTGAAATCTTTGCGTTGGTACCAAGTCCTGCACTGCAGTAGGCTAGGATGTCGCAGGCTGTGTGTTGCTACACTGGAGGCAGGCATGCTGTAGTGTAGTACCTGTACCCTTGGAGCCTCATGGAAGGACCCATGACACATGGCTCCCTGTCCCACACCACTGACACCCTCTTCAGGGGTCGGAATCCAGTGAAGAAGCCAGACCCACAGAGAGGGTCTCCTCTCACCTATTTTCAGATATTATCCATCTCTTTTTTCAGTTTCGCAGTGTTAAGAACCACTGGCTAGAGCAGGGCAATCAAAGACACCGTATTAAAAGTCTATGGGGCAGTAAGATTCAAACAGCAAACACCAAACCTGCATTTTCAGGGAAACTTTGGATAGAGAAGGGCTTTAGCAGTCACCTGGGCCAGTAACACCTACTGCATAATAGGAAGAAGAGATCTTGACCTGACTGTGAACTATCAAAAATGTGCCTGAGTAAGCTTCTTAAATAAAATTTAGGATGGTTTTAGAGTCCTAAATTAGGTAACTTTGAGTGGGATTTCTCTTAAAAAAAAAAAAAACAAAAAACAAAAAACTGATTATATATTATTTGCAAGAATTAGACTTTAGCTTTCTATTGTTTACCTTTATACTGCTGTGGGAGAGGTTGTCTTTTTTCTTTTTTGTCTTTTTTGAGACAGGGTTACACTTGCAGTTCAGGCTGGCTTTGAACTCACAAACCCCAGGCTGGTCTCAAATTTACAGCAATTCTCCTGCCTCAGCACCACCCACTTCCTGTCCTTCCTGACCCTCTGACCACCTCCGTTCCTCTCCACAATAGTACTGAGATTATTGGCTAGCGCCACTACACCCGGCGTGTGTGTGTGTGTGTGTGTGTGTGTGTGTGTGTGTGTGTGTGTGTGTGTGTAAGATATTTGTTTTTGCAGCTTTCATTCTGCCTTTATTAGGTATTTTTTGCGTTTGAGTATTTTCTTTTCCTTGACTGCCATCTTGTGGCTACTGGTGGCAATTGCAGATGTCAAGTTTTCTGAACGGAGGAGGGTGGAGAGGAGGCGCTATCAAAGGCTTGGCTTTTTTTTTCTTTTTTCTTTTTTCTTTTTATAAGCAAATATCTTCCCATTTATTGGAGACAGGATGTAATGGATAGGATTACTCTGCCATTTGGGTTAGAATAGAAGACGCCTGCCATTTACAAGAACCTGTAACCCAACACCTGTGGGCAACTGGGAGTAAGCCAAAAATTGAAATATTCCCAGCCCAAGTGGTCTAAAGGAGACTGTCCTAAGGTGACAAGCTACATCCGGAAACTGAAGACTGAGCAGTTTGCTCTTTGAGGCCGCCATGTAACTTGCAGTAAATAACAGAGCTAATAGCTGCTTTGTTTCCAGAAAAAAGAAAAGAGGAGATAGTGATTTCTTAACATTTGTCTACCTGTTGGTGCCAAGGAGTAGAATGGGTGGGAGGTCGTGCGCTCTGCAAGGTTGGTCTCAGGCACTGGACAGATGGGGCATTTAGCTCTCCTTTCTACTTCGTGCGCGTCTGTTCTGTCACAAACATGTCTACTCTGAGGCAGAAATGTCTAAACGGCTCATCTCCCCTCTCTTTTGGTTTCTCTTGCTTTATTAAAGGTCTGTGGGTCTATATGTCCCACATGTCTTTGCCCCTTGCGTGGCAACTTCATTTAAGTCATGACACAGATGCACAGCCTTGGGATGGCGACTCTGGCCGCTGGCAGAGGTAGGCGTCACTTGTAGACTTCCCTGCTGCAAGCCCAGGGACCATAGACAGTTTTCCAGGGATTCCCAGCCCAGCGGCTGCTTCCTACAGCCAGAGCTACTCCAGAACTGCTCCAGAGCTGCTTCAGACCTGCCACTGGTTCGCAAATGATCTTTCCCCCTAGTCACAAGAAAGACCAGCAAGCAGGATTCTCTCAGGTCCAAGTTTTCTTCCAGGTACCACATCTTTCTCACGTCATTGTACCGAAGAACCCTGTCCAACCCTGGTATGGAGAAGCGGGCCCTTCTCCTTCCAGGAGCTTATGCCCACTTCTTGGTGGTAGATGGTAGAAATAAGTCCTGTATTATTTTTCTTTCTTTTAGAAGAAAAAGGAAAAACTTCTTCCTTCCTTCTCTCTTTTCTTTTCCCTTTCTTCTCCCTCCTTCCTCCTTCTCTCTCTCTGTCTCTGTCTGTCTGTCTGTCTGTCTGTCTCTGTCTCTCTCTCTCCCTCCCTCTCTCTCTCTTTCTCTCTCCTTTCTTTTCTTCTTTCATACTGGGAATTGAACCAAGGGCTGACACATGCTGAGTGTGTGCTCTGCCACTGAACTACATCCCAGCTCTTTTTTATATTTCTTATTGTAAAATTAAGTCGATGGGAAGCCACAGTGTGTGAAGAGGTCATCCCACCATGCATGGTGGCCGTTGGGGTTCTCTCATGCAGACAGCAGCCTGTGTACCATGTTAGCCTCAGCCCCTTATTCTACAACAGGAGCAACACAAGCATGATGAGGAGCTGCACAAGGGGCCAGAGCTGCGCACTAGCCGAGCTGGAGCCGAGGCCCTACCATGCTCTCTTCCTTCTGAGACTCAAGCTGCTGTGCCAGGTGACGTGCCCTCCACCTCCTCAGAAGCAATTTCCTGTAGTTGAAGAACATTCTAGAGACACCTGGAAACCACTGGTCTCCACCCAAACTCTGACGCCATCTCAAGTGGCAAGGAGGGGCTTGAGGCATCAGTAGGCTGTCCCTTCCACCTGTGGACAGCAAGAGGGGTTAGGGCCAGCAGGGCTGCTGTGGCAGGCAGATGTGCCAGTCATCAGGAATTGGTCTGTGTCCCAGGGCAGTCTGGTGGAACACTCCATGTGGCCAGGCTGGCCCGTGTGAGGGGACCTCTGCACTGCCAAGCACCACGGCTAGTTCTCCAGGGGCACCAGGCACCCTCAAGAGCCTGCCAGCATGGTGGCCCTATCCTGCCCTTGCATGGTCCTCCTGGGCTTCCATTCACCCTCTCCTGGCTTCCTCTTGCTTCCTGTCACTCCTCCTTCTTCCTCTGAGTCTCCACAGCCAGGCCATCTTATGACGTTGTATGGTCCTTGATCTTATCTCTTCCTTTCCTCTGCCCTATCCCTCAAGTTCAGTTCTGAGGCATACCCATATGTCACAATCCGCAGGCTTTTCTCCTCAGCTGTCTATCCAAGCCCAACTGGAAACCTTCACTTGGGTGTCCAGGAAACTTCCTATCTGGTGTGTCTGAGTTCCGCAGAGCTGCCCCCTTCCCAGCTCCCGGCTGTGGGGAGGCTGACTCCTTTGTTCTACTTGCTTAGGCCCTGAATTCTTAAACCACCTTTCCTCACACTGCACATCTCATCCTCCAGGAAGGCTGTTGGTTCTGTCTTCAAAATATACCCAGAACCTGAGCACCGAGGCCCAGCTGTCACCTCCTTATGTATGGCCTCGCAGGACCTGCCTGGTCTCTTGCTTTAATTCTTCTGCAGATTTGTGAAACTCTTCTGCAGAGACTAGAGGCCAGATCCTTAGAGATATAAGATTTCCAGGAATCTCAAAAACAAGTTCCAAGGGGAGAACCAAGATGGCAGAGTAATAAGCAGCAGAGAAAGAGCCTCTTTGTGAGTTGTGGTCCAGAAAATGGAATAGAGCAACACGAGCAAGACAAGAAGGAGGGCTGTCTTCACAGCTGTGCCCAGAAGGAGCCCCTCACCATAACTATTTCCTCCTTGCTGTGTGCATGGTGGCAGCTATCAGTGACCTTATTCTGGGTGTCTGGGTCCCTAACATAGCTGCCAGCCTGGGATTCAGTGAGCAAAGGTATATACTAGGATCTGTCTGTGGGGAAAACCTTCCCCAAAGGAGGCTGGGAGTGGCTTAGCCTAAGATGCAAGTGACTGGTCAAGAGCAGGGGAGATGGAGCAAAGCTGGGTGGCGAGGTCCGGGCTACAGGTATCTTCAGCCTGCAGCTGCTGGACAACCCTGCTCTGCTTTTGTGTGATGCAGCCACCAGGGCATCCTGGCCTTGACCTGGACTGCAGGTTCCAGCAGCCTGTGCATGGCTCATGTCTTCCCCTGCAGGGGGAGGCATATGAGCAGGCCACCACAGTTGCTTGTGAGCCCCTGCGTGGCCTTGTCCTTCCTTTTACCTCTTTCATTCCAAAGTCATTTAACCAGCTGGCTTGGTTACTTCTTTTCTAACATATGATGTATGATCTTATTTGTGAGCTGAGACTCTTTTTCCTCTACCTTGGTATTTTTCCCTAACTGTCTGCTTGGCCTGCCTCTCCCAGTGCCTCTATGCCTCTTGCCAATTGCTCATTCTCTGTGAGGCTGCCTGACTCTGCAGTTACTGGCTCCTGCACTGCATCATGAGTGCTTTTACCTGCTCGTAGCTTCCTCTTCTGTCTGTACACTCTCGGCCTTCTGGTATGTTGCACAGGGCACATACTCAATGGGCCTGTTCTAGTGGTCTGTGGCCCTCCCTGTGCCTGGGGGTGACATCTTGATTTTGTGGATTAAGGAGCCAGAACTATCTATGGTCAACACATGTCAGGCTCTTTAAATAACTATCTTCATTGGAAATTGAGATAAATACTGGATGAGCTGGATGGTGTCTTTGTTTGAACTGTTGTATGTATTACCTATCATCTTTTACTTCTGTGCAAACTGGGATGCCTCGACAGAATAATAATGATGGCTCCTCTTTATGGTGCTTCTGCTGGGTAGACCTGCTTCTCAAGGCTATGCACTTATCTTCAGCCCTCATCTGCCCATACATATGAGTAGCTCTCTCTTGTGGTCTCAGTGCTGGTCTGTGTGACTACTGAGTTCCTATTGAACTTGGTCCTCCCAGTGTCACTGCATCTGAATCTCTGACCATTCTTCAGAAACTGTGTGTGAGAATATGAGTTTGTGGGTATAAACTGTTGCATTTTGGGTAATTTGATAGATAGTGAGAAAAAATAATTACAGTGGGTATTAATATTCCTACTCACTGAATTTTGCAGATCACAAACCGGAAATTGTGCAGGTAGGAGAGAGCAGAGTTGCACCCTCTAGAGGGATGTGAGACTACTTTGTGTGGATGTGCAGTTACATGTTTCCTGTATCTCCAGGGTGACAGAGGAGCTGATGTTTGTTAATCTAATCAGGAAGGCGAAACTCTTCTGCAGAGACTAGAGGCCAGATCCTTAGAGACATAAGATTTTCAGGACATCTCAAAAACAAATTCAGAGGGGAGAACCAAGATGGCAGAGTGATAAGCAGCAGAGAAAGAGTCCCTTTGAGAGTTGTGGTCCAGAAACTGGAATATAGCAACATGAGGAAGAAAAGAAAGAGGGAAGTGGGTCCTGTGGACCCAGAAAGGATCTGAAGTATGAATTGAAGCCCATGAAGAGAATAAAGAGAGAAACTTCACTGAAGAAGGAGGTAGTGTCTTCTCTCTGAGACTGGATTCACTGTGCACATAGAGGATTTCAGTAGCTAGTGATGAATGCTGAGAGCTTAGTTGTACTACTCAGGAGAGAGTAATTGGCTGAGGGCTATCTTGGAGAGGGGCTGGCTGAGTTCAGAGCAGCTTTTGGATTCACCAGGTACCTCCCAGCTGGGCTCAGGTGCACTGACAGCTGGAGGTCAAATGAGTCTGGTCTTCCACAGAAGGTGCAGACTCGATGAGATTATTCACTACTCCACCAGAAAGCTACTACTGGCTTGCTTGGATAGATTGGCATGGATCAGGACTCTATCTCCACATGTCTAAGAGTAACAGAGCAGAGACAAACCTGGAAGTTCTCTCTCTGTCTCTCTGTCTCTGTCTCTGTCTCTGTCTCTGTCTCTCTCTCTCTCTCTCTCTCTCTCTCTCTTTCTCTCCCTCTCTCTCTGTCTCTCTCTCTCTTTCTCTCCCTCTCTCTCATTTTTTATTGTTTTGTTGTGGGTTTTTTATATACCTTCATTATTTTATCATCTTGCTTTTATATAAATGTGAACATGGTTTTTAGCCTCTTTGTGGTTGTTATTCTTTTATGTTCTTTTTATCTCTTCCTTCACTTTTACTCCACTCTTCTGTATCACTTTTTGCAAAGTTAGCATGATACCCCTTTGTCTTCCAGTCTGATTTCTAATCTCCTCCTCTTCTATTTCTCTACTTTCTCCCCAACCACTTTTAAACTTCAACCACTCAGGGTAAAATGGACACAACAAGGACTTATACACTGCATATAATTTTCTGGTTTATTTTGGATTTTGATATATTATCACAAATCTAGTTCATATAGCTAAAGACGGTAAATTAATGGTTATCTCAATTTGTCACTTTCTATGCTGTGTTAAATACTATTGTTATTATTGGTGACTTTTGCTGACCACTTTAGCAAAAAGTGACATAATTGTTCTAAACAACTATTCTTCCTGGTGTTCCAGATTGATTGAGAGTCATAGAAAAAACTGTGACACAGTGCCAAAGAACCAGGGGCTGAGCCAAATAGGCAGCAACTTCCAATCCCTTCAAAATTGAAAAGGTAGAATTTAGTAACAGACTCAGAACCAGCTACACCTGGAAGACCTCAGATAACTAGTCATTTCCTTAGGGTTCTAAATACTAGCAATAAAGCAACCCACTATGGAGAATTTGCAAGTATCGCCCAGGAAATAAACTAAAAGAGAAAAAATTAAAAAATAAAAAATAACATGAAAAGATACTTAAACAAGATGCACCCCTCCCTCCATATACCTAGTTCACCAAAGGTGAACTTACGGAGCAATGAGGTGGGACATCTGAAAGCCATTCACCTGGCCTCACTGAAGTAATAACAACAAAGCAATTGCATGAGAGACTTTAGAAACATTAAATCAGAAATAATTTATCAGGGCTGTCCAAATAGCTCAGTAGATTAAAGTGCCTGTTTAGGCAGACTCAGGGGCAGGGGTTTGATCCCTGGCCTGCCATGCCAGCTCCGCCTCCAGGATGTGCTGAGGTAGTGATTGAGACTGGGCATGGTGGTGCATGCCTGTAATCCCAGTGCTTGGGAGGCTGAAAAACAGGAAGGATCAATACAAGTCTGATCTGTGTAGTGAGACCCTGTAGACCCTGTACTAAATATATTAAAAATAAATAATTTCTCAGATAACTTCTGAGATAGTATCTACAATGAAAACCATGCTTAATGACTCTATAGTGACTCTAGAGTAGATAGAAATAGAAAAATGGTGCTTAAGAAATTATGGAACCTGTGAATGTCCATCATAGGAAAGAAATGGAATATATGAGACAGATTCAAGCAGATATCCAGGAGAATTAAAAATTACATTGTAAGAATTTGCAGCCAGTTAAACAAATATGGGGACAGGATTTCAGATACAGAAGCCAGGCTTGTGGCTATCAGTCATGAAAAGAAAGTTTTCTTAAAAATAGGAAGCTTCCACGAGAAACCAATCCAGCTGCTAGGAAATGCAAAGAGGAATAATTTAAGATTGATAGGAGTCAATGAAAAAGCAGGAAACAGCACAAATGATATTTAAAACCATTCACAGATGTTACAACAGAAAACTTCCCTGGTAGGGAAACAGAATTGACATACAGTAAGTGAGACACATAGAAATCCAATTAGTCATGGTTAAAAAAATCTGCAGCCACGCATGTTATAGTCAAGATTCCAGAAATTCAACAAAAGAATAGATTCTTAGAAGATGTTAGGGAAAAGAAAAAATCATCCATAAAGGAAAGTTCATAAGAATCATAGCTGACTTCTCAGTAGAAACTCTCAAGTGAAGAGCTTGGAGTGAAGTATTTCAAATTTTAAAAGAAAATAACCTTCAACCTAAACTAATGTAGCCGTGAAACTATCAAAATTTATGGAGAAGAGGCCGGGGAGATAGCTCAGTAAAGTAAGTGCTTGCCTGGCAAGTGCAAGGGCCTGAGTTCAATTCCTGGTTCTGCCAAAACAAACAAACAAACAAACAAACAAACAAACAAACAAAAACTTATGGAGAAATAAGATACTTCTATGACAAAGAACAAAAGAAGAAATTTATAATCACCGAGCTAGTGCTCCAAAATATTTTGGTGGACATTCCAGACAGAGATAACAAGGACTACAACTCCATGAACCCCAGAAGAAGGAATCCCCAGGCAAGGCAAACAATTAAACAAAGGGAGGAGATAAAGAAGTGGCAGTCAACAACAGGAAAATAATATGACAAAGATGAGTCAATACATACCAGTTATATCTATCAATGTTAGTGGTCTCAATTCCCCAATCAAAACTCACAGAATGGATCTGAAGAAAGAATCAACAATGTGCTGCATACAAGAAGTACGTTTAATTAAAAAAGAAATTCCTTAACTGGAAGTTAATAATAAAAAGAACACTCCATGCAGCAGGAGCTCTGAAAAAAACAGGGTAGTTATTCTCTTTACAGACAAAGTGAATTTCAAGCAAAGACTGATGAAGAGAGACAAAGAAGGGGACATTCCTGGCAAGAATTTAATGGCAAAAGAAGCCACAAAAACTTCATAAATTAACTCTCCTGGACAACAAATGGTTCATTAAATCCCTATACAGGCAAAAATCAAATGGAAGATGGAACAGTCATAAATATGTATGCAATGAGTGCCAATGCACCCAACTATACAAAACAAACATTATCATACATGAAAAATCAAATAAGCATTAATATAATTTTATTTGGAGATCTAAATAACCTGGTGTCACAAAAAAGAAAAACCAACTAGACAAAAAAAATCAACAACAAAATATTAGAACTGAATCCAACTTTTGAACAAATATACTTAGTAGATGTCTACAGAGTATTTCACCCCAAAACATCAGAATACGTATTCTTCTGAGCTGCACATAGGATGTTCTCCAAAATAGACTACATAATAGCTCATAGAATACACAAAAATAAATAGAAAGGAATTGAAATTATCCCATGTACATTATCAGATCATAGTGCAATGAAATTGGAAATTAATGGCAAAAGAAGCCATAAAAACTTCATAAATTAACTCTTCTGGATGACAAATGGTTCACAAAATTAAAGAAAAAAATAAGAGTTTCTAAAATTAAATAATAATGATAAATACAACATACCAGAACTTATGGGACACATTGAAAGCAGTCTTAACAGGGAAGTTTGTTGCAATGAATACCCATACCAGGAAAGCAACAAGGGCAAATAAACAACTTAATGATGAACCTGAAACTTCCAGAAAAAACAAGAGTAGGCTAAGCCAAAAGCTTCTATGAGGAAGGAAATTATATTGATCAGAGCTGAAGTGAGTGTATTTGAGACTACGAAACCAATACAAGAATCACTGAATGAAAGAGTTAGTTCTTTGGAAGATTAAATAAAATTGATAAACCCTTAACTAAACTTATAAAAAAGAAGAAAGAAAAAATTCAAATCCAAGCAATCAGGAATAAAAAGGGTGATATCACAATGAACCCGGCAGAAATACAAAAGATCATCTATACCTGCTTTGAGAATTTGCATTCTAATAAGATGGAAAATGCAGACAAAATAGATGGATTCCAAGGTATATATGAATTACTAAATCTGAATAAAAAGATAAAAAACCACACATAAACCAATATCAATCAATGAAATCAAAGATGTAATTAAAAACCTATCAACAAAGAAAAGCACAGGCCCTGATGAATTCACTGCTGAATTCTACAAGAAATTTAGAGACGATCTAAGACTGCTGCTTCTAAAAATCTTTAATGAAATTAAAAGATAAGTAATACTCCCAAATTCATTCCTAGAGGCAAGAATTATACTGACACCCGAATTGGAGAATGATCCAACTAAGAAAGAGAATTGCAGGCCAATCTCTCTAATGAATATAGATGCAAAAATCCTCAATAAGATACTGGCAAACAGAATTCAGCGAATCATCCAAAGATTATGTACCATGATGAAGTGGGATTCACCCCAGGGATGCAGGAATGATTCAACATATATAAATTGATAAATGTAAATACACCATATTAACAGAGCCAAGGACAAAAACAATATGATCATCTCAATAGATGCAGAAAAAGCTTTTGTCAAGGTCCAGTACTCCATCCATGATAAAAACCCTACAGAAAATTGGAATAGATGGTCTTTATCTCAATATGATAAAAGCCATCTATGACAAACCAACAGCCAATATCATACTAAATACAAATAAAAAAACAAAAACTAACCAAACAAAAAGAAACCATGAAAGCTTTCACTTTAAAATCAGGAACAAGACAAAGATGCCCACTGCTTCCATTCTTATTCAACATAGTCCTGAAAACTTTAGCCAGAGCAATGACACAAGAAAGAGAAATAAAAGGAATAATGATAAGAAAGGCAGAATTTAGATTATCATTACTTGTGGATGACAAAATACTCTACATAGAATACCCCAAGAACTCCACTAAAAGAGTGAAAGATTTAATAAGCAAATTCAGTAGCATAGCTGGATACAAAGTCAATATTCAAAAATCAATAGCATTCCTGTTCATAAATAATGAACTCCCTCTTTAACAAATGGTGCTGGAAAAACTGGCTCTCTACATGCTGAAAACTCAAACTTGACCCAGGTCTATCACCATGCACTCAACTAAAGTCAAAATGGATCAAAGATCTAAACATTAAAGCAGAGACACTAAATCTCCTGGAAGAGAAAGTGGGAGGGACTCTTGAAGACATAGGGGTAGGCAAAGAGTTCATGGACAGAAATCAAATCACACAGGAAACAGTTGAAAGAATTAACAACTGGGACCTGCTCTTACTGAGAAGTTTTTTCACATCAAAAGAAATTACCAACAAAGTGAAAAGGCAACCCACAAATTTGGAAAAAATCATGACAAATAAGTACTCAGACAAAGGTCT
>NW_004524717.1:3014572-3036830 GCF_000260255.1 Octodon degus | reverse complement strand
GAAGTAAAGTCATGCTGTTATGTTGAGCTGTGGGGGACTCAGGTCAATAATTTCTGACATTGCCAGTTAAGCTGAAGACCCAATACTATTATGGGCTACTGGACTCTTTTAGAATATTTTGCTGAGTTTACACACCTACAATATTCAAATAATGGAACTTAACAAAAAAAGGTATACAGATGAATTTCCATTTTGTATCTGTGTATTCAAAGTGGTTACGATAGATATATAGTTACATTCTCTTAATCAATAGAATGATTTGTTCTAATGGTGTTCGTAAATAGGATCTCAAGTCCGCATCTTGTACAGCAATTAACCACTAAGAAGAATGTATGCAGTGTGTTAATTATTGAAACTGTCCTAACGATTGGATTTGAAACTGTCTCATTGCTATTTGTTTATCAATAAAATTATGGCAAAAAATAATGAACTCACTGAGAGAGAAATCAGAGAAACATTATTTTTCATACTAGTATGGAAAAAAAAGAAACAGAAAAGAAAGAAAGAAATACCTAGGAATCAATCTAACAAAGGATGTAAAAGACCTCTACATTGAAAAGTACACCACTCTGAAAAAGGAGATTGAAGAGGATTTCAGAAAATGGGAAGATATTCCTTGCTCTTGGGTAAGAAGAGCTAATATAGTGAAAATGGCCATGCTTTAAAAGCTGTAATACATATTTAGTGCAATGATGACCAAAGTTCCAATAGCATAGTTCACAGAATTCTAAACAAATATCCTAAATCCACTTGGAACAAGAAGAAACCTAGAATAGTGAAGGCAATTCTGGGCAACAAAGGCAAGGCAGGGGGCATCACAATCCCTCTTCTGCAATTATACTATAAAGTGACTGTGATAAAACAGCACCATACTTGCAACAAAAAGACCCAAAGATCAATGGCACACATTAGAAGATGCAGAAGCAACTCCAGACATACTTAGCCATCTTATCTTTGACAAAGGTGCCAAACACATTCATTGGAAGAAAGAAAGCCTCTTTAATAAATAGTGTTGGAAAAACTGGCTTTGCATGTGCCAAAAAATTGGAACTATATCTTTCATTATACACCAAACTAAATTCAAAATGGATTAAATATATAAATATCAAGACAGAAACATTGAATATACTGGAAGATAGAAAAAGCAAAACTCTTAAAGATACTGGGGTACACACAAAGACTTTATAAATGAAATCCCGTTCATACAGGAACTATCACAAAAAACCAACAACGGGGATCTCCTCTTACTGAAAACCTTTTTCACAGTGAAAGAAACCTCATACTGAATGAAAAGACAAACTTCATGTGGGAAAAAATGTTTGCAAGCTGTTCTTCAGGCAAAAGATTACTATCAAGAGTGTATAAACAATTCAAATTAATCAGACCTCCCAAATTTAAAGACCCAATTCAAAACTGGGCATCTGAGATAAATGCACACTTTCCAGATGAAGAAATACAGACAGTAAATATATAAAAAAACGTTGAACATCTCTGGTCATTCAAGAGGTGCAATTTAAAACAACACTGAGGTTCCATCTCACCCAGAAAGAATAACTATTATCAAAAAACCAACCAGTAATAAATACTGGAGGGGATATGGGGGAAAGGGAACACATCCACTATTAGTAGGAGTGTAGACTGTACATATATTGTGGAAATGAGTGTGGAGATTCCTCAAAAAACTAGAATTGGAGAGTCCTGTTTGACCCAGCAGCTTCCCTTCTGGGTATTTTTGCAAAATAATAAAACAACATTGCACCACAGTGATCTATGTGCATCCATGTTTATATCAGCATAATGTGTAGTAGGTAGATCTGGGAAGCAACCCAAATGCCTATCAACCAAGGACCGGGTAGAAAAGATGTGATCTTCTTATACAATGGAGTAACTTCTCAGCCATGAAGAAGAATAAATTAGAGACTTTTATAGGTAAATGGATGCTCCTTGAGAATATACTCATGTTAAATAAACCAGACTTGAATGTGTAAACATCATATTGTCTCCTTAGTGTGAGAAGCTGAAAGAGTAAAAAAGATCCTAAATGTGCAACAGGTATAAAATGGGAGGAACCAGTTCAAAGGAAAGAGAAACTGGGATGGGGGAAGGAGAAAAGAAGAGAGGAAGAGCAATAACATACATATATATGCAATGCAGTTAGGATAGCTATACTACTAATTTCTTTTAGGTCATTGAAAGGAAATATTTGCATTAATATTTAGAGAATTAAACGCCTATGTCTTATATCCCGAGGAACTAATTTTAAGGAAACAATACACATTATATTAACCATTGCTACTTTTCTATGATCTTGTTTTGAAATGTTATTATTTTTCTCTTTAAAATAAAAAATAAAACCCACACACAGGTTTGCTTCAAGTCCTCATCCCTGAGGCTGGAACGCCCAGCTGTGCATCGCCTGACCACGACATCAGGCAGAAAGAATTCAAACTCTGTCCCTTCCAGGCAGCCCAAGCCTCTACCCATCTGTGAGCACACCGAGGTGGCATGCATTTCAACTTGGATAGAATTTCTCTCCAGGTTTGTTGCTGTATTTACTTTCAGTAACCAAGGCTTTAAAACTTCGGTGATGCAATCTTTTCCTGTTGTGCCTCTCATTTTTAAATAAGAGCTTATATGGCAAAGCAATTAAGTCATTTTTGTTTCAGCTACTGCCTTGTTTCTCTGATCCCAACATTTTGCCACAGCCCCTCCATTAGATTTGGAAGTGACCTCACCTGAGTCACTTGTTAACCAAGTAGCACTGACAGCTTTGCCGTGATGCCTCAGCATGATGAGAGCCAAGCTGAAGTTTAGTCAGGGCATGAGAGAATGCCAACTTCCTAGCCCCTCCTCAGTGGCCTGCACTCAGCTGGAGGCCACGAAACCATGGCAACTTCTATTTCAGTGACATTATTTCTAATAAATGGCTACCCCATGGTTTATGGGGTGTTTCCCTCCCCCCAGTGCAGCCAGCAGGGCTTGGGAGCAGGGGCTATTTCCTGTCTCCTCTACCCCCTGGTTTCTGCTTCACCACGAAAGATCACAACAGTATGTGATGCTGGCTCTTGGAATGGCAACCTGTTAATTAAAATCCAAGTGTTTGGATGAATTGAATGCAAACAGCATGGCTTTGGCAGCAGGATGGTGTCAGAAAGTCAGGCAGAAAGCAGCACCCATGGAGCAGAAACACAGGACATTCCTCTTGTTGGCCAGCTCTGCATCTGTGGCCAGAATGTAGAGTGTGGTCATTGCAGGAGACAGAAACACAGCCACCATTTGTCTTTTCCTTCTGGCTGAACATCCCCGACTCTTCTAGCCACGATCTCAACCTGAAAGACTGCTAAGTAGAGCAGAAAGCAGGCTGCTCAGGTGTTCTCCATCATTAGGCTTTCGGATGCCAGGTCTCTCCTGTTGAGCATCAAAGAGAGAATGGGACAAAAGGAGAGCAGAAGGTCTGAGTGATACTTGAATTTGATTGATAGCATTACCCTCAGAAAGCCACATCCTGTCCCAAGAAGGGAGGTGCAAAAGGTGTTTGAGATGGAGAAGCCTGGTCATGAGTTTGCCTTTTAAGAGACTTCTTTCAGAGATCCTGCCCTTGTGGCTGGGCTGATTTACTGTGTGCCATCAAGTCTGGGACCAGCCTGGAAGAAGCATCCCCTGGCTACTTGGTAGCTCCTGGGAGGGAAATGGGCTTTTCTCTCTGCTTGTCCATCTTATACCAATCAAAGCTACTTAAGTAGGATATACAGTAGCAAGTCTGAGATTTGCAGAGCCCTGACATAAATGGATGGACACATTAGGATAATCAAAATATCTTTTCAGTAAGAGAATGAACGAGGTCACCACTCACCATCCCCCATTGCTGGACACCAACAAGTCTGCCATAGGCTTCATGGTGCAAGCTTACGTTATTCACGCTAGGAATGTGAGCCTCTCTGTTGAGTGTCATTGCTCTTTGTGAGGCTCAGCGTCAAGTCACTCCTTACTAGAAAGGGCTGGCTAAATATGGCCTGAGCCTCAGCAGAAATATTCTCACCACATTTCCTGCAATTTACAAGATGTATTTCAACATGTCTATAGTAAGCTTATTTAATTTTTTGCATGCCTGAATAATTTCAGTGCATTTAAGTTCTCTATTGTAATTGGCCAGAACAGCCAATTTAGGTGATTTACAAGTCCAAGTGCTAACTGCACATCTGGAGCTGGACCCAACTATCTGGTGTTCAAGGATGTAAAATATTGTTAGCCTCATTCCAAGAAATAACTGTGGCAAAACAGGTAGACAATGAGTATGAAGATAATTGATTCAGGCAGTGAAGGAAGATATATGTTAGTCATACTACGGACACACATTTGCATACTTGGTGGGACCCTGTTGAAATGGCTGCTGTGCATTCCTGATATGTGTGTGTTCAGCAGTAAAAGACAAGAAGTTTGGCTTGCGTGTCAAAGAAAGTTACTAGCACCCAATAACCTTTATAGTTCTCTTGGATGTTCAGATAACTGAAAGATTGAAATGGAGGAACAAAATGGTTTTTAGAGCCAGGAGAGGTCCTATATATGTTTAACTCCACATACTTTTGTAAGTGAATAGTCTGAGGATTGGAGCAGTGGGGAAGTTGTCCATAGACACACACACACACACACACACACACACACACACACAGATATATAGGACAAGGGAATGGAGACAGGTGCAGGGAAATACAGTCTTCATTTTCACAAACTATCAATCTATCCCTCCCCACTGGCTCCTACCCTTCCACTTATAATGACCATCAAATTCCCTTTCACAATTCAAAGAGATCATAAACACCAAACACTCACAAACGCAGATGCACCCTGAAGAGTGCTCCCCTACAGCCATCCTAACTCTTCTTCAAGTTTACACATTTAAAAGCGGCTGAGGTTGGGTCTTCCACATGGCTCCCAGTCTGCCCCTGTTATATCTGGGGTCCACAGAACCTTTAAGAAGGTTCACTGAGTTGAAAGTTTGGGAGCCAGGGAGATGGCTCAGTAGAATAAGCACTTCCCTGGCAAGTGCAAGAGTCTGAGTTCAATCCCTGGTTCTGCCAAAAATAAAACAAAAAAGTTTGCTTTCTGATGGAGTTTTTGAAGTGATGGTTCATTAGTTCACTGCAGAGGTGTAATTTGATGCTAAGCAGGAGGTGTGGGTACTCAGAGTGGATGCGTGAGTAGTAGACCACTTAAAATCTCTCTCCTTATGAGAACTAGACTTTGGGGTATAAGTACAAAGGAATGAATGAAGAGAAAAATCTCTATTATAGCATAAGGGCTGTGAGGAAAAGTGAATTGTTTATTTAATTTTTTAGTATCTTTTTATTGACAGCTGGGAGGAAGGCCAGAATTGAAAAGAAAGACTAAGAGACATTCACTGGTGGTTAGAAACAAGCTGTTCTCTTAAAAACAGTCATGATTTTCTGGATCCCCTTGAGGATGACAGTTTGGCTGAAGTGAGAAGGTAGAGGGCCCTTTAGTCTTGTTGGGCTGACTGGGAAAATGAGTCTGATCTTTACAACTTTTGTTTCTGGGAGTAGTCTGACTTTTAAGGATGACTTTTGCAATCAGTGCATGCCTTGGGGGGCCTCTTGTCATGACAGTTTTTATCATAGTCTCTTTTAAGGTGGCCTAGATTTTTACAGTATAGCAGGTGAGTTTAGTCATTGAGTCTTGTTGGAGCCCCAAGAATCAGACATAGCATTTAATTTGTTAAGGCCGGACCTGAGGCAGCCACTTTCCTTGGTCTGTGTTTTTTATCTTTTTGGACTCTTTCTGGTCTTGATTATAAAATATGGAGAGTCAATTATTATTAAAGTATTAATTAAGCTATTTGGAGTAAAATCCATCCTTTGTAGCTTTTAAAAAATTATCAGAGGCTGACTGATTAATAAACTTGTTTTTAAGAGTAATACATCCTTTTCTTGAATCAGGAGCTAGGGATGTATGTTTTATCAATGTCTCTTATAAATGATACAAGAATGCAGAGGGGTTTTTGTCTTTTCTTGATGAATAGTTGACAATTAAAAATAATTGAAGGGCTAGTTCTTTATCTTTTTTTAAAAGAATCTTTTGTTGGGTTGGTCGGCCAGTAGCAATCTTGTATAGAGAGTCTTTGGGCTCCAGTAGAACTGGTTGGGTGTTTTTGGCCCTTACTTTGAGCCTTTTAAAATTAACAATATGATATTCATCTCTAAATGGACAGCAGATTATAATGCTGGTTGTCTCTTATTAGAAGGTAATGTTTGATTTAAGTGCACCATTATATCTTTTAGTTTAGTTTATAGGTCTAAGTAAGTCTCTTAAAGACCTTAATGTACTTATCAGTGTCATTGGAAAGATTTTAGATCTTATTTGTTCCATTTGAGGTTACTGAGAGAAAGGGACTCATGGACATGGGTGCTGTCAAATTTGCCACTTATTTTCATGAAGGATATTGTCCCTGAGGGACTTGAGCAAAATTAGCTTATGATGATGTAGCCTTGTAGAGGCTTTAATTATGGTTGGCTTGGAAGCCTGGCTCTAGTGTCTAAAGGGTAAGAGGTGGGGGAACCTCAGGCTTAGTGATAGTGGATGAGGTTTTTGACTAAGGTTGCCTTGGAAACCTCATCTTTAGGATTTGAAGGGTAAAAGTGGGAGCCACAGGGTCAGGTATAGTAGATGCATCTGATTGTGCTGTAAGTGTCAGAGGTGTATTTTTTGTGGCTTATATTTGTATTTTGAACATAAGTAAGAATTATTGCTCAATGCAAAGGAAGTCTAAACATAAGGTAGTTTTGACTGTTTTTTTCTTTGTTGTAGTATAATTTTAGTTGTGAAATAGTATCATAATTAATGTATCTCCCTGTATTTTATTTTGTCTCTAGTGGGTAGGCAGACCACGTACAGGTGAACAAAAATATTGAATAGCTCTTTCTTAATCTGTGAGAGTTGAATAATTTTTAATACTTAAGAATACATTTTAAAAGAGTAAGAGAACTTGACATTGAATTTTCTATCTGAAATTTAAGAGGAAAATATGCATATCTTTTAATGCCTACTTGAGTTTTATACCCTCTTAATGTGTCCCCCCACTCCAGAGCAGGTGGCTGCTGTCTGAAGAGTGACCAGAAGCTGGTAGGGTCAGACTAGCCACCCTTATGGCGTCACATGCCTGTCTTCCCTAGGAACTCATATTATTAACTCTAATGTATGTATGTAGAAGCACAAGCTATATTGAGCTTCACTATAACAGACCTGTTTAAAGAAAAAAGTACTGTTAGGAACATTGAAGCAATAATCAAGAAAACTGATGAACTGTTTTTTTTTGGGTTTTTTTTTTTCTATTTTAAGTTTTTGAAAGAAAGTGAGGGAAAAAAAATCAAAGGGCAAATTGAAAGTGGCTGAGTACTTCTTAGGCTATAAAATAAATCATCTTCTGAGATAGATAGAGGCAAATAATGGCTCTGAAAAATCTTTCCCTGGGCCCTAAGGCAAAGAAGTCACCAAGACATTTGTGCTATCTACCTAGTCACCCAGGAAATCTTTTAGCAACAAGACAAAGATAAGTTTTATTTAAAATCTACTCTAAAACTTCTGTATCTCTATATCTGTAACATATTTGTTAGGATTACAGGTTAAAACACATCTATCATCTATCAACCACAGCTTATTAGTGAAAGTATTTTTATCTCTTACAAAAATGATGAGAAGGAGACCTAGGAGTAGAGGGAAAGATAGGTAGGAAGTTGGGGTTTTTCTCTTCTACTAAATGTGTTTTGGTCTCTTAAGTATTGTGCTTGGGAAATAGCTCTTTTTGGTCTCACCTACAAGTTGTTTTTTTCCATGGGAACTCAGGCTTAGTCTCTTGAGGAAGACAATGGCTCATAACACTAAGATGGCACATGGCTTTCATGTGTGTTTTTCTGGACAGGCAAAGTTTTGATGTCTTATCGATCCAGAGACTGGGTGTGCATTTTTCAACTAAGGTGATTTTTTTGTCTTTGGTGTGAATGAGGCTGAAGAGGTCTTAGTCACTGGATAGGAGGGAAAGAGTGAAACATTTAAGGTTCCTTGTTCTCGAATCTTTAGCAGAAATATGCCTCTAAAAAGTGGAAAATATAAAATGGCAAGAAAAGATCTGAAAAAAGGAAATATTTTCTTTTTATGATCACTGTGAGTTATTGAGACAGTTTACCCCTGAGTCATTACCCTGAGTTGGAAAGGTAAAAGTGGAGAATATCAAGAGCTAAGGTTGCCTTTTCAACAGTGGAAAGTCAGAGCAGAAAGAAAACTGAGGCACAAGCTTGACATTTCCTCTAGAGTGTAGAAGTGATTGTCCTCTAAGTCTTAAGAATGATTGTTGGCTTATTGCTTTTTAACTGGCAAATGGAGTTTCAAGGTTTGTGAATAGACATGTTTATTTCTTAAATGTAAACTAAATTTAATAAAAAGACCTACTTATAATATAATTTACCTTTGGTTAGTATCAAAGTCTACTAGGGCATGTTCTAACACTATTTTAGTGCTGCTGTCAAAGATAACAAATCAGAACTGTCAAACAGGTCAAACATGGAACACTAGTAAGTTTAACAAATTGTAAGTTGAAATGTAGCACATATAAAATAGGAATACAAAATGTTTCATTAAAGAAAAATCATTATCTTTGTAGTTTCAATTTTTCATCTTTTTAACATAAAAACAATGCACAAAAAGACAAGAATTTTTATGCCCTGTCTTAAGCAATTGACAGACAATCTTAATAACTTTTAGTTATTTAAGTGAGTGACAATCTAGCACCTATAAAATAAGAGCAAACTCTTTCTGATTATCTTTGTGGAACCTCCAGATGATAGAGGACCTTTAGATTATATAATGTAACTTTCAACTTGCTCGATGTCTTATATGTTGAGTTTGTATTTCTCAAAGTTGAAGAATTAATTTTAAATAACAACAGAGGTTAAGACTATGAAATTTTATTGATAGAGATAGTTCTTGAAAGAGATAGGAGGTGACCTGAATGGGTTTCCATGGTCTCCACTTCACTGAGGTATTTTTATAGAGCAAAATCATCAGGTGGGTATAACATGGGTTAAAGCTATGATTAAACAATAAGACTATAAGTATAGAAGGTTAAGTAATATTGATCTAATGTTAAAACAGGTAACATTGCAAGTATATATGAAAAGAACAAAGAACTTTTTAAGAATGGGGTCTTGGTCTGGAATTCTTGGATCTGGGGCTTTGATTACCCACCAAGGAGACTGATGTCAGTCTAGACTTTATCGGACCAGGTGTTACCACTTATCCTTGGGGGAAGCATGTAGGCCGAGTCATGTCTTTGTCTTGAGGCCTGACCTCTATCAGATGCACCTCTGGCCACAGTTGTAATGCATTTTTACCTTTTATATTGACTGACTTGAAGGCCTAACTCTTTTGACTGTCTATAATATTTCTACCTAACTTGATTGTTTATAATAATTTAATTCTTACCACTACCTGAGGAAGACGAATCTGTTATTGTTGGTTAGCTTTCCTAGCATCACTAGAGAGTGCTGAGGGCCCTGAACACAACACCATGGTCTGTTTGTAATCAAGCTCTTTACCTCTACAAGGACACAGGACATTGAGAAGAAAAGTAAACCCTGACATGTCTTCAGTTTTTGAATTTACATGTTTTTAAAGGTCTTGCTTTATCTTGGTCTTAACAATCCAGCAGAAAAGTATAAAAATGAGGTATTAAAAAGTAAAGTCATATTAATATGCTGAGCTATAAAAGGCTCAAGTCAACAATTGACATTGCCAGTTCTATGGATAACCCACCACTATTATGGACTACTGGACTATATTGGATTATTTTGCTGAATTCACGCACCTACAATATTTAAATGGCAATGGAATGCCCATCTCTGACAAAACTAAACAATAAAAGGGGATACAAATGAAGGATCACTTTGTATCTGTATATATAAAATAGTTAGGATACAGCTACCTTCTCTTAATTCAAAGAGAAGAAAGATTGTACTAATAGTGTTTGGACCGGATAACATGTCTGCATCTTGTACTATGAATAACCACTATGAAGACAACAATATGCAATGTATTAATTATTGTAACTGTCCTACTAACCTGTTTTGAAACTGTCTCATTGCTATTTGTTTCTCAATAAATTAATAAAAATAAAAAAAATAAAGTCTTATGTGTTTGGCCCATATCTCCTTCTTCCTTTCCATGTCTAGTATAACATCTTTCCATAGCCTAACTTCAGTTACTATTTATTGAATGATCCCTATTAAGGAGATAATGGCTCCATGATGATTTACTGTGTCTATTAAGGTAGATTATTTTACCCTAAAAACAATTTTTAGAGATAAGTTTCTGCTAAGATGCTGAGGCTAGCTTGAACTTGTGACCCTCCGACCTCAGGCCACTGAGTAGGTAGGATTACAGACATTCACCACTATGCTCACCCTTATTTTATTAAGAAACAAAATGCCTTCATCAAAATAGAAGAGTCAAGTTGGAAATGGGTTGGGAGAAACACTCTGTAGAAACTGGGGACATCCTCACACCTGAAAAAATGACCCATTATTTAAAATGTTGACTGTAGGGACAGTTACACACCCTGACTTGGCCTCTGTCTCATTGTCATGTGTGCCTATGGACTCAGTCCTTCTGTTGAATTCTTGGGCAGTGCTAACCATCCCTGATTCAGCTTGCATGCCACGCAGCTCATGGACTTTGGCTTTTGGTCAGATGGTTTGTCCTTATTGCTATAAGCCAGAGGTCAGTGCTTTCTTGGTGACCTGAAAGTGTGGCTTTACTCCTGTGTTTTTATACTTAATATAAACAAAGCAGTCTCAGACAAGGCATTTTTTGAAGGTCCTTATAGAAGGAAAATCTAACAAAGAAAAGGAATATTTTTGGTGGAAGTCTTCTATTACAGCAATGTCAGTTGTGAACAATATTAAATGAAAAGCATTTCTCTTCACATTTGACCAACATCAGATATAGTGAACAAAATTTTGTGTGCAAACTTTTTTGGACAATTTTTTTTTAAATCACATGCTTCAGTGTTTTCACACATACATTGGCTAACCTACAAGCATTAGCTCTGGCTAGTGCTTCATCCTTAAATTAAATAGGCTTATACTATACTCCCTTTATAGTTTGTATTTTTTCTTACTAGTTCTTCCAAGTTCCTCCATTCCCATGTAATTTCCACAGGTTCAATATTTATGTATAATTTAAACTTACTTATTATACTTAATTGACATTTTGAAATGAGGTCTCTTTACCTTTTTATAGTCTTGTCATGTTCTGACAGATGTAGTATTCTGTGGCCTCCAAATGGCAGCATTATATTTGAATAGACACAGCACATATCTCTGTTCTGAGATGTATACCTCCCTTATTTCTGTTTATGTGCTGCTTCCAGTAAACTAGGCAAGTGCTCTACCACTGAGTAATCACCAGTATTTCTGGAATATATGTTCTGGCACAGCATTTAAGTCGAAAAGAACACTTGAGAAAAAACAAAATGTTTCATCTTTTACTAGGTTCAGATTTGGTTTGGGGCATTATCTTTAAAAAGCCTGTGGTTGAATTGTTTTTTGCTTTTGTTTTTACTGTTTAAAATAAAAAAAATAGAATAAATATTTAAAAGGATATGAATTTAATGCTCAGATGGAGTTTGGTTTTTCAACAGTAAATATTCTTACCGTAAGAATTAGAGAAGAGAAGCATATGGTTATGAAATAGATAGTGTTTCTCTTAAAATTAATATGTTGAAGGCATAGATTAGAATGAAATATTTGGAGGTAAGTCTTGTATAGAACTGTTCCAGTTAGATGCGGTCATGAGGGTGGGCCCCTCAGATGGGGTTGGTGGCTTGACAGGCGGAGAAAGAGGGAATGATTTCTCATCCTCCCACCACGTGTGGAGACAGTGGGAAGGGGATTGGCTCTATTCATAGCACCAAAATGGACCCCACCACAAGACTGGACTGTTAGCCTCCAGCTATAATAAGTGTTATTTAATGTACTCAGCAGTTGGTATTTTCTTATTGCAACCCCAGTAAACTGATGACTAAGACAAATTTGATTAAGTTTAAATTTGATTAATGAGAAGGTTTATTGTGTCTTTTTTGTATTTCTGGTGATAATAATGATTCTTGGCTTTTTCAAAAATAATATAATCTTCCCCCTTTTGTCTCATGGTGAAGCAAAACAACCTGCATGTCTATTGACTCTTGGTTTGGTTCAGTAGAGACCTTTATCATCCCTGTCCTGATGAGATATTTAGTCTATAAATAAACCTGGACAAAATAAGACAGGAAATAAGCAACAAAACCCCACAAAAATCACTTTTTCTTATTTCTGAATCTCTAGCACCCAAAATAAAGCACAGTGACATATGCTAAAATGCTATTTGCTTAATGAATGGGTGGAATAAAAGAATGAAAGCACCATGTGGGTAATGGAAGAGCAGGCTTTTCCACTGGGAATAAGAAATGCTTGGTGAAAGTCTTGTCTTTTCCATGGAATTAGTCACTGTTTGACCATGGACAGAGTAACTACTTTTTTTAGCTTCATTGTCCTTCTGAAAATGGGGACCATAACACTAATACCATGAGACTGTTGGGAAGATTCAAGACCGTAAAATTTAGTGCACTTATTCCAATGCCAAGATGCATTTAAGATCCTGAATAAATTACATTACTTCTTTCAAGGGATGAAGTACTGGGGTTGGCTGAAAAACACTCATGAAAGGGGTAGGCTTGGCAGGGATTCTGTAGAAATGGAAAGGTGCTGCACTGACTTTCCTATCCCTGGGATATAACTCTGGGCATAACTTAGAGGAGGTCAGGTTTATTTAGCTCATGGTTTCTAAGGGGTTCAGTCCATGGTAGGCTCCAAGGCAGACACATTATGGTAAAAGAATGTGACAGAGTAAAGATGTTTAATTGGGAAGAAAAAGAGAATTGTGCCAGAGAGGAGGAGGGGAGGGGCCAGACACAGACCCCGAGTCTATACCTCCATAACCCATCCAGACGCAATCAATCAAGTTGACACTTTATTTAATCATCACAGATGTCTCTCATATACTAACAAGGGAAAGAGTTGTAGAATAATATATATGCTGTATAATATCAATCTTAGTTGTTTTAAAACCTTGTCTCCATGGGCACACACAAAAACACAGAAATAATTCTGACTGCATTGAAGTACCATCAGCACCAATCTATCTCTGCTGAAGGGTGGGAGGGGTAAGAGTGGAGTATGATCTAGACCCTCAGTTTTAATTCTCTTTACCATATCACTTATATCTTTTCAAATGAGCATGCTTGCTTTTATAGCATAATTTGAAATAATGACTTACAGAAGGAAGAGGTGGCAGTAAATTAGGCGCTAATGGAGAAGATTAAATTAAGCCCCTACCACCACATAATTCAGTACTTTCATCAGCAAGAAATTCATGGCCAGTGTAAATCAGGTCAGTGTAAATCAGTCCTGCTAATTCTCACAGCTCACTGTTTTCTTCTAACACCAGTTGAAAAGAATTTCCCAAAGTCCTCTCTGCTGGACTTGCAGTTTAAATAGGTATAAATCTTGGTCCCTGAGCTATCACGTTGAATTTTGACTTCCACTTCAAATAGCTTGTCGCCACAACAGAAGGGTGTGCTGTGGCTTGAGGAGCGAGAGTGTGGCTCTCTGATCTCTTCATGCTGTGGGCATTTAATCACAGGGCAAGAAGGAAAGAACACAGTGCCTTTTCCATGACGGCCAAAGGCAGGGCACAGAAAGCGTCGAGTCCCTGCCCCATCCAGGCACTTTCTGCAATTTTCCAGCCATTAACAATTTTTCTTTCAGAAGCCCTGTGTGCCTTTCTCTTTTATCTCAAATCTCAATATTAGCTCATTCACCTTTCAAGCTTCCAGGAGCTTGGGCAAAGCCACATAGCCACTCACTCCAGGCCAAGAGGGAACAGGCATTAAAAAGAACTGGAACTTAGATCCTGCAGGGCTGGTAAAAACCTTTTGTGGTCTCCATCCTTGCTGCCATCCTATGCCATGCAAGGCCAATGTCACATTCTACTGCCTAAGCCTGATGCTTTTATGCCTTTGATTGTATTAGATTCTCTTTGTTTTATCAATCTGTGCACTACATGGACACATTCTCACTTAGTAATGACAACCTGTGACATGTGTGAAGCAAGATGGACTCTGGGCAGAGTTACCTTCTGGCAGGGAGGGAAGATGTGGACCCTTCTGTGGCCTGTTAGTTTTGAACCAAGAATGTAATGTGAATGCAATACTATTTTTGAAATAAATACACCTCTTGGGACTCACAGGGTTTGCAGAGGGTAGAAGACCTTGTTTTATTGAAATGTCCATGTCTTTCTTTTTTTAATCACACTTGGCATTTCTCTGAGCTAATTTCCTCTCCAAACATGGAGCTGTTGTGATTTATGCAGATAGGGCTCCTGAGCCTCAGGTTCCCAGTCCACAGAACCACTCGAGAGCTAGCTTCACCTGCCAGGCTTTGCATGTTAGGCTTGGCAGCGGAGCCACAAACATTTCGGTGATGTGGAGAGCAAATGTGTTTGCTTTCTCAGAAGGGGTATAAAGCCTGGGTCTGATCTGTTTCACTGGGAATGTTCCTTTGGAGCTGTTGTCTGGCAGCTCTGCGAGTTTCAGGGATGGTAGCTGAGGGCGTGCTTGCCACATTGTAAGACATAATTTCTGAAAATAAAATAATAGACTTGAGATTTCACTCTGAGAGAGAAAAGCCAGACTTGGATACAGAGAGAGAGAGAGAGAGAGAGAGAGAGAGAGAGAGAGAGAGAGAGAGAAAGAGAGGAGAGGACAAAGGAGAGAAGAGAGAGAGAGAAAAAAGAGAGAAATTTAGCTTTTTTTCTCCTTGTTTGCCCCAGTCTGCTATGTGACCAGTGGCTGAGATTGTCTTAGGCAAGGTGTTTTGCTTTTCAAGTGGCCTCTTACAGGGCAGGCTTTCTGTCAAATATTTGGAATCTACTTTTAAAATCATTAGTGTACCTTTAAAGTTATGAAATATAACACTGCGATTTGATACATGTATGCAGTGTGTGATGACCAAATCAAGAAAATCAATATGTCTAGGTCCTTTCAAATATTACCATGTTTAGGGCCTGGGGAGATAGTTTGGCAGTGCAAGTGCCTGCCTGACAAGCACAAGGACCCAGATTTGATCCCTGGTCCCACATGTCAAACTGGCCCCATGCTGCATTGGCCACCAAAACCAGGTGTGGCGTTGCATGCCTGTAATCCCAACACTGGGGAAGCTGAGACAGGAGGATCGCTATGAGTCTGAGCTGCATAGTGAGACCCTGTAACAAATAAGTAAATAAATAAATAAATAAAATATTTTAAAATACAAATAAACAAATATTACCATGTCTATATATGAGGATCCCTCAAGGATTCCTCTGCTAGTTACTTAGAAATATGTAATTGTTACAGACTGTGGTTGCCTGTAGGGAACAGCTGAAGTTGCAAATTGGTCATGCATGTGGGTGAGAGTCAAAGCCAGTTGGAGCAGGAAGAGCACCTGGGGCAATCAAGCTGCTTCAGCAGAGAAACGCATTGCCTGAGACAAGCCACTGGTCACTAAGCAACCTTGTGTCTTGTGATAGTAACTTTGTCAAATATATAAATAAATAAGCCTACAGTAGTAGAGTGCTCCCTTCCTTCCATCAGAAGAGAAAGGGCTGCACCAGGCTTCAGCTTTCATTTCTGATCTTTATTTCTCAATCCTCTGACTGTTATCCCCCCAGGAACACTGAGAGCTGCACAGAATTCAGCAGCTGCCCTATGTGCTATTTAACACCAGAACTTTCCCCTCTCACTGCATTTTGGGCCCCAGTCTCTGTGTACTCCCTTTCTCCTCTGTCCTGTTCCTGCCCTCCAGTGGCCTCTATTTTACTCTGCATTTCCATGTGATCAGCTTTTAAAATGTAAATCACCAATCATCAGGAAAATGCAAGTCAAAACCACAAGGAGCTATCAAGTCACTCTAATCGGAATGGCTTTCACTACACCAAACAAACAACAATGAAGCAAGGTAGGTGCAATGTGGACAAAAGAGACATCTTATATACTGTTGGGGGGGACATACAATAGAATAGCCTTTATGGAAAGCAGTATGGAGCTTTCCCATAAACTTAAAAACACATGTACCATGTAATCCGCCAAATCACTACTGGGTATATATTCAAAGGAAAAGAAATTACTATACCAAAATACATCCACATGCCATGTTTAGTGTAGCATTATTCACAATAGTGAAGATATAGAACCAGTGAAGATGTCTATTGGTGGATGAATGGATAAAGAAAATTATATGTAATGAGATATACAACTACAAAAGGATAAAATCCTGTTATTTGTGGTAATATGGATAGAAATGAGAAGACTATGTTGAATGAAATATAAGATGTGGTTGAAAAAGCATGGAGAATGATTAAGTTAAAAATTATGATTATCAGGATGAGTGAAATAGCTCAGTGGACTAAAGCACCTGCTTAGGCAAGCACAAGGACACTGGTTTGATCCAGGAATCGCATGATGTGCCACCCCTGCCCCCAGGCTGAGCTGTCACAGAGTCCTGTCATAGTGGCACACACCAGTACTTCCAGCAATGGGAAGGCTGAGAACAGGAGGATCACTATGAGTCCGATCTGTGTAGTGAGACACTGTAACACACATATACATTTAAAAGACCGTTATTATCATTACTCCCCCTCAGAACACTCTCTATTGCTATAAACACTGTTACCTCACTGCTCTCCACACTTTCTGAAGCAGTGCTGAGGATCCTCTTCAGCAAGTGCCTTTAGCTGTCCTGTCACGGATGCTTCTGTGTCCGAAATTGATTCAAAGGCTTACCTTCCACTGTCAGTGAGGAATCAGCCAGAAGTCACACGCTGTGAGAGCTAGTGATTAGGGTGGATGCGGACACACTGTGGTGTTTTATTTATTTTCATTTTTAATATTAATTTTATTGAGAAAGAAGTAGCAATGAGACAGTTTCAAAACAGGTTAGTAGGACAGTTACAATAATTAATACATTGCATATTGTCTTGATGGTAGTTATTCATAGTACAAGATGCAGACATGATATCTTGTCTAGACACTATTAGTTCAGAACTTTCTTCTCTTTGAATTAAGAGAAAGTAGCTGTATATCTATGCTAACTATTTTGTATTTTTTCAGTACAAAATGGTCCTTCATTTATATCCCCCTTTTTTGTTTACCTTTGTCAAAATGTGTATTCTATTGCCATTCATATATTGTAGGTGCCTGAATTCAGCAAAGTAATCCAATCTGGTCCAGTAGTCTATAATAGTAGTGGGGTATCCGCATGACTGGCAATGTCAGAAGTTGTTGACTTGCGCCTTTTACAGCTCAGCACATTAATGTGGCTTTACTTTTTTATGGCTTTACTTTTAATTCCTCATTTTTATACTGGTGTTTTAATGAGCCTACTGAACTGGATGGTAGCAGCATCCGCAGCACTTGGGATCACACCTCACAAAGACACTTTGGAAAGAGGACTTCCAGAACTGCTTCAGAAAGTGGCAGCAATGATGGGATAAGAGTATTTGCACCAACCAAAAAGGAGTAATAGAAATGTGTCTTTTTTTGGTAATGCATTTTAAATTTAAACATAAACTACATATTCTAAATGCACTTTGTAACCCAGGTACAGAAAGACAAATTCTGAATGCTCTCACTCATTTGTGGAAGCTTCACACCTTTCCTTATAACAGTCTGGCTTGTCCCTCACACTTCTTTACTCTATTTTCCTACTCTCAAGTACAACTATAAAATAACAGCTACCACCAAAAAAGAAGTATCTTTTGCAAAAAGCAACATTCCACAATCTCAGTTAGGCCTCATCACCAGCCAAAAAGGCATGCTGTTCTTTCTCCCACTAAAGTATGGGGCAACTGGCGCCTGTAGGGGCTGCGTACCTTTCTCAGATTCACAGGGCTGAAAGGAAGCAGTGTCTTTTTGAGGGTCTCAGCTCTGTCCGGTTTCAACTGCAAGCCTAAATAAATGTCTCACATCATTGCCATTGGTGTCTCTCATTTGTGGAATTGCTCATGAAAGGAAAAGTTCTCCTGAATGTAAAACACGATCAGGAACAAAAACTCTGCTTGGCCTGACTTGACCCCAACATGCTCCGGGATTCTGGTGTGATGACAACTAGGCTGTTCCAATTACAGCTAAGGGTAATGGAGCACTTGCTTTATTCTAGGCACTGGTTATGTACTTCATGAGGATTATCACATTCATTTACATAGGAGCTCTGGGATGTAGGTGTTAATAGCAGCCTCATTTCAAAGATCGCTGAAGCACAAACCTGCAAAACCCCCTCCGAAGGTCAAGGGCAGCTTCCAGCAGCAATGTGCAGCCTCACCCTGCTTTTCCTGAATATTCAGTGGAAGAGGATGTTTTAAAATTAATTTTATTGAGAAAGAAAGAGCAATGAGACAGTTTCAAAGTGGGTTAGTAAGTAGGAAAGTCACAATAATTAATACATTGCAGATTGTTGTCTTTGTAATAGTTATTCAGAGTACAAGCTACAGACATGATATCTTGTCTAGTACACTACTAGTACAATCTAGACAAATCTAGTACACTACTAGTACAAATCTTTCTTCTCAGTTAAATAAGAGAAAGTAGCCATAAATCCATCCTATTTTGTTTATATATATATATATATTTTCACTACAAAATGGTCCTTCATTTATATCCCCCTTCTTTGCTTACTTTTGTCAGACATGGGTATTGCACTGCCATTTAAATATTCTAGGTGCATGAATTCAGCAAAAGAGGATTTTCTAGATAATTCTTTAAATATCTTAATTCTTTGGAATATATTGACTTGTGGTCCTTTGGTTTGTCATACTGAGTCGCACTTACTTTTCTGAATTGTTGATGTGTCTTTTCACACTGTTGAAGGATACATACATAAAATACCACAGCAGCTGGTGTAGCTCACTTATCTTGGCATCATCTGAAAGTGACAAACTCCAGCAACTTCAACTAATAGTTATAGATGGATCGTGGTCAGTATGAACACCAAGGAATGCAATGATGGCCGAGAGTGTCACCTTCATCTCTGATATTTCTTTTTACAAAATCTGCTAAAGTGTATTAACAACTGACAGGGTTTTATTTAATTTGTTTTCTTTCTTTCCATGTGGGAAAAGAACGCACATGAAAAGAGAAATGGCAAAGGAGGATAGGGCAGGAGAAGAAGAGAACAGAAGATAAGAACAAAGTTGTGATTTTGAATAAAAGTTGCCTTTAAAAAAAGAGAAGAAGGAAGGGCTAGGGAGATAGCTAGGTGGTCTAAGCACCTGCCTGGTAAGCACAAGGACCTGGGTTTTCTCCCCAGTACCACATGCTGTGCCAGGAATGGTGGTGCACACCTGTAATCCTAGCACTGGGAAAGGTTAAGACAGGAGGATCACTATGAACCTGAGCTACATAGCAATCCCTGTACCAAATACATAAATAAGGATTTTTTAGAAAAAGTTCCTTGTGCTTATGTGTATATATTTTAATATTTCTATTTCCCCTTACATTTCTGTTCTAGAGGAAGACCAGGGATATGTAGAAAGATTTAAAAGAGGTATGAAAAGCAATGAAAGGTGCATCAGATTAAATAATGTCAAAAGAAGGGAGTGCCCAGGAGAGTCAGAAAAGCCAGGTGTGCACAGTGTTCTGGAGTCTGAAAGCTTCTAAGTGACCCCTGGCCTGAGCTATTATCTTCTCAGGACCTGCTCCTTCACTCCATGCCAGTCTCTACTTCAGAGCAGGCTTAGTGGCAGATGGATCCCAGAACCAGCCTGGCACACCACAGCTGTACTTCAGGATAGGCCTTGGGAGAGCCATGAACTGCAATTCTTGGATCTAGGATAAGTCTGCCTCCCTGACTATACTCGTTTCAGAGTTGGTGGCACCCCAGAGTGACTGACAGTGGGAATCTGTACTGTCAGGCCTTCAAAAGACAATATCTCAGATGTGCAGAACACCAACATGACTTCACCCTAGGACGTGATGCCTTAAATTACATAAACAGAGGGGTATGGGCAGTCAGTACTTACAAGACAGGGGAGACGTTAGGCTCGTCCTCCCCTCAGCTCCATTGCCATATGTCCTAGGAACAATTAATTGGAACACTATGATAATAAGCAACACTCTAATTTCATGAAAAGCCAACATATTTTTTCATTCCTGTATCAAGAAATTCTTTTTTAAATTAATTTTATGGAGAAACCAATAGCAATGAGACAGTTTCAAAACAGGTTAGTAGGACAGTTACAATAATTAATACATTGCATATTGTTGTCCTCATAGTGGTTATTCATAGTATAAGATGCAGACATGATATCCTGTCCAAATACTATTAGTACAAATCTTTCTTCTCTTTGAATTAAGAGAAAGTAGCTGTATATCTAGCTTATTTTGTATATACAAATACAAAATGGTCCTTCATTTATATCCCCTTTTATTGTTTAGTTTTGTCAGAGATGAGTATTCTATTGTCATTTAAATATTGTAGATGCATGAATTCAGCAAAATAATTCAAAATAGTCCAGTAGTCCATAATAGTAGTAAGTTATTCACATGACTGGCAATGTCAGAAGTTATTGAGTTGCACCTTTTATAGCTCAGCATATTAATATGGCTTTATTTTTTCTACTTTGTTTTTATACTTTTCTGCTGGATGGTTAAGACCAAGGTAAAGCAAGACCTATATAACAAGAAATGTAACTTTTGTATCTGACAAGGTCAGTCAAATTCCCTCAGGATTTACCCTGAAACCTTGTACCAGTGAGTATGTGGGAGAGCTTCTGTGCTGTCCTGCACCCACATGACCAAGCCCAGGCCTGCTGTGAGAGAGACCTTTCCCTGTGTACTCCAGACCTTCCCCGCCCTACCAGAGCCAGCTCAAGACAACCCTGTGAATGAGAACTTCCACCACACTCTAGGAACCACCCCAGATCGGCCCAAACCCAGCCCATGGGGGTGTGTGGAAGAATTTCTGCTCTCTCTTGCCCCCTCCCCCCCATATCCTTCCAGACCCAGCCTAGGCCTGTCATACAGGCCTGGGTTGAAACTCTGCAGCTGAAGTCTCTGCAGTGAGACTAGGGTCAAAACCACACAGCTAATCCAGGAGCAGAGCATCTTGCCAGAGGGGCACAACAAGCTCACCGCCAAGGGCAGCAGCATGAAGGAGCTGAGCACAGTAGCCAGACCTATACTAGGCACAACTGGATGAACTAGAACTTGCTATATCAGTACCTGAATTTTAGTAGGTGCTAAGGTTATAACTGCACCAAAGCTCTACACCAAAGGTCAGTGGATAGTGCTATACAAAATGACAAAGAAAAGGAGCAAAATGCAATCTCAGGTCCCGAGCTCTACCAAAACAAGTATAGAGGACACTAGCACAGCTGAAATATCTGAATTAATAGTGTCTGAAGCAAAGAAAAAACAGCAGAAAGGTATGGAGGAACTCAGACCAGAATTAATCTCTGAAAAAAAAATCTATGAATTAATAGTATCTGAAGTAAAGAAACAATAGCAGAAAGGTATAGAGGAATTAAGATCAGAATTGAAATGAAAAAAGAAATCTCTGAATTAAGAGCATCTGAAATAAAGAATCAAATGCAGAAACATATAGAGGAAATCAGATCAGAAATAACATCTGAAGTAAAAGAATTAACAACTACTTCTCAAGAAGATACTGATAAAAAAAATGGAGGAGATTAGAAAAATGACAGATTCCCTGAATGAGCAATTCAGGAAAGAAATAGATCGCATGAAGCAGAGTCAAAGAGATATAGAGGAATTTAAAATATCAATCATAAGCCTGCAAAACCATTTGAGTGAAAGTGAAGGTAGAGTTTCAAATCTTGAAGACGCTGGTGCAGCTGGTGAAAAGGTAAGAAAGGATCTCTTAAAAACAACTAGGATGCAGGAAAAAATAATCCATCAGCTGCAAGACGATGTAAAGATGAATAATGTCAGTCTATTAGGCATCTATGACAAAGAAGGAGTCAATACCAATGATATAAAAAGAATTTGGGCAGAAGTAATAGGAGAAAACTTCCCAAATATGAGGAAACAATCTGACATTCAGGTAACCGAAGCATACAGAACTCCAAGTAACCTCAACCCAGTTAAAAACACAATGAGACA
>NW_004524717.1:3000286-3009006 GCF_000260255.1 Octodon degus | reverse complement strand
CTTTAAATTTTGGGGCTGTAATGTTTTTTATTTCTTTATAAATTCTAGAGAGCACTCTCTTGTTCAAGTGCTTATTAGTTAAGATTTTTTTTCTAATTTGTGGTTTTTTTTTTTTTCACTTTGTTGGTAATTTCTTTTGACGTGCAAAAACTTCTCAATAAGATTTGGTCCCAGTTGTTAATTCTTTGAAGTGTTTCCCGTGTGATTTGATTTTTGTTCATGAACTCTTTGCTTACTCCCTATGTTTTCAAGAGTCCCTCCTACTTTCTCTTCCAGGAGCTTTAGTGTTTCTGTTTTAATGTTTAGATCTTTAATCCATTTTGACTTTAGCTTAGTGCATGGTGATAGAGCTGGGCCAAGTTTTAGTTTTCAGCATATAGAGAGCCAGTTTTTCCAGTAACATTTGTTAAGGAGGCTATCTTTCATCCAGTAAGTGTGTTTGGCCCCTCTGTCAAAGATAAGGTGGCTGAGTGTTTATAGAGGCATTTGCATCTTCCAATTTACTCCACTGATCCTCAGGTCTATTTTGTTGCCAATACCATGCTGATTTTATCACAGTAGTTTTGTAGCTTAATTTCAAGTCAGGAATTGTAGTGCCTCCTGCCTTGTCTTTGTTGCACAGGATTGCCTTTGCTATTCTAGTTCTTTTCTGGTTCCAAATAAATTTTAGGAATGGTTTCTCTAGGTCTGGGAGGTATGTTGGTTTTAGGTTAATACGGTTTGCATTAAATCTGTACAACAATTTTGGGAGTCTGGCCATCTTCACAACGTTAGTTCTTCCTGTTCAGGAGCATGGAATATATTTCCATTTTCTGAAATCCTCTGCGATCTCTTTTTTCAGAGTACTGTAATTTTCATTGACTAAATCTTTGACTTCTGTAGTTAGATGAGTTCCAAGGTATTTCATTTTCTGCAGTGCTATTCTAAAAGATATTATTTCTCTTAATTCCCTCTCAGTATTTTTGTTATCTGTGTAGATGAATGCTATTCAGTTTTGGGTATTGACTTTGTATCCTGCTGTGCTACTGAATTTGTGTATTAATTCTAGTAACTTCTCGGTGGAGTTTAAAAATGTGGAACACTTCACGAATTTGCCTGTCAGCCTTGTGCAGGGGCCATGCTAATCTCCTCTGCATCATTCCAATTTTAGTATATGTGCTGCTGAAGCGAGCAGAAGAAATTCTCTTTTCTTTCTTTCTTTCTTTCTTTCTTTCTTTCTTTCTTTCTTTCTTTCTTTCTTTCTTTCTTTCCTTTGTTTGTTTGGCAGAACCGGGGATTGAACTCAGGCCCCTGCACTGCCAGGCAAGTGCTTATTCCACTGAGCCATCTCCCCAGCCCCAAGGAAATCTTAAATGTTCATAAAAATAAAGACAATCTCAGATCCTTTTAAAAGTTTTATTATTGTTGTTGTTGTTATTGTTGTTGTTGTTTTGTATTTTAGGGAAGGGTCCACAGGGTGTTCAGGTCTCACTACTACATCAGACTCATTGTGATCCTCTTGTGTAAAGTATCCCAAGAGCTGGGATTACAGGGGCACACCACCACGCCCAGTCTCAATTGCCATCTCAGCACGCCCTGGTTGTGGGGCTGGCAAGACAGGCCCTGGGATTGATCCTTGGCCCCAGCACCTGCTTTCAGGTGTTTTAATCTGCTGAGCTATTTGACTGGCCCCAACTCGGATCTTGAGAAAAGAATCTTTTATTTTTTCAGTATCTGAAAAAAAAAATGCTTTTCAAGTGACAAATATTTTTGGAGTTAACATATGAAAAAATATTTTAAAAAATCTTGTGTCCAATCTCAAAATGTGGGCCGGAAAGATAGCTCAGTGGAATAAGCACTTCCCTGGCAAGCTCAAGGGCCTGAGTTCAATCCCCTATTCCATTAAAAAAAAAAAAAGATGTAGTTCAATCTGAAGACCCTGAGTTCAATCTCCAGTACCACATAAAAATAAATAAATAAAAAAAAGGTGAAATGTGTTCCTTAATGCCAAACCAAAAGTAGAAAACCAATCTCAAAATGTAGCTCACTCCATTTTGGAAACGTTAATTAATAACTTCTTTACAATGTTTTTTCTCCTTTTTTACTTTTTACAGAGAATAGAAAATAGTATTAAAAAATTATGTGTTACATAATTTCATTAGAGAAACATGAGTTCAGCAGTGTTTGTTGCATTGCATAATGTTGTCTTGAAATTAGTTGTTCAGATTATCAGATATATGTATGCAAAATTCAAAAAAGAAAGTAAAAAAAGTTGTAGGAAGTTAAGAGAAAAAAAGGAAAAAAATGAAAAAAGAAGACAAAAAGTAATTATGCACCGACAGTTCCTTTCCACAGAACAGCAGAAATGCCTCTTATCTCCCCTTAGTATGAATAACTGTGAGTCTTCCAAGAGTCCACTGTGGTTTCACCTTATGTCACATCAAAATCACAGTGTGGGGGATGGGAAGAAGGGCTAGAACCACCGACTCCTAAGTCTTGGATAGGGGTCTGAGTAGGTTGGGCAGATGCGGGGCAACCATGCCTGTGTAAACTGTGACTACAAGAGTTGGGGGAGAGAACACGAGGCAGACTACCCTTCCCAGTCTCTGTGGATCGAAGTGTCCTCCCATGGGGGTGGGAGGAGGTTCCCCAGACTGAGGACACTGGAACAGGTTAGGTTCTGTCATATGGAAGGTCACACAAAGACTCTAAGGCTCCAAAGGAAATTGCTTTAACAGTATGAATTCTGTGACTGACATCCCAGTTTAAGAATGGGGTTTTCAATATAGGTATTATTAAGATAAAAATACCTGTACACACTTGCAGCTACCCTATTTTGGGGGATGGACGCAAAGGAAATGAAATCTGCATGCCTGTGTTTACTGCAGTGGCAGTCACCATGGTCAGATTCAGAATCACTATGCATGAAATCCTGCCACATGTAGTTTCATGGATAAAGTGGGAATACATTACACTGAATGACACAAGCCAGACACCAAGAGGTAAGTGCTGCATGTTCTCATAGGTAAGCAGTAAAAACATGGACCTGAGAATAGAATCACGTTTACTAGAGATTGGGAATCTGTGGGGTATGGGCAGGGAAAAAGGGTGGGAAAAGGGTGGTTGGTTTTGGTCTATGTGTGCTGCATGCATGCATGAAAACATCACATTGAACCTCATTAATATGCAAAATTAATGCAAGCTCATATAAAGAACTAGACTCTGTCAAGTGTGCATAATACAGCATTCTGCATAGACATTGGGAGGGAGAATGAAGCCAGATGAAAAGAACATAGGAATAATTTGGATGCCAGGAATTCTTTATCTCTTTGGTCTAGGTAATAGTCCAAGTAAAAATGCCTGAGTACTCTGTCCAGGCCGGGTGGACTTTGCATCGCCGTCCAGCAATCCTGTTACCTTGTAACCTTCAAACATGAATAGGTGACCACATGACCCTGGTTCCTGAGCCAGACAGACCAGGTTAAGGCCACATCACTGGAAGACCAACCTTTTGATTATGCTGGCTGTGTTGCGATAGCAAAGCCACAAGCTAGATTAATATTTTTACAGTTTGTTCTCAGTTACTTAATTTTAACTTTTCTATTAATGCTGAAGTGATGCTAGTCTCTTGTTTCTGAGGCATGACAAATCCTGTGCAAAATCACACTACCTGTATTCTATATTAACATTGAAGTCTGAACTCTGCACAAGTGTTAAAGGAAAGAAGAAGAAAGACAAAGAAGAGGGGAAGAAGATGAGGTTCTTAGCCTTATAATTAGTCCGTTTTGCCTTATCACCAACAGTCTCATTTATAACCTCACATCCAAGCACACTGACTCTCTGGGCATTTCCTTCTTGTTTGCTTTCCCTCATCAGGAAGGCAAGTGTGTGGGGTTAGCATTTCATTTTTCACCCCTCCCTATTTTAAACTCTGCCCATTGGGCTGTTGGTGAGGGACACAGTTCTCAGTGGCCTCCTCAGATAGCTCACTCACAAGTGGGAAGGATGGTGGATTTGGGGAATATTATCTGAACACATTACCATAGTCAAGGTTTGTGTACATCAGGCACTGGGGAGAGACCCCCAAGGGGAGATTGGTTTCCACTATATAATTCTCCTTTTCCTAACAGACACTGAATTAACCTATTATAGGGATGCTCATTAGAGTTAATCCTGGGCCACTTATTAATAATTCTACCTATGACATATGCTTATCAAAACACATTTCCTCTCCATTTTCTGAAGCCCATGAAAGATGGGGCCTCTTAACCTGCTTAGAGAGGCAGGACCCTATGACTACTTCTGGTGTTCTACAAGTGGCATTTGTCGCCTTGGACTGATGTAGACAACAGCTCCTTTCCCATTCTCCCTATTCCTCTGTTCTGCTGCTGCAGCCACAAAGTAGGGCTTGGAAGTGTAAGGGCGCAGGGAATCACTGGTAGCCACAGGGAGGACAGCTCTCTGATGAGTGGCCTGGACACACAGTGGGTTTGTTTTTGTATCAGAGGAGCAAGTTCTTGTTTCATTTTTATATTAAGCTACTGAGATTTGAGGATGGTTACTGCAGCAGGGACCTGTCTATATCATCCCACAGTGTAACTGTGAAGAGCAAATAAAGTTGTAGGCCTTAAGAGCCTAGACCAGTAACTGTACAGAGTGACATCCAGGAAATTTCAGCCCTTGCTATCATTGAAGAGAATAGAAGTCCAGTGAAATAGCTCAGTGGACTAAGTTCCTGCTTAGGCAAGTGCAGGGGCCAATGTTTGATCCCTGGTAACCACATATCATGCCAGCCTTGTGCCCCAGGCACACAGAGCTGGCCATGGAGACTGGGCATGTTGGTTCCTACCTATAATCACAGTACCAGAGAGGCTGGAAACAGGAGGATCTCTATGAGTCTGAGCTGCATAGTGAGACCCTATAAAACAAGAAAAAAAACCAAAAGAATAGACTCTTGTGCTCTCACCCTGAAGCCATCTGAGGCTGCCTAAATGGACCTGGCCACTCTGTTTCTTTTTTCCTTTCTCCTGTCCTGGTATGTGTCTTATGCTATGATTTATTGCAATTAGGTGTGTAGGTGTTTTTGTCTCCTATAGGTTTGTGATGTTCTGACAGGTAGAAATTATGTATTTCTCACTAGGTGGCTCTCTTCAAGTTTGGTAAGAAGTGCATGTAAGCAGCTCCCAGTGTAAACTGAAAATGGTTCTGAATGTAGAAAACACCCCTTTACTTCCCTACCAGAAAGCCCTCTACTTTCCCTCTTTGTTTCTTCTTGCTGTTTCCATACACTTGTGAATCTTTTTGTATGCCAGGCACTAGGTTAGATTTGGAAGAGTGAAATGGTGAAGACATGAGGCCTGTCTTTGAGAGGTCTATAATGAAGTAAGAAGGTAGGCAATAAAAGAAACAATCAAAATATGGAGTTGGGTTAGGGTTGAGAGGCATTGAGAGGGTAGGTGAGGGCAATAGTAATATCCAGACTAGAGGAGGTGAGTACAAAGAAGACGCCAAGAGATGAGCAAAGCAGTCCTATGATAAGAGCAGGGTCTGCACAAGATCAAAGCAGGGCTCTTGGAAGACTGCACACTCTTCAAAAGTAGTCACAAGTCTGACATAAGAAAGAGAATGGCAAGGGGTAAAGTATGAAAGTTTCCCATCAAGTGTCTTTGGATTTTTTTTTAATGAAATACTACACATTGGATAATTTTAAAAAAAGATTTATTTTGTGTATGATTATGGATGCTGGAAAGTCTAACAGATTGGTGCCAGCATTTGCAGGTATTGAAGAAAAACTTATTCCAGTATTAGAACATGATAGACAGAAGCATGTGGTGAGACAAAGCAAGCAAGCTTGAGAGAGTTTACTGTAAAATAAATCCACTTTGACATTAATCCATCACTGCACAAATGATTCATCCATTCATGAGTCCTCAATCACATCTCAAGTTCCACTAACATAAAATGTTAGGAATTCAATTTCTTGGAGAGTCTGGGCGACATATCCAGCCAATCTTCAAGGTTAGGAGTTTAGTTAGTTTTGCACAGATAGAGGTTCTCTGCAGATAAAACATCATCTAATTTAATCTCCATGTTGGATAGTTCCTGTGGTGTCATGGATCATCTTGATTGTTACCTTCATTGAGTTGAAAATTAAAAAATACCTAGAAAATTAGGAAAGCACATTTCTGGGTGTTCTAGAGATGGCTGGCACATGGAACATCCATGACCACCATGACTGTCCACCATGTGGACCAGTTACCCTGATGGAACAGAGGCAGCAGAAGGAAGCCCGCTAGCGGAGGGTCTGCTGTTCTGTTTGCTTCCCAGCTACTGAGAGGAGAGCACTTTCTTCCACAATACCCTTCTGCTTTAATGTATACCCCATTCTGGCCCAACAACAATGGAGTTAGCCAACCATGGAAGCCTCTGAAACCACAGGACACTTTCTTTAGGTTGTTCATCATCAGTATTTGGACACAGGGATGGAAAACTGAGTAGCACATCTAGTAATCAAGTGGCGACTAGTTATGAGCCATTACAGGTGTCCAGAAGACAACCAAGGGAATAGATAAGGAGACAAGAAGGAAGATTTCCGAGGCATAGATGAGATAGAATGCACAGCTGTAGAAGAGGCATGAGAAACACTATCTGTGAGCAAAGCAAAACCAGCATTACTCTATGAGGCATTTCCAATGCTGTGCAGCCACTGGAAAGCTCCACTGGGCTAGACCTTAAGTGTTTAATTATCTGAATAACTTTTAGAAGACTTATAAAAATCTGATCGCAACATCTAACACAGTATTATTATTATTATTAATTATTATTTTACTATATTTGATTGTTACAGGGTCTCACTATGCAGCTTGGACTCATGGTGATCCTCCTGCTTGCAACCTCCCCAGCATTGGGATTACAGGTGTAGGCCACTATGCCCGGACTCTGGCCAGCTCAGTCCACCCTGGGGGCAGGAATGATGCAGCACTTGGTGCTGGGATCAAACCACAGTCCCTGTGCTTGCCTAAGCTTGCCTAAGCAGATGCTTTAGTCCACTGAGCTATCTCGCCAGCCCTAACATATTATTTTTGAATAATGAGAGACTCTCAAGTCATAATACATAAACACCAATGTACATTATGTTTACACAACCAATTTTAGCATCACTTTGGCCAGCTGGCAACCTGGTAGAAGCATATGAGAAAAATGCTTTAAAAATTGAAAAATGCAAAAAAAAAAAAAAAAAAAAAAAGGAAAGGAATAAAAGAAAAAAAAGTTGAGCTTTACTGTAATTTTTAGGGAGAAGCATTATAAATGTTAGAGTTAATATTAGGCTTTCATAATTGAAAAGACCTAGTGTAAATTTTTATGTAAGTTAATAATCATCTTCCTTATTATTGTCTATATCTGGATTTCAGTGTGGGACTTCTTTATTTTTAAAATTTACTTATTTATTTTATTCATTTACTTATTTTGATATAGGGCCTTTCTATGCTCTTTGGACTGGTAGTGATCCTTCTGCGTCAGCCTCCCCAGCATTGGGGTTACAGGCATGCACCACCATGCCCAGTTTCAGGGTGGCACAGCATATGGTACTAGAGATTGAACTCAGGACTTTCCTATTGCCAGTTAGGCACTTAGACTGCTGAGCTATCTCCCAAGATCCCTCAGTATGGGATTTAAAAACCATCTTTTAACTTAGAATGAAGGGAAATATGTCAGAACATGAGATAGATTGCTCATATTTCTAAAGAAGTGTTACCTGAGTACACACATTAGATAATCCACTCCCTGTAGCTCCAGGCCCTAGTAATGTATCACTGCTCCTGCTAGTTTCTTTAGTCCATTAGACTGTCATGATTTTTCCTTTTTATTACTGATTTGGACCTTGAGCTAACTTCAGCTCAGTATTTGATGTGGCTTGCTTCTAGATCTTTCTTTCCAGCTGTCCATCAACTGATTAGCTTTATGTCTTCAATAGATTAATCTCTAAACTTCATGCCTGATTCCCTCTAAAATAATTCTGAAAGAGTATATACTCCCGGAATACTTTAACATCTAAAATATTTTCATCATAAATGTAAGCAGTTACAAACATGTCTCCAATTTATTCTGAATATTGATGTCAAAAAATAAATCTGTTATATGTCTCAGTTACTCTTCTTTCATTGCTGGGACAAATACCCAACACTCAAAATGAAAGATCGAAAGGTTTAGTTAGCTCACAGTTACTGGCTCCATATTCAGCTGGCTCCAACGCAGAGCAGCACATGGTAGAAAGCAACCTTTCATGGTGGCGGCAAAGAGCAGAGAGCAAATGGGAGGAGTAGGGGCAACAAAGCCTACTGAGAGCAAGTCTGCCTCCCCTAAGTTGTATTCGGGCTATATGCCCCCAGGTGGATGTAGTATTGAAATCCATAATCCCAGCAGTACTAAACCCCATAATCGCAGTCTTGATCATGAATTAATCTCAAACTTTAGAAGTCTCTGCCCCATTACTGCATGAGGTTTTGGGGGGACAACTAGACACAAACCATAATGTATATTTCTCTTTAAATACATGTAGTGGAGTCCAAATATCATATATGTTAAAAATACATGAACAAATTCTTTAGTAGTTAAGATATTTTATTTGAAATCATAATTTTATTATCTTCTTCCCTAAATATGATAGTAGGTGTTCTTTTTGTTTAAGTTTTTTATTTGTAGTATGGTCAATTCTCTGTATAACAAATACAGAGATATAA
>NW_004524717.1:2986437-2999661 GCF_000260255.1 Octodon degus | reverse complement strand
AAGCCAGTCTAAAGATTATAGATACTTGAATTCAGCAAAATAACCCAATATAGTCCAGTAGTCCATAACAGTAGTGATTTGTCAGCAGAACCAGCAATTGTCAGAAGTTGTTGGCTTGAGCCTTTTACAGCACATTAATACAGCTTTACTTTTTATACCTCGTGGTTACACTTTTCTGCTGGATGGTTAAGACCAAGTTAAAGCAAGACCTATATAACTAAAAATGTAACTTCTGTTGTCTGACCAGATCAGTCAAATCTCAGGATTTACCCAGGAACCATGTACAGCACCTTGTGGATCTTTTGTCAGTGTCAGCCATTTAGATAAGTCACAGCTCTTGCTTGACCAATTTGCTCTCTCTGAAAGCCTGAGAGAATTTTTTTCTGTCTAGGTGACTCTCCTTAGGCATACTCTACATTGTCAATCACTTTCCTCTGTTGTTGTATGTTATGAGTCAGTGCCAAAAGAAATGACGAGAAGACCTGATGAATATAGCTTCAGAGGTCTCACTGAAATTAGTCTCTCTTGAAGTGAGCCCTGAGCCAGGGAAACTTCTCAAATTTATGGAGGGTCACAAATAGCTAAGGGATGTGCATAAGTAATTTGGTGTAAACAAACTGCCATCTATATTTCCTTCCAGCATATTACTGGTTGCTAACTTCCCAGGTAAAGGAACAAAGAACAACAGGCCGCTGCCTCTAGGAATCTGTCACTACCTTGTCTCCAGCTTGTTGATGTAACAAGGAACCAGTTTCCTTAGGCTCTGTTCTTTGTTTTTTACTCAGTACAGTAAACTTCTGACTCATATTACTACACTCTGTGGCCCCATAATCTCCTTGATCAGAAAATTTAGGACACCATTTAGTTACAGGATGTCACAGTAGAGTCTTGAGTCCTTACTGATCTTGAAGGGTTAGAGTCAAAACATTGGCTATCTTTTTAGGCAATCTATCTCTCTAACTTTTGATCTGCAAACTTTATTTCTTAAACATTCAGAAGAGAAGCTTATAATATTATCCTGTAACAGAGGTAGTAAAGCTTAACAACCTTATCTCTCTGAATATAATATACCTTAAACATAAAATGGAATTGCTATTTTCCAAAAACCATGGATGTTCTAAAATTTAAATCCCTATGGAATATTTAAAAACAATTGAACATTTTTACACAGAAATTTAGAAATCAAACCATACACAACATTGTAACAGGACAGTCCTATGACATTTTGTTTTTCTTGTCTCTTGTTTACTTTTATTAACTTTTTAAATGAACATTTACTTTAAAGAGAATATAGCAATAATTGATATGACATTAGAAGCAGTATGCATTTAGAAGACCAAAATGACAGGAATTTTAAACATGGGTTTAGTATTACACACTGTTGTCCTCAATGCAGTTGCTTAGTTCACAGATATTGGCATATAAGAGTTAGTCAGGGTGAGAATTCTACCCATTAACTGCTATTTTCAAAAACCTGATGGAAATCCTTAGGACCATTGCCTTAACCATCTTGTTTGTATAAATGTATGGTTTTGTCCTTACCATATTTCCTAATTTTTTTCCTTTCTCTCTCTTCATTATTCAATCATTAAGTTCTCTCTTTCCATTTAACTATGTTATACCTTTCCTTTCAATTTTTATTTCTTCTTTTCAGTTCTTACACTAGGGAGACAATACAATATTTATACATGTGTGTCTGGTTTATTTCACTTATGAGTATAACTTCAAGTTGCATTCACTTATATATGAAGGCTTCGAGTTTATTTTTCTTTATAGCTGAATAATACTCCATTGTATAAAAATACCTTATCTTTTTAATCCATTCCTCAGGTGACAAGCATTTTGATTATTTCCAAGATTTGGCTATCACAAATTGTGCTGCTATCAACATAGGCACACATATATCACTATGATATGATGTTTTCAGTTCTTTTGGGAAAATTCCCAGTAGGGGGATAGCTGGATTGAATGGGACTTCCAGTCCTAGGTTTTTGAGGAGTCTCCACACTGATTTCCATAATGGCTTCACCAGTTTATATTTCCACCAGCAATGGAGAAGGGTTCCTTCTCCCCACAGCCTCTCCAGCATTTGTTGTTGACTGATTTCTTTATGATAGCCATAATTTGTAGGGTGAGATGGTGTCTCAATGTTGTTTTAATTTGCATTTCCCAAATAGCTAGTGACATTGCACATTTTTTCATGTATTTATTTGCCTCTTCTATTTCTTTCTCTGAGAAGTGTGTGTTCATCTTGGATGCCCATTTTTGGATTGGGTCTTTAAATTTTGGGCCCCTAGTGTTTTTTAGTTCTTTATAAATTCTAGGAGAGCAGACCTTTGTCTGAGTGCTTATTAGTTAAGATTTTTTCCCCAATTTATGGGTTGTCTTTTCACTCAGTTGGTTATTTCTTTTGAGGTGCAGAAACTAAGAGGAGGTCCCACAGTCAGCATGTGAAGGCTTTCTCATTTGCTTTCATTTTTTAGGGAAACATCTCCTTTATGAGGTGCAATATCAGAGAATTTAAATAAAGTAGACATGCAGATTTAGTTGGCATGAAAAACTTTCTCAAAAATTAACTCTGAAATATGTTTACACATGTACTTGCAGACACACACAATGATTTTCAATGTTTTCTGTTTGTCAAGTGAGCACATGGGTCACCTGTCCCCCCAACCAAGCTTCACACTCTGCTCTGAGAAAGAGGCTGATACGGTTCCTGGCCAGGACATGGTAAGGGAAATCCATGAGGTTCCCACCATTGCTCTGGTCAAAGGGGAGCAGAAGTGTGAGGTGGATGAGTCGGTCAGTACACTCACACATGCTTTGCCTGGCACATGTCAATATGTGAGCATTTATTCCAATCCACCACCACTCCATTTCAGAGGAAAAGAAAAGACAGGCAAAACAATAAGCACACAATTATTAATGTGATGTTAATACAAGTCATTATTCAGAGGCTACTGGTTTATGTTTGCATAAACTACCATTTTGAATGTAATTTATTATGAGTTCCAGAAAACACTATGTGGGTGCCGTATAACTTGGAAATATTAACATCATTAATAACTAAACCACACTGTCATTTATGTTCCAATTAATGTTTTCAAAACTGTCCTTCCTTTTGTTAAGGTCATTTGTTTTTTCTCAACACCTCATTGGCCTCTAAACTGATTAACATTAACAATTTGTCATTCACACAAAGAACTGTGTTGATTAGCTATTGGGGAGCTTAGAAGTTGGAATATATTATCCAAAATTCAACTTTCTAGACTAAGAGTCATGTCAAGTATGATGGTCTTAGTCCCATTAGACTAAGATGACAAAATACCCTTAAAATGATTTTATAAATAATAGAATGTATTGCTCAAAGTTGTGGAGACTGGGAAGTCTGGGTTCAAGGTGCTAGCAGATTTGGTTTCTGGTAAGGGCCTCACAAATGATGCCTTTTATGTGTTCTTATATAGAAGTGCAAAGGGCTAAAAATCTCTCACACATCTCTTTTCTAAGGACACTAATCCTACTTCTGGGGGCAGAGCTTTTGGACCTATCATCTTTCATAAGATTTACATCTTAGCACTACCCTGTGAATTACATTTCAATATATAAATTTTGGGGTGACACATTCAGACCATAACTGACTGGAAAGGTGAAACTTGCCATTACTCTTGCTTTCCCTCTCTTTTCTTTGAAAAATATGTTTCTCCCCAGCTATTATCTTTATTATTCAGGGTCACTTGCTCAAAATCATGAATTAGCCACACTTGGTTTCAAGGTGAATTGACCCATCTTGTAGATTTTGGCATAAAAACTCTTGCTTCTATTTGCTCTGTAGAATTAAAGATCTGGAAAGATTTCAGGAGAGAGATGGAGGCAGACAGAGACACTGAAGATAAGGATATATGACTTGCATTGGGATATGTGTGTTTTTCACTAATGTATGCATGTTGGCTCCTGTTACATTATGTTTTCTCCCACTGGGGGGAGTGATTTTGAGGTGGAATTGTGTGGTTTGGCAAAACTGATTTGTTAAGTCTGAAATTAAACGTACCCACTGTGTTTAGTTTGACCTTGGAATCCCAAGAAGTGTCGAAATAGGAACACCAAGTAGGCTATTGGATTAAACAGATTCAGACATAATTTGATTTTGGCTTATTCTATTCCTCTTTGGATTATGTTGGAATTGGGATATTAAACTCTATTACTGCTTCTGTTTTTAAATGTTTGCAATGTGAGCAAGAGGTTCTCCAGGCATTGGCGGGATTTCTCCACCTTGCATAAAGCCACATCCCCAAGAAGGGTGTACATTTATTTTGTCTGACTGCATCATCTTTCTACAGGACGAGGTGCAATCTAGTGGGAAAGTCTGCAATGTGAGTGTGGAAGCTAAAACTCTCAGCTCTGTCTCCAAAAATTAATTGACCTTGGGAAGTCACTCTATATGCCTGATCCTTAATGCCTTATCTTTGAAATTAAGAGGCTATGCCTCAGGTGATCTCTATGATACTGACGACTTTAGGGGGAAAATAACTGGTAAGATGTTTGCTTGTTTTCAAAGGTGCAATAACTATTTCTGAAGCTCCAAATTCAGACACATGCCTTCTGTCATAAATTTTGTTAACATGCAAATGTACATAACTGGAAAGAGAATAAATCCCTGGTTTGTCATGGGAAATTGCAGTCACAGCACTTGGGTATCAGTTAGCAAATATTACCAAATAAGAGGGTTAAACTGTGGAAACCTACCATCTCACAGTTCTGGAGAATAGAAGTCTGAAGTCAAAGTGTTGGTAGGGTTAATTTCCTCTGAAGGTGGTTGTGAGAGAAATTTTGTTCCACATCTCTTTTCCATCTCCTACTGCTTTGCTGGCAATATTTCGGGTCCAGTTTCTAAAAATCCCTCACTCTGGTATGAGTATCTTCATGTGTGTATCTTCAAATTCCCCCGTTAATATGGATATCCTGTTAGAGTAGAGGCTCACCATATACAAATATGATTTCCTCTTAACACATATACACCAACATTATTTCCCAATGGAAGTGGAGGCTAAGACTTTACCACATGAATTTGATATGGATACAATTTTATCTATAACACTTGGAAAGGAAGTAAGTCTTGGGGGGTTGCAGTTTTATACGTGATAAAATACTTGCAATACTTGACCAGACTTTGAACAATTTTACAGTGGGCTTTCAAAGTTGACTCAAACACATTAACTTCCTCTCTCAATCCTTCTTTGATTTACACCCATGAAGAAGAATTGCAATGCAGCCCCTTGTCTTCTCCAATCAGAGATTCTTCTGGAAGGGACAGAAGAGATGCAGGGCATCAAGCTATCCACTCATTCAGCCCTGCATCATCTTACCCACCACGCACCCCACGGCCTCCATTTCATCTATGAATGTGTCACCTTCAGTTTTACAGCATAAGCCTTCTCAGTAAACATGTTTAACTATCAAGAAATAGAAATGACATCAACTGTGCCTAGCATTCAAAAGCAACATAAAAGAAATTCCCCTTTCTATGAACTCAACCATCTATGTATTTGGTGAGGGCAAAGCTACCCATTTGAAAAAAGTGTTAATTGTCATTCCTGGGAAGTGCACCCCAGCCCTCTTCTCGGGGGCTGTGGGTGCAGCCTGTAAATATTCCGGCAAGGGCAGGCAGGAAAACCAGCATCTTCCCAAGGCTTTGTGAAGAAGCAGTGTGGCCAGGGCCCCGGCAGGTGAGCCTGCCCATGAGGATATGTTGTGATAGACTGGGCTGCTCTTGCTCCGCTCTCCCAGATTTCAATCCTGATGCCCCGTAGTGAGCTTTCCAGAATTCACTTTCTGTAAGTCCAGTGAGCACTGTAATCACTTCCTGAAAGAGTTACGTGGTGGGTCTGTGAGCCTAGCACTAGAAGATGCGTGAGGCCAGAGCTGCTTCAAGGACCAGAGGAGGCTCACTAATCACAGCTCATATGTTCCTTCACACAGGGAACTGCCCAACCAATGTTCATCAGGCATGGATCTGGGTTTTTCCCTACATCTTTTAGCATTGTGCATAGGTTTGTATAAGGGGGTATGTATTTTTGTCCTGGAGCCAATTAAATTACATTATCCTCCTATTTCAGTAAGCTTGCAAATAAATTTTTCCTTTATTTGTTGATTGTTGCCTTTTATTAGAATATTAGGTTCTCAGGTCCCTGAGAGCAGGGACCCCAGCCCTTACTCACTCAATAACTACTATGGAAGGAATAAGTGAATGAATGAGTGACTCCTATGGTAGGTAAGAAAGAAGCATTGCTGGTGGGGAGGGACCCATGGAATAAAGAGTTGGGGGACAACACTGAAGCTAGAGAAATATTTTCTTATTATAAAATAAAATATTTTACATCTACAGGCCCCAAAGAAGATTCTCAGCCAAGAGGAGTCTACAGTGGAATAGTAAATCTAGGAAGAGTAGTTTGACCTTCTGAGTTTGATGGGACTGCAGTAGCAAAGGTGGTTGGCAAAGGTAGAGAGAATATCTTTCTTTGTGTTTACCCTATCTGTAATGCTTACCTGGATGACTGCAGTAGAAACCTCCAGAATGTTCTTGTATCCTAGGATTTCTGCTAAGGAGAGAAAACCTACCTTGTCAATCTATGAACAACAGCATCAAACTGTAAACCAAGCCTGACACCAATAGGAATGTTGCAGTTCCAGAGAAACTCATCATTTGGGTCAGCCTGTCAAAAATGAAGAAATTCCCCTTAGAATTTTAGCTACTGGAACAAAAGCTAATTATCAAAAGTATGTCTTTTACCATATGGTCCAACCTCCCACTTAGAAAGAAAACCTCTGTGAAATTAAATTTCCTTTGGAAAATTGTTTCACAAAATGGAAAGAAAAATGGCTTTTCATAGGCCAATTTTGAAATGATACACACACATCTTGAGAATATTTATGTATATCAATATATGCACAATCTGTATGTAATATATAAACTAAATAACTTAAATGTTTATTATAAAAATATATAGATAAATTCATGTGTGTATATATATCCACATACATGTATTTCCACACACACGTATAGTCATCCCTTGGTGTCTGCTGAGGTTTGGTTCCAGGATCCCCAACCATCTATGGCTGCGCAAGTCTCTCATAGAACCTACATGTAGTCTCCTATATGCTTTAAACTCTCTAGCTTACTTATAATACCTAATGCATTGTAATGCTGTGGAAACATTTAACTATAAAGCTTAAGAAATAGTGATGAGAAAGTATGGATGCACAGGTTTGGTACATTTTCAATTTATTTTTTCAGATATTCTCAACTAGAGGTTGGTTGATGCTGTGGATTAGAGGGGCTGTGCATGGTTGAGGTGATTCCTAGTCCCAACCGAGTGATTTCAGGCAGGAGGGCCAGGTGAAATAGTCTCTACTATCCCACTGAATTTTTTTGCTACCTGAGTAAGAGAGGATGCCAGCAAACATAGCCTCCACTCCTAGCTTTAAGCAGGTGGATCTTTCCCCATCCTGAGCTAAGATGGTAGTCTGAATTTGAAATGTTGAGCAGACTTCAGGGTACAGTGATCTAAAATTTGAACTTCTTTGTCTGTTGGGAAAGTCTGGCTTCACATTTGTGCCAATTCAGGTTTCCTCTGCTCATATAAATGAGACATCTTTGTTCTAAACATCTTCTAAGTTAATACATCCAACCTCTTTTCTTTGGAGTGTGGTCATTGACAAACACTTGGCATGATCTGACTGCGCCCTAGGCAATGTATAGGGCCCCAAGAACATGAGTCACCAGCTGCAGACATGACCTGACCCCTCCAGCTAGGCTGTGACCTTGGATGCACACAGAAACATGTAGTGTCAACATGGTGGGCATGGTAAGCCTAGGAAACAGGCAGTGCGAGGAGATCCAGCAGGAGGGACGTGCACCCTCACATTTTGTCAACAAAGATCTGGTCTTGTGTATTATTTGTTGAAACTGTACTTCCGATTTGATTTGAAACTGTCTCATTGCTATATGTTTATCAATAAAACTGTAGAAAAAAAAAAAAAGATCTGGTCTTTCTGCATCTTGCCACTGCAATTTTTCTATTCTATTTCATCAGGACAAGGAAGGTGCCATTAACAGGCTGTGACCATGGGGTTGTCTCTTTCTGCAACAAAGAGTAGGCTCAAAGCCTCTCCACTCATGATGCTATCTAATGAGCATATGACTGCAGGAGGGAAAATTCAAATGCAACATGTGCATGCACCAACTCCACACAATGAGTGCATTCATTATGTACTTCAAATCTACCAATAAAAATATATTGAACTTCCTGGGTTGGTAACATGCTTCATTTAAATTTAAACTTCCAGCCCAGGAAGTTCAAAATCAACCCCATGTCTCTGCTGTGACAGCCCGTCTGGGCATGCTGAATGCCTCCTTCCACGGTCCTGTTGTGTCTCCCTCAAGGAGAATGTACTTGGCCTTCTGGGATTGCAGATGTGTGGTCAGGTGATGCCAGAGCCTTGGGGAGATGCCTCCAAGACTCCTCTCCTTCTGAGTCTTATTTTATTTGGGAAACAAGTTCTTAGCTTGAAGGGGCTCTCAGCATTTGGGCCCAGCTACATTCTGTAGTGTCCATGGATCCCTGCTGACCGCTTCTCTCGTAACCCACCCTGCAGTTCTTACCACCTCACTTCCTCTTCACTGTGGCCTGCTCTCCTGGTCCCACACCAAACATGTCCTGTGATGCAAGCTGGGAGCTCTGTGGCACCAGAAAGTAGTGAGGACCTCGTAGTCGGAACACCTGGGCCTAATGGAGGTCTGAAGAGGTGACCTAGCAATTGAATTTATTAATTAAAATGTTCACCTGCTCTCATTTTGCCTGAACCCACCAAAAGTAATTATAAATATAAAGGCCATTCTACAATTGTCTTAGTCTCTGAGTTAATCTCTCCCCTCCTTTTTTTTGTCTTTTATTTATTTGGTACAGGGTCTCACTACACAGGTCTGAATTGTAGTGATACTCCTGTCTCAGCCTCCCCAGCTCTGGGATTACAGGCATGCACCACTATGCCCAAAGTATTGCTGGCTGGCATGGCATGGCCAGGGCCCACAGGATCTGTGGTACTAGGGATCAAACCCCTTCCTTGTGTTCACCAGGAAGGAGCTCAGGCTCTGAGCTATCTCTCCAGCCCTCCAAGTTAATCTTACTCTGTTTTTGATCAGATTCTGAGTGTTTTAATTGTCATAAAATTTGTACATAAACTGGTCTCAATGTTATTAAACTATCTGGCCAATCAGTCTTGCCTGTCTTTCCTTACTGAGGCTGGTTGCTATGCAACAAGGACACTCGGATTCCTCATACATTGGTAGTTATGTTTTGCCCTTGGTTTCTCTCAGAAAGAGCTTAAACCCTGCCTCATGAATCCTGAGAGCTTTTGAAAATTGAAGTTAATCCACCACTTGAAATAATAGAGATAATTAAATTCTTATAGCCATACCAAGAAGGCTTTGTGCTATTTGCATCATTAATATACGCAAGTTTTTAAACCTGACATGCTAAACCTTATTTCCTACTGTTAAAAGCAATTATGCTTATTGAACATATAAGTCTTCTTATGATCAAGTTATCTTAACTTTTTTTTTTTTTCTGTGTTTTACAGGAGGGTCTACAGGGTGTTCAGGGTCTCACTACTAGATTGGACTTGTAGTGATTCTCCTGTTTACAGCCTCCTGAGAGCTGGGATTACAAGCATGTACCACCACACCCAGTCTCAATTATCCTCTCATTGTGCCCTGGGGGCAGGGCTGGCACAGCAGGCCAGGGGATTGAACCTTCAGCCCCTGCTTTCAGGAGCTTTAATCCACTGAGCTATTTGGCCAGCCCCTATCTTAACATTCTTTAGGGCAGAGAACATGGAGTAAATCAGTTGGATCTATAGCTTGAAATCTGTACTTGTAGAATCTTAAAGCAGCTCCCTGCCTTGTCTTTAAGAATAATTAGACATGTACAGGGTTTGGGTGCTGTAGGTTCAGAGGGGTGTGGATACCCTAGTACTACCGGATTGTATAAGTTACGTAGGGTGAATGGATTTCTGACTTCTCTTGGTGACTTGTGACCACAGGTTCAACTTTTTTCAGTGTGTGGATCCCCTTTAAAAGTAAGGATAAAAAAATCTCATACAAATCCTGCATGTAAAGTTCTACTCTGAATAGTCTTTGATGGAAGAATTCACAGGTAAACATGGAGTCTATGACCCTCTGTGACAATTCTGCTGCTGTCCAGATTCACTGGGCTTCGATAGGTGATGTGGAGTAGGGCTGGGAAGCCAGGAGCCTCATAGTTTGACTAATTCTTGACCGGTCCACAGGATGGATTTTGAAGGAAGAAGAAGCCTGCTTGCTTCTCCTGAATGACCACACCCTCCAAGGAGCAGAAAAGCCAGGTCCTACATGGGCCTTCTTTCCATGGCTGAGGTTGCCTTCCTTCTTCCACACCCCTGTGTCCCCTCACTGGGGCCGGTGGGTGGGTGGCATTGTTGGTGGGATGTGCATGACACACACGAATGATTCATGTCCGGCGTGGGTGGCCCCAAAGGCCCTTTCTGAAAACCTGCAATTGTTCAGAGCTTCCTAATGAGCCTGCACAGGGCTCTCCAGAGACCGACCAGGAGTTTACTCTTTCAGTGTCTGCAGGCCAAGTTCTCATTACTAAGGTGAAACTGAGGTTAGGTTGCTCTGGCTCGCTTCTCAGCAGCAGGGGAAATGATGGGTTTTTCAAATGGAGACCTCCTTGTGGCCTTTTGGATGACTCTTTGTAGTCATTGGAACCAAAGCTACAAAGGGAAGTGGTGGCTGCATCCAATGAGAGGAAGAATCATTGACTGAGGGGCTGAGGAGGGTGCCAAGTGCCATTCTGCATCTGCTCGGTATCTGGTCATCTGATCATCACTCACTCTGCACCCTCTGGGCCACTCTCCTCTTCCTGCTACATATTCCTGGGAGGATGCAGAGCCTTCCCTCTGTGGGCAGGCCCACCTATGTGGGGCCGGAGGCGAGGTTGTTCTGGAGGTTCTTGGGAGAGGGGTGAGTGCAGTGTGTTTGGGAACTTTCTTTATGGCTATGTCAAGTCCCAGGGCACAGAAAGAAGAGAGCAATTCTGCTGCACATGGGACCTGTGCCAGATGTGGGGGCCAGGCGCTTCTCCTGAGACTGGCCAGAGGTGTGGCTAGCCAAGCAAACAGGGCTCCAGGCTGTAGGAAACCTTGTGGCCCAGTGGGTTCTGCTTTTGGGGGTCTCACCTCTAGCACCTAGTGTGAGTCTGTAACTGCCGGCACCCCTCATTCTTTGAAGTAGGCCACCCCACCACTCACCCCAGCTTCCTGTTTTGAAGAACCAACATAATGGATCCTCTTTTCTTTTGGTTGATTACGGAATATAATTTTGCTGCGTGGCTCCCAAAGTGGAAAGATAAAAATTCACATGGGCAGGAACTATAGTTTTTTTCTTTTTCTTTTCTTTTTTTTTCAGGCTGCAAGGACTAGAACTAAAAAACAAAACAACCTGAAAACACCCATATTTTTCAAGTTGGCTCTAAATACAATTATGAATAAATGATCACAAAAACTTCACAATCTTGTGTGGATCCAAGTCAGAGGGAGCCTCTTCTTTCAGGTGAGGAAGAGACCTTCCTCCCTGAGTACGTGCTTGGCTTCGGAATGAATTTCTCTGGGGCATCGGCTTCTGCAAGTCAGCTGGAAGCCAGCTACTTCTAAATAAGAAACCAGAGAGTTAGGGAAAGGAGCTACACTGCCCTGGACAACACCCCTTGACTCTACCCATGTTATAGCAAAAATCTCAGCGAATGAGCTAAAGATTGCAAAATGAGATGGAGTTGGGGAAAATCAAAGCCTTATACTCATGAAAAGGATGGCATGGCCCAAGTGCATTCATGACTTCATGGTCACAGCGTCCTTATCAATATTGTCACTGTCCCACTTGTTTGCAAGTTTGTTCTGAATGCTAATGGGGGTAGGAATTAGCTTGAAAAGAGACTCTTGAGAGTAATCAGTGACATTTGCATTAGGCAGTAGTGCTGGGTTATTTAGATAAGCATGGTGCAGCTAGGTTCCACTCCTCTTTATCCAGTTAGAGTTCTTGCACATTAAGACACATGAGGGACCCAGGACACACATCAAAGGAAATGTCAAGGGTCTCCTGGTCACTGGTCCCCAGGAACTAGGAAGAGCTAAGCTGAGAGGTACTGAGGTTGGTACTGAGGTTGACCCCTGCTAGTGTGGCATTGCAGGACTCACCAATCTGTTTTTCAGTGGATTGGCAAGATTATCTATGGGGACCCACGTTGGGCAAAACAGCCTGTGAAGGGAATACTCTTCTACCTGGAAAACTTATATCTGAGTCTTGGTTGTCAAGGTTTAGTGTCAGCAACTACAAAGAGGTCAGAGACAATCCTTCCTTTGTTCCTTATTTATCCAATTCAAATACAGATTTACAGCTTTCTCAAAGAATGATGTCTTCTTTCTTTTCCCTTAGCATATTCACTCTCATTCCAGAATCCACAACTGTAGTATTTCTGTGAACATAGCACTCTATAATTTACACTAATTCACCAGTCTTGCTGTCCTTACAAGATGTTGGTGAGAGTGTGATGATAATATCTCTCCCACAGCAAGTAGCTAGCCATCCAGTCGCTCTCATCATTCTACCAAGGACATAGTTCACCTAAAGAAAAGTTGTACGGGTGACACAAATGAGTGACATTAGTCCAAAGAGCTTTCATCTCAACCCAGGCAGCTGGAACTACAAGAAGCTTGTAGACTAACCTCTTGTCATTGCAGCTGGCCTCTGCTAAGGTGGGTGGAGGAGCGTACTAGCACATGACAAAGGCAATGACAAAATATGGGTTCTTAAGGAATCGCACTTGGCTTCATAACAGGAGGCTTTCTTTATTGCAGTCTATTATGGGATGATAAATAGAATTTCATGAGTGTAGATCTTGGATGACATGATTTGTATTTGTGGGTTTTGGGATAAGTGTCTTCCAGAGGCTAAGGCCTCAGCCCAAGAAGTATTGGGAGATGGTGTGACATTTGGGGTGGGGCGGGTGTAGTAGGCAGTCTTAGGTCATTGAAGGCAGGTCCTTAAATAGTATACTGAGATGCAAAGAGGATTTTGGGGTGTTTCTCTCCCTTCCTCCCTTCCTCCTTCTCTCACTCCCTCTGTCTCTGTCT
>NW_004524717.1:2976141-2985182 GCF_000260255.1 Octodon degus | reverse complement strand
CCCCCAGCACCACATGCCAGCCAGCCCTGCCCCCTGGTGGGCTGAGCTGGCCACACACACACACACACAAACACAATAAATAAATGTAATAAATAAAAATAAATAAATATTTAAAAAAAAGATGAAACTATGGCTCCAACAGAGATACATAGAAATAAACTGCTATGACAGGGTTATGCTTATTCCCTTTATCATATTTAACATGATATTACTATTATATTTATTTTTACTATGCTGAGGATGAATGAAATATTGACCCAATGTTGGTAGACATTGCTTTATGTCTGTATGTTCTCCTGAATGGGGCTGTGTTATTAAACTACTAAAGCAATTTAATTTGTTTAAAATCTTTTTCAAGTGAGACATTCTCTTAAACCTATTTTAAAAAACTTTTAGGCAATTATTTGTCTTCGAGATAAAAATAGAGATTTAGTAACCTAATTAAAAATATAAAAGTTGGTAAGGAAAAAATTCTCCGGATAAAAAGCTTTTATCAGAAAGCTGTTTGTAAAAACAATTTATTTACCCTAAGGACTTTAGGTATGATTTAATATAGAGGATGTGGTTTTAAAAAGACATGTTTTCACAAAATCACAAAACTGTAAAGCTATAGAGATGATTTAGCAAAGTCCATTAACTTTATAGGACCTTGGGTCCCAGTGGTCACTGACTGGCAGAACTCTAGTTCAGGCTGCCCAACTCTTGGCTGAGGGCTCTTGCTTCTTGGATGATTTGACTGCTTGGAAATTTAGCCTGCAATTTAAATAAGCAAAATACTCTGATAGCTGCATAACAAATTTCAGTTTTGGAAGTCTGTATGTTATTGTGTACATAATGCTTGTTTCATTGTTTTGTCTTAGGGTTGTACATATGTGTGTATGTTGCTGTTGTTGTTGCTCTCCTTGTTCTTCTCTCCTTCTCCTCCTCCTTCTCTTTCTTCCTCTTCCAGTACCTCTTATTCTTTCCTTTCCCCTGCACCTCCTCCTCTTTTCCTTCTCCTTTCTTCCCTCACTCACTTATTTCCAGTAAGGGGCATTGACCCCAGGGCCTGGACCATACTCAGCAGCCACTCTGCCATGGAGGAGAACAAGAACTACTCTCAGTGTTCTTTATCATCCCCAACCTTTGGCTACGAACACACACGCACTTGGTCATAATGGCTTCGGGACATCTGCTCTGTGCTGGGTCATGCTGACCATTTCAAGATCCATCAGATGAGCATAGTGATGTTATCAGTTTACAGCCTGGATGGGAACTCAACTCTTGAAAACAACTTCTCCAAAGCAGATTGTGATGTGTCATGATAAAGGTAGAAACAAAATGACGGAAAGTTCTTTTTCTTTTTTAATTTTTTGGCAGAACTGGGGATTGAACTCAGGCCCTTAAGCTTGCCAGGGAAGTGCTTATTCCACTGAGCCATCTCTCCAGCCCCAAATCAACTTTTTTTTTTTTTTTTTTTTGCCAACTGGATATTGAACTCAGGCCCTTGTGCTTGCCAGGCAAGCGCTTAGGAAGAGATTCAAAGAGAAGAATGATCATGATTTTGAGGATAGGGCTGGAGGAAACTCAAAAGTGGCCTCACAAGAGGTGGCCGTTTCCATGACCTTGATGGATGGGTACAATTTCAATAGCTCAAGTTGAGGGAGGGGTCAGTGATGTGGGAGTGGCTACATGGATGCCACTGCCTTTTGTTACAGACCTCAAAGCTCAACTATGTTTTCTTGTACAGTGAAGGTAATAAAGGGCTTCTGACTGGTACCTGTACAGGGTCACTGCCATTCATTTCTGCCTCTGGCCAGTGTACCCACAGTGCTCTGAAGTTCTATAGGTCAGAGGCAAGGTGCAAGCATTGCATTCATAAAGTTCTCCCTTCATGCTTTGTCTCTCCAATGTGCTTAAATACCTCGACCCAGATAGTTTTCCTTCTTCTCTCCAACAGAACTACACTCAATTCTTGACCTACATATTCTATGAGTTAGAATCATGGTTGTGTCCCATTTGTACTAGCAGAATCTAAATTCAAGTCCTGGAGATCTGAGAGAAATTCTTCCAACCACCAGTTTCCTATCTCCTGGCTTTGTGGATGACTACAGACCACTTAGACATCCTTACACTGATTTCTAGAGCAGCCAAGATGGTCCTGGCTCCTCTACAGCAACACAGATAGGTTGGTTTTCCTAACCTGGGTGGAATATGCTTGTTGAGTCAGCTCTCCTGGCTCTGTGTCTGTCACAGGATACCTGCCACAGTCCCTGCCTGAGCATCTCCAGATACAGCAGCATCTCCAGCTGACATTCTGCCTTTAGAATGGTCAGGCATCCTGGTATCACAGTGGACCATGTAGATCCTGTACACACAAGAGGTTTACTACCACAGTCCTAGGACTTGTGGTCAAGTGTTGTAAGTTTGGAGTTGTGTTAAAAGAAAAAAAAATCTACAAGCAAAAGAGTACTTAGGCTTAAAAATCACTTAGCAAGGAAATCAGAACTGATTCACTGTTTGTTTTTCCATAATAATGTCATGGATTCATGCAGCTGGGTAGTGGGTAACAAGTAAACTTGTAGGTTAGTGAGCTGGGAGCACCATGGAATATCCCCTGGCCTGTGTACTCAGGAGAGGAAGGGGCTCATGAATTCAGTAGATAGGCATTTCCATAGGGGATGAAGACTTGCTGGATGCTGCAGCTGAGGTAGGTCCTGATAGACTGGGCTCCCATTGGTAGGCTATCTGGATGGGGTCTCCACCTCTATGCTAATGACCTTCCTTCAAAGACCCCCAACTTGGTCATGCATATACCCTGCTGAGAAACATTTAAACTGTGGTTTCTGCTGTTTAACTGTTATACTTGTATCTTATGCAACATACCTGGATACAGCCAAAAATAAAAAAATTAAAAAAAGACCCAGTTTTTGCCTTTGAGTCTCTAGTCTAGAAGGTTCTGTGTGCTCTAGTCAAAACTAGGACCCTTGGATGCTGGTGGAGAGCAAGGCCTTGTAGAACTCTTTTCCATTGGTTGATGACTCAATCATAGCCCTGGGTTAGGGACCCTGAAGACCTCTGTGGTTACTGGCTCATCACTGAGACAGAGATAAATACGTATTTGTGTCTCAGTTTCTATATGTGGAAGAGCAGCTAACAAAATTTTAGCCTGGTCTTGAGATTCTTCATATAAATAGAACCATTAGGATGTATGCAATTTAAGAGAGGGTTTGTTAGATTGATTGTATGATCAGAAGCTGGACAGTTTCACAATAGCTGTCTTTAGGCTGGAGAGTTGGCGACACCAAGCGCTGCTCAGTCCAAGAAGCTGGAAGCTTCAGCATAAAAAGGAGGACAGCATTTCAGTCCCCACTGTAAGGTGATTTCCAGGAAGCCCCATGGAGGGCTGTAATCAGAGGCTGAAGAATCTGAGGTTTGGTGTCTCTAGGCGGTGATTGCAGAAAAATTCAACCTCTTAAGGAGGATGGGCTGTGTGTGCGTGTGTGCGTGCGTGAGTGTGTGTGTTCTCTCTTTCTGATTTTTGGTTGAGCCTATTGGACAGGGATACCCATATCTAGAGTAGGTCTTCCCTTCTCTTTCTGGTTCAGTTGTCAGTCTTCTCTAGAGACGCCCTCGCACACATGCCCAGAAATGAGCTTTACCTGTTTTCCAGGCATTTCTCCATTCAGTCATGTTGATAACCACAGTGAGCTGCCACGCTACCTTTCTTGGCTGGATTGACTCATCATGGTTTCCTGTGAAGGCAGGTACAGTAGGCTCCTTGGGCTGTAGAACAATTTACCATAAACTTGTAGCTCAAAATAACAGAAATTTACCCTTTCATAGTCCTAGAAGAGATAGTGTGATATGAGTGTTGGCAGGGGTGGCTATCTCTGGAAAGACTTGAAACAATTCACTCCATGCCCATCTCTAGCTTCCTGTGGCTGCTGAGGTACCACTTGGCTCAGCTTTTACAAACCCAGCTTCTGCTTCTGCTTCCACATGGTTCCTTTAGTAAGGGTCATAGTCTTGTCTCTTCCATGTCCTAAGGACAATCATCATTAGATTAGATTTAGATTTAGAGACCCCTTTAATCCATGAAGGGTTTATACCAAGGATCACTTGCTCCAGATCCTGCATGGAGACTCTTAATTATATCCATCCGTAGAGATTCTGATTTTAAGTAAGAGCTGGTTCTGAGGTTGTAGGCATGTTATCAGATGGTGTTTTGTGCAGTGTGTTGAGACTGTTGTCCTGTTCAGAGAATTAGACAAAGACAAATCAATAAATAAAGAAGTTTGATATACTGAAGATAAAGAAAGAAAAAGTAGGAGTGAAAAAAAGAGATAAAGAAGTAGAAGTGAAAAGAAGAGAGAAAATTTGCTCTGCACACAGAGCAGGTCACCGGGAGAGTAAGGAGACAGTGGGGTGAGTCTAGTGGCTGCCATCTTTTATATTTTTCTTCTGATATCAGATCCAGGCTGGTAGAGCTGTTCTGTGCCTTGATTTGACAGCTCTTCATGATTAATAGGTCACGTTGTCCTGTCCAGGCTCCTTTCCAGGTCTCTGTGATTTAACACCTCACACCCCATTTTCAGCCTCCTTGCCGTGCTCTAATCTTCAGGTGGACATATCCATGGGGAGCCATAATTCAGCCACCGTAAAACAACCTTGACACTTCTGGGTGAAAGGGCTGAGGATGTGGCTCAGCGATAGGTGCTTTCCTAGCATGCACAAAGCCCTGAATTTGATTTCCAGGACCACAAAAAAATAAATAAAATTAAAAAAGAAAAGAAAAAGAAAAAAAAAATCCTGGTTTTAAACATTTTTGGGCTGGGGAGATGGCTCAGTAGGATAAGCGCTTGACTGGCAAACGCAATGATCTGAGTTCAATCCCAGGTTCCAAAAAAAAAAGAGTCTAAACATTTCTGGGTGAAATACAAAAGTTTTCATTGCAGTAGTCACACCTGAAACTCTAATAGTGAACATCTTGAAAACACAAAAATAGAAGCCACTTGCAGAGATCAGATCTTGTACATAAAGGAATCAGTCCTAACTCCTATCCCATTCTTACCCCTTATTTTGTTAGAACTGTGGGGAACGGCCAGTGGGAATAAATGCTCCTCCTTCCCTTCCTTCCCTATCTGACTTTTGCTCAGTGGCCTAGTAGAGGAATGAGTGTAGTACAGATCTATGTTGGCTCTAGATTTTCTCTTCCTGCAGAAGTAGCTGGTGGTCCTTAACTAGCTACTTTGATTCCCTTCTTGCTGACTCTGACAATGTCTTAAGTGAACATCAAGCTGTTCTTACTGATCTGAAAGGTTATAAGTCAGAGGCGAGGTTTATGGATTTTTTTTAAAGTGAGCTTCTGCTTAGGGAGACACAACGGCAGGGGTGCAATCCTCAGTGTGCTGTGCTGGCCGTGCCCCTGGGGCCCGCTGAGAAGGCAATTGAGACTGGACACGGTGGTGCGCACCTGTAATCCCAGCACTTGGGAGGCTGGAAACAAAAGGATCACTATGAGTACAATCTGTGTAGTGAGACTCTGGAGACCCTGTGCTAAATACATTTTTTTTTTTTTTAAAGTGAAAGGGTGAAAGCAATAATACGATTGTGAATCTATGAATGGCACTGATCTGTACCCAATCCTGTATTAAGTGTCAATTATTGCCAGGGATATTTCACATGAAAACTACAGGAAACTTGTCCTTCAGTCATTCCTGTCATACGGAAGTGAGGACAACACTTGTAGGGCACATGGACATGAAGAACAAAAGCAGCTTGAAGCCAGCATTGCAGAGGCCAGCGAAGTGCATCTGAGCACGGGTGGAACTCATTTGCCCTGGGCTCAGTGCTGGAGCTGTGCAGCACAGCTGGGCATCGAGGCACATTTGCCTTCAGCGTGAAGAGACCATATTTGTAGAGTTTGACCTGGTGGTGTGCACTTAAGAAATAGAAATTGCTGTAACTTCCACTAACTTGCTTGCTGTACATGAATAAAACTATATCCCTAATATGTAATATGCTATCCCGATGCTCTTAGGTCTTCATTTTCTTATAAATCAGGTCAGAGGTCAACCAAGCAGATGGGATCTGTCCACATGAACACAATCACCCACTCAGCTAGTGGGGGAAGGAGGGGAGCCACAGCTGGCTGAGGGGGAGGAGGAGGAAACTACAGTTCAGGTTTCTCTCTCTCTCTCTCTCTCTCTCTCTCTCTCTCTCTCTCTCTCTCTCTCTCTCCCAGGATTGAACTCAGGTGCTTCTGCTGCTGAGCTGTCTCCCCAGCTTCATTTCAGGTTTGCTGTGAACTTTGCCTGAGTAAATTCCACTTTTGCAGATTCTGATTCTCTGTTTGTCAAATGCAAACTTGACCATCTTGCTTGACTCTCAACAAGCTTCCTTTCTTAAGATTTCAAAAATGAAAAATAATGTGAAATTTCTTATATAAAGACTAGATTATGGGGCTGGGGAGATGGCTCAGTAGAATAAGCACTTCCCAGGCAAGCGCAAGGGCCTGAATTCAATCCCCTGTTCTGGAAAAAAAAAAAAAGACTAGATTATATTATTTGTAGGACCCAAAATTTAAGATGATACTTCAGGGTTTTGAAGGTTGAACTCTGGGCCTTTCCCCTGCTCAGTCCTATTCTCAGCTCTTTTATTACCAATTATAAGCAATAAATTTTTTTTGTGTGTGTTGTGTGTGTGTGTGTGGCCAGCTCAACCTGCCCTGGGGATGGGGCTGGCATGGCATGTGATGATGGGGATTGAACCTTGGTCCCTGAGCTGTGCTTAAACTTGCTGAGCTATCTTGAACAGTAGATTATTTTTGAGAGAGGGGGTCTTCCTATTTTGCCCAGGCTGCCCTCTGACTTAGCCTCAAGCAATTCTTGTCCCTCAGACTCATGAGAAGCTGGGCCTATGGGTGAATGCCACTGTACCCAACATAAACATAATATCAACAATTAATGGTGACAGGTCCTTAAAACTCTGTCATTGCTCTGGGTATCATAAGGCATGATAAGGGCATCATAAGGAATTGTTGATTCTACAAAGTGTAGCAATCGGTAGATGTAGGGTCAAATGCATAAATCTAGATCTTTACTGTCTCCATTACTCTTCTCTTGTTGCTGGGACAAATACCTGACACTCAAAATGAAGGAAGGAAAGGTTTATTTAGCTTTGAAGTTACTGGAGGTTTCAGTCCATACTCAGCTGGCTCCAAGACAGCGTGGCACATGGCAGAGGGGAACCTTTAATGGCAGCGGCAAAGAGCAGAGAACAAAGTGGAGAATCAGCAACAATGACTACTGAGAGCAAATCTGTCTGTATGTCTCCCTTATGTTACATTCAGGCTACCCACCTCAGGCCCGATGTAGCACTCACACCCCTAATCCCAGCAGTACTCAGACCCATAATCCCACTCTTGGATCATGAAATAATCAGAAACTGTAGAACTGTGCCTCACTGAGAGCATGAGGTTTTGGGGAGACAACTACACACAAACCACAACATCTACTCTTCCTTCTTTCTACCACCATGCTCTTAGTACCTTGTGAACACTCAGTATTTAGAATCCCAGGAGTGCAGAGCTGCCACTAGTCACGTTGTCCCAGTGGTGTGCTGTCCCTTGTAGTGCAGGCCACCTGGGGAAGAGGTTCTGACCATTCAATGGCACAGCTCTGCCGTTGCTTGTTTTGGCTTGAATGTTTAAATTAAAATACAACAATAACAAGAATGGAGGAAGCGGCATTCTTTCCAAGACGTGTGCACTTTCCCTGCTCCACCTTCAGCTACTTTAGCTGGCATGAGAGAATGTCACCCAACACCACAGGATCTGAAGTGTCACTCTACGGCCTTCTGCAGGTGACAGGTCTGAGTGGGGCAACTACAAACAAGCAGCTTCTCGTCCTCACCGAGGGGTTTGTCAGAAGGGCTGGAAGGGCATTGTTAAGAGCACAGGAGACAGCTCCATATCACTGAAAGAAAAATGGAGTTCTCGTGTGAATTGTTCTGCAAAAGACAGTGTAAGAGATGTCACATAATGATCCTCCTGTCTCAGCCTCCCTAGTGCTGGGATTACAGATGTGCAGCACCATGCCCGGTTTCCATGGCTGGCAGAGTGTGTCTGGTGTTCCAGAGCTGGCACAGCATGCAGCATCAGGGGTCAAATTGGGGTCCTTTTGCTTGCCAGGCAGGCAGGTCGACCACTGAGCTATCTCCTCAGCCTCCTTTTCCTTTCATTATTTGAAGTACTTTAACTCATTGCCATCACTATCCTCTTTAAACAGTAGTGGCAAAATACACATAACATGACATTCACCCCTTAACCCTCTGCAAGTGTGCGGTTCATCAGCGCCAGGCACATTCACATCTTTGTGTGACCAACTTCCAGGGTTTTTGTCACGTGCAACAGTGTATGCATGAAATGCCGACCCCTGGTTCCTCCTGCCCTGACCCCCTCCCGGCTGCTACTCTACTTCCTGTGTCTGTGGCTTGACCACTCTGGGCTCCTTGTAGAAGGGGAACCACTTGGTGCCTGGCTTATTTCATGCAACAGAATGTCATGAAGGCTCACGCCTGCTGTAGCATATGTCAGAAGAGATGAGTCGCAGACCGACTTATCTTGAGCACGTGTTCCAGCGGGAGGCCTTTCGCAGTCCAGGCAATTCTCTTTCAAAAGGCTCTGAAAAGCAAGGGACATCGGATTCTGTCCCAGATTAGAGGACACAGAGATAAAAAAAAAACTAAACATCAGGGATCCTGAATTGGGACCTGAAAGAGAAAAAGGGGATTTACAGAAAAATGGATGAGGTCCAACTTAGGTCTGTGGCTTATTTCAGTAGTGCTATATGCATCTTAATTCCTTATGTTTTTTTTTAAATTTTTTAAATTCTTTTCATTCTTTTGACATCAGTTATTTTATTTTAAAGAAAAAAAATAAAAACAATGGTACAAAATCTCAAAACAAGATTTTAGGAGAGTAACAGTGGTTAGTACATTGTGTATTGTTACTCCCAAAGTAGTTTCTCATATTATAAGATATAGGCAAGAAATAATAA
>NW_004524717.1:2964315-2974489 GCF_000260255.1 Octodon degus | reverse complement strand
TGAACCCTTTGTGTCTCTCTGGCAAGATTTTCTGCTCCTGAATCAGCTGGGTGGGTCTTGCCTCTAGCCTCTTTGCAGGGAGTTCTGCTGAAGGGTTCCATGCTGGGCCTGCGCTCTGGGTCTGTTCAGGATCCCGCGGCCCCGGTCGTCTCACTCACTCGCCTGGCCTGCGCTCTGAGTCTGTTCAGGATCCCGCAGCCCTCGGTCGTCTCCATTCCTTATGTTTTGAGAAATAAAAATTATATATATTTAAGCTTTAACACAAGATATTTTGATATATACTATGAAAGTATTTACCACGATCAAGTTTAAAGTCCCATTATACAACTAGTAAATGAATGGATCCAGGTCCCGAACCCAAGGCTCCCATTCTGAAGTTTGATGTCTCTGCAGCATCCTGCAAAGGTAACAAAGAGGATGCAGGAGTCTTTCCTGGTTCCAGTGGGTCATTTTATGTAAAGATATAGGCACACAGTATTAGAGGATGTATAATAATAGGAAAGGAAGGTGGAGAAAAAAGAATAAAACCAGCACGCTCAGTCCAAGGACCTCAGCTACCAAACATCTTTTGAGAGACACTGACATTAGAAAGGTTGTCAACACAATCTTCCAATAGCTGCTTGCTGATTATCACTTCTAGTAGCAAAATAATGGTGCAAGGTGTCCCTGAATAGTATGCTAGAAAAAGCAAAGAACATCTGGAATGCTTAGGCCCATTCTCTTCTCTGTTAATAAAGGGTGCTTCTTGCAGATGTATTTCCCTATAGTAATGTTCAGGAAACAACAATGAGTGTAGAGATTTTCTAGTTCTTGGTGACTCTCATACTCTCATCCTAAAGCTTTTTGTGACTGTCCAGCTCCTCTTAGTCTCTGTGTCTAAACACACACACACACACACACACACACACACACACACACACACATCAAGAAAAAGACTGAAAGAGAGGTGTCGATGCGCAAATCAACAAGGTGTGTTCACTGTTTCCTCAATACCATGGTAGTGAGGTAGTGTAAAAGGCTCTAGGAGCAAAATTTACATTATTAGGGGACAAATATATGCAGATTAACTCTTCCTTTCCTTCTTTTTTTCTAGTACCAAGGATCAAACTTGGCTTTGTGGGCCGGCAAGAGAGCTTAATCTAAAGTGCCTTCTTAGGCAAGTTTAGGCAAGCGCAGGGCAGGGACTGAGGTTTGATACCAGTCACTGCATGCCAGGCCAGCCCTGCCCCCAGGACAGGCTGAGATGCTCACCAAAACAAACAAACAAACAAATAACAAAAAAAACCCCTCAGCTTTGCACTTGCCAGACAAATGCTTAAGATGCTGAGGTTTCTCCCTGCCCCTTGCTGATTAAGTCTTGATCAAAGAGGAGACATGCTGTCTTTTAAGGTAGAATTATATTAATACTTTATTCTCAGGGTACACTTTTTAAATTTTTATTTTTTAAGTTTTTTTTTCTTTGTGCAGGGTCTCACTACACAGCTCGAACTCATAATGATCCTCCTGGTTTTCGCCTCGCTAGTGCTGGGATTACAGACATGCTGGGATTACATACTCAGACTCCATTACCAACTCAGTGGGTCTGGGGGTGGGGCCAGAGCTGCTAAGGATCAAACCCTAGCCCTTGCACTTACCTAAGCAAGCGCTTTATTGCTGAGCTATATCGCCTTTTTTTTTTTTTATCAGTACACATGTATAGTATATAATGTTTATTCCTTGTTGGAGTTGGTACATGCACATAACATATCTTAACTCCTTTCTCCATCCCCTTCTCCTCTTCACTCACCCATCTCTCAATCACCTTCCCATTTGAGAAAGGTCCATCTTCCTACTTCCTATTATCTACCTTCTATTTTGCTCTTCATTTATAATTTGAGTTTCTCACATATGAAAAGTCATGCAATATTCAAGCTGGAAGGTCTGATTTATTTCATTTATGCTTGAGATGTACAATGATTACGTGCAAAATTACATTCAAAATAATTACATCTCAGGGAGTGTTAGGTGTACTTTACACATCTTTGTTCTTTTTACTTTCCCTTCCCCTACTCAAAATGAGCATTGTTTCACTTGGAAAAGTTTGTAAAGGGCTTTTAACATTCATTTCAAATAAATTTGAATCCACTGCAAGTGCAGTTAATTTTCCTTTAAGTGCTAGGCAAGGTTGACTCACAATAGGAGGCAGGAAGAACAAGCTGTGGGTTCCGCTGGCTGCTGCAGGTGGAAAGTTCTGGGACCTTCTGCAGAGACAACCCTGAGAGAGAGGTAGTGCCCATGGCAGCCAGCTCCAGAGCAATGGGAGCCATGTCTTCTGGACACTTCCTCTATGCTTGGCACAACTCTTAAAAGTAGTTGTACATTGTGCAAGTGGATTGACAGTGCTCAAAGTTCTCAGGTCCTGAGGGCTTCCCTAATAAACACCATGATAACCACTGCTTTAAGTTGTCTTTCAAAACTGACGCTAGAAAACAAACAAGCCATCTTACTCAGGGATGAATCAGTTACCTTTACTCCATACCCACTAATCAATTTTTAGAAGATGCTCAGGGATGGTCTTCTTATAACAGCACATTAAATCTTTATGGTGAAGACTATGAAAGGATAGAAGATGACATCTTATGCCATACCTGAGGTTCGATGTACAACAGCCCTGTCTGCAGAGTTAGCATGGCCCACACCAGTGGGCAGAAACTCCCAGTGTCTCATGGACTCATGGGTGCAAGTCTGAGTTCTGCTCCTGCCTATCTGTGAGAATGTGCCAGGCCCCAGTTGTCTGCACCTTCACTTTTGTACAAGTAACATAAAAAATGGCTGATATGTAAAGGTTTTTTTTTTTTTTAATGTATTTGGTTGTTACAGGGTCTCACTATAAAGTTCGGACTCATGGTGATCCTCTTGTTTTCAGCCTCCCCATCGCTGGGGTTGCAGGTGTACATCACTATGCCTGGACTCTATGGCTGGCTCAGCACCCCTGGGAGCGGAGCTGGAGCAACATGTGGTGCCAGGAATTGAACCATCAAGGTCCCTGCAGTGTGCCTAAGCTTGCCTAGGCAGGCACGTTAGTCCAGTGAGCTATCTCACCAGCCCCCTGATATATGAGTTCTTAATAAAAGTAGTTAGTATTACTTTGGGTATTCCAACCATGATTTGATGGTTGCAGCAGCAATCTCTCACTGCCTCAGGAGTCAGTGAACGCCAAAGGACTCTCAGGAGTTTACTGATTCCCAATTACAGGAAACTAGATAAATATCTCCATTTCCCTAGTTGCTTCTTAAGAGGAGATCTGAGAATATTCATAGCCAATAACTTAAATAACTTATTTCTAACACAAGGAAGAAAAGTATTTACACGACTCTGTTGAGATGGAGGCTGCAACACTGGAATTTGGGAAAGAGAAAGGCAATGTCCTAAGCCCTCAGATACAGCATGGACAGTGTCATCCCAAGCCACCCTTGTCACAATGCCCCGACCATCTCCCAAAGAAGCATCCGAGGGAGTGTCTTCTACAGTGTGCCCCTAGAGTGACTGGGCTAAATCAACAGTCAGGGAAATACTGATGTGTAAATTTGAGAGTACTGTTTAACTGTGAGATTTATGTTTGGTTTAGGGTGCTTTTGACATTGAAATGAGAAGGTTGATGGGCGTGGGGGTACTCCTTGTAGGCGTGGGAAACCACAGGCTATGGAAACCCAGGACCTGGAAATATTTGTGTTTGTTTTTTGCCATACATGACTGAGTTCTAGTCTTAATCCCTGCACATTCTTCCTTTACTACATTTTTCTTACTATATTCCGTGCCCATTAACCATAATGCACAAGATCAACAGCAAAATCCAAAACCATTGCTTGTACAGTTAACAGAAACCAAATGTCCCAGTAGCTGAAACTCCACATCTCATATGTTTTTCTTTTTCCCGCTGATTTAGGAATCTCTCCCTGAGTTAATTTTCTTCTCTACTCCTTCTACTCGAGGCCCTAAGTGTTCATACTATGAAAGTCTTTCTTTGACCACACTTAAAAGACTCCATCGCCTTGAAAGTGAACTTGCCTGCCTGGTTTTGTTACTTTCATGGGGCATTCTTCACAGAGGGGGAATTTGACCTTCTGAAATTCCTCTAAAGATTAAATACCAAACCCAGCAGTTCACAAGAAAGTTAATAGACAGTTGCACTACACACAGCAAGAACGTCAAGGGGTCAGATGATTAAGTCACGGGAAAATTTGGGTCACTTGGTCAAATTCAGGATGCAACTCATATTCTGATCAGCGTTTGCTATTAGGGGTCATAGCTTTGTTCTTACCAGGAGATCTCAAGTTTAGATTTTTTGTTTGTTTGGGGGCTTTGTTGTGTTTTGTTGCTGTTTGTTTGCAAAACAAATGCAATTGATTCCCTTTTCATGGAATTTTAGGAGCCTCAGATCCATCCAGATGATGTGCTCATGCCTTCGTCTATGTGTCCTTACTTGTCTGTCTCTCTATTGTTTTATAACCCAATTTTAAGATTTTTCTAGTGTTAAAACATTATATAGGAGCAGGGCTTCAGAGGTTACCTTTTTGGCATGAAAGGAGCTAGGAATACTGGTGAGACAGAATTATGTCCTTTATTGCTATGAAATTTGGCTAGTAATGCATCACCTTTTAATTGAATAGAGATTTTAAGTTTTTACATATTCTGAAAAAAAGTCTGTAGATTTGGTGGAAGCTACATTATCTATTGATCAATTCAAATTTCTTCATTGGTCTCTTTTTTCTGTTACCTCTTTTTTATTTTTTTGTTTCTTACTTTCTGGTAAGCAAAAAAGAGAGAAAAAAGAAAAATTCAAGTCTATTGTCTTCCTATGTTGTAATCTGTTAACATTGTCACTGGAATGGGAAATTAAGAATCTGGGATAAAATATATTTTGGGATAAGTACTCAGGTAGTGCACTGCAAGAGTTAAGAATTGGGGTTTAGTATTGAAAAGATCTAGATTTAATTACATAAGTGACTGAACACACTTGTATGCCGTGGGGGAAATTTACTAAACTCTCTCAGCTTTAATTTTCTCATCTATAAAATGTGAGTCCTATTAGTGTAATAGAATTTTTAGAGTATTCTGTTAGCTAAGTATGAAAAATCTTCAATTATGTTCCCAACACACAGGAATATTTATCACTATTATCATTATGCTTTCAGTTAGTTTTCTCTAGCAATCTGCTATAAGAGGCAAATTTTGCTTATTCAGCTGGCAAACCATTATGCCATCACTCCAGACATTATGTCCAATGTGTCAAGATCGTTTTGAGAATTTAATTGACAATTTTCTCCCTCCAATGACTGTGTTGCTCTCTCTCTCTCTCTCTCTCTCTCTCTCCACATAGGGATCAGACCAATGCATGAGTGTCCCGGAGGCTTTTGCATCCTCAGCTTTGCCAATAAAGAAGCAACCTTTCCTGGGGGAGAGGAAAACAGTTTCCTCTCAAATGTTCAAGACGTGAGCAAAGAGAAGAAGATTTGTTTGTACATGACCTCCCTAGTCATGGAAAGGCAGAAATTTGGAAAAGTCAATCATTTTTTCCAGAGTGAATGTGGAAGCCTTCATAAGAAAGACACAGAGGTGAATACTTTGAAAATTTTCCTCCCAAATATTTCAGGCCCTTGTATAAGCCTTACTGTACTTGCTTTTTAAACGCCAAGGATAATATAGTACTTTAGAAAAATCTGACGTGACCAATTCATTCAGCACAGTCATTGTGGTTGCTTTTGTATTCGGGCTTGGCCGGGCCCCAGGAGGTTGCTTGCCCTTACCCCCATGGGCAAAGTAACTGTAGACCATGACAAGAGTGTGTGGCTAGCTTGACTTTGGTCCCTACCTGGCTAGGAAGGTGCTTTTCTCAAACTCTTTCCAATTTTGGTCTCCAAATAGCTTTCTGAAAGTATCAAGGTCAGAGCAGGAGACAAAGTTCTCTGTCCAAGAGCTCTGGAATCAGCTCAGCTCAAGCCCTGGCTTTAGCCTACGTAATGGTACTAGGCCAATATCAATGACATCAGCTTACATGCTTTGCAGCTGACCCAAGCCTTATGGTGCCTCTGTGGGGCTTGCTGGGCTGAATCATGGCAGGAGTAGCAAAAGTTTACAGAGCACTTACTATGCGCTGTCGTTTATGCTGGCACATCAGTATGGCTGACAGCCTCTTCAAGTCATGCTATTGTCCTGTTTGAAGATCAAAGTGAGGCTAAGAGAACTTAAGTTAGTGGCCGCACTGCAGAGATGGAGTTAGAACCATGGTCTTTCTAGCCCCATGCCCCACGCCTTTCAGCACTGGGGGAGGAGGCTCTAGGTAGCAGTGCCCACTGCCAAAGTCACATATTCCTTAGTATAGCCAGGACTCTCAGTCCTGGACTTCTTGCTCCCTGGCTGGTAGAGTGCTAAAAACACTTTGTATTTTGGATTATTAAATTTTAAGTAGCTTATAAAACCACTCCAGTTAGCTTTGCCTGCAGCTGGGAGTCATTAGGACCATAAGTGTCTAGGAGTCAGCTTACCTGTGTAGCATGCCAGAGTCCTCAGGGAGCTCTAACCCTTGCCCAGTAGCCTTTTTCAACAAGGGCTCAGCCTGGCTGTCTACGAGAGGCACAGGGTGACTAAAACTTGCCAGTGTCTACTGCAGAAATGTACCTAAGGGGCTCTGTGGGTGGGCCCCAACACAGGTGCTTGTTAGCAAGCACCCGGGCAAGTTCAGGGCAGTGCGGGCAGGGAAGCACTGGTTGAGGCATCAGAGGTGAGCTTGGGAAGCTGCTGGCTGGGACTTGGAAGGAGGCCATGGAAGCACCCACCACCCTGCCGGTTGGACTAGAGAGGTCACCACGCAGCGTCCAGCCCAAGCCACACATGCACAGGAATCTCAGTACTGTGAGGCGTGTTGTTCAAAGCAAATCAGAGATTTTAAATGAAGAATCAACTAACTAATGGGTTCTTGAGGCCAAGGAGAGGGCAGTGGGATCCTTGAAAGGGGGTTATGAGCATGTTAAATGGACAATTTTTAGGACATGTACTGACAAAGAGAGCACAAATTAAGCAATTTTTAAAGGACACAGGGAATGTGTTGCTTTCTTTGTGTTCTCAAAGGCTTTTGTAATTTAGAGAAGGTTGGGGAGCTTAAAACAACCACCTTACTGGAGATTCTAAGAGCAGCGGAGGAACAGAGTTCAGAATATCAGTGCTGTGCAAAGCTGGACTTCACAACTTTGGTGGCAGGTGACAGTGACCTGGGAGCTGTTTCCAGGGTCACAGGCTCGGAGGTCATGTCCCTGCAGTCTGTAGGGACATGGGGAATCCAAGGTTTTCAAATGCTCCCAGCTGGTCATCTTGAGTAGCCAGCATGAAACCCAGAGGACCCCCTGGCTGCTCCCACCAGCTTGCTGATTCCCGAGTGGCACCTGTTTCCTGTGGTTGTTCGCTGTCCAGTGCCTCGATTTTATCTGATTCCCAGCTTCCCATTCCAAGTCTTTTATACCTAAGAAAGACCCTGGCTTCCTCCTTGCTCCCTTCTTGGCCCCCTCCTTCCTTCTCTTACTGCTCAGAGCGCTTGCTAACTGGCTTCCTCTTTCACTTTGGTTCTGTCCTTTCCAGGGTCCAGATGTGTGCTGAGTCCCCAGCACAGAATTCAAGTAGGTATAAGAGAACTGAGCAGTGAAAATAAGTAACATCTAAATGCACTACTTTTTTAAAAAACAAAATTAATGCAAAAAATTCACAATGAACAAAATATTAAATTTCAAAGTAAAGCAGAAATCACTCACAGTGCCATGCAGAACCACATAAAAATGTCAAGCAAAAGAAAATAATCAGTAATATAGATCACAACTTTCATTTGAAATTTAGACATGTTGTTCATTGTGGAATTTTTGGTTTGGTGCTTTAAGCATTACAAAGAAATAGTGTGTTCAAGAATTGTAAATCTGGATGAAAGTTCTTTGATGCTCATTGATATTTTGGACTTGAGGCCAGTACCTCGCTGGTGTCACCCCAGGGTCAGCTCTGGGGACTGTGGGCTCTAAGTGGGGCCCATGGGGAGCACAAGAAGTTGCTGGCTGTGCTGAGAAGCAGGTTAAATGGCAGAACAAACAATGCTATAGGTGAGAAGGAGGATTTACTACATGTAGAATCATCCCCTGGAATTATGAAGGAGGGTTCTAGGAACCCAAAGATGCCAAATCTTGGATATGCCTGTTCCTTATATGAAATGGAATAGGATTTTCATAGAACTCGCCTGCATCCTTGCATACACTTTGTATGACCTTTACACTACTTAGAATAACCAATCTTCTTGGAGATAGATTGTGTCATTTGGAAATTACTGACTTGAAACATGTCTGTACCTGTTCAGTGTGGATGCAAGTTTTTCCATATATTTTCAGGTGACTGAACCTGAGGCCACAGATACCATAGACATGAAAGATGGCAACGTAAATTGTATAACAAAAGTGGATGAAAGTTTGACTTTCTTATCAGCCACCTCTAAAATTTTTTAAGCAACTTCCTAAGAAGATATAATTCTGAAATCTGAGTCATTAGCAACCCAGATGGCTTAAACACACACACACACACACACACACACACACACACACACAGATTGTTTGATTAGAGAGAAAAGAACAAAGGGAGTGACAGGGCTGAGGAGGGGACTAGATGGAGGGACATCTTCTTGGGGACAGGAACTTCTCATGCCTGAGCTATTTTCAAGATAAGAAATCTAAATCTTTATGAAAGTTTTATCTGAGGGCTTGGTTTAATTTTTGTATTGTACATGTGAGGCAGTGACAGTCACAGCAAGGAAGAGAGAGGATATAATAACACATCATTTTAAAAAATGCAGTGAGGTACAGGCTTCACATACCTTACCAGACACGCCCTTAAGGCAGCCTTGGCCAGCCAAAAAAAACCCAAAAACCTCAAAACAGCCAACCAACCAAACAAAATACTCTTTCTCAATTTTTTAGGGCTGGCCAAATAGCTCAGCGGATTAAAGTGCCTGTAAGCAGGCACAGGGGCCAGGGGTTCGGATCCCTGGGGCCACGTAGAGAAAGCAATTGAGACTGGGCGTGGTGGCGAGCATCTGTAATCCCAGTCTTGGGAGGTTGTAAACAGGAAGATCTAGTAGTGAGACCCTGAACGCCCTGTAGACCCTTCCCTAAAATAAAACAGACAAACAAAAACCATACCACTTTAGCAAAAGTGTGGCTCAGAACAGAGCAGAGTGCAAGAACATTAGTGCCTGGGGATTCTCAGAGGTCTCCAGAAGGTGCTACAGTGTGTATCTAGAGTGTTACCTGGCCATGTGTGAAACAGCAGCTTCCTCCACAGGCTCCAGCCATGAAGTCCTGCACTACCATGGGCCCAAACAATGAGACCAAATTGGTCATGGACTGAAACCTCCACACCTGAGACCCAAAGTTCATTAGTTTTCCATCACCATATCAAAATACCTGAAGCAAGCCACTTCTAAGGAGAAAAAATCAAGTTTGCCTCATGATTTTTCAGGTTTTAGTTATGACTTCCTTGATTTGGGGCCTGAAGTGAGGCAGAACGTGATAGCCAGAGGATGTGGCAGAGGAGGCCTGATCTCTTCATGGAGGCCAGGAGGCAAAGGACAAACAGAAAGATGCCAGGGTCCTGATATTCCCTTTGAAAGAAAATCCTCAGTGTGCTAATTTCCTTCTATTAGGCTCACCTTCATCTTCTTTTTTCAATTTTGTTTCCTTCTTAGTACATATTTATAGTACATAATGTCTGCATTCCTCACGGGGAGTTGGAACCTTGTGTAGCACATCTTAATTCCTTTCTCATCCTTACCCCTTCACTCCTTCCATCTCTTAGTCCCCCTCCCATTTATGAAAGATCTACCTTGCTGTTTCTTAGTATCAATCTTTTACTTTGATCTTTATATGTTGTGTTTCTCATGTAAGAAAGGCCATGTGATATTTAAGCTTGTGTGTCTGATGGGCTTCCCTCAGCATTATGGTCTGAAGGTGCATCCATTTTCCTGCAAATGACTCTGGGTTATCTTCTTTATGGGAGAGTAGTACTCTATTGTATGTAAATAACCACATTTTCTTAATCCGTTTGTCTGCTGTTGGACAGACAGGCAGCTTCTGTGATTTAGTTATTATGAATTGTATGACTATAAATATAT
>NW_004524717.1:2957984-2963615 GCF_000260255.1 Octodon degus | reverse complement strand
TTCTTCTTCTTCTTCTTCTTCTTCTTCTTCTTCTTCTTTTCTTCTCCTTCTCCTTCTTCTTCTTTCTTTTTTAAAAATGTATTTGGTTGTTACAGGGTCTCACTATGCAGCTCAGACTCATAGCGATCCTCCTGTTTTCAGCCTCCCCAGTGCTGTGATTATAAGCGTACACTACTACACCCAGGCTCTGTGGCCAGCTCAGCCCACCCTACAGGCAGGGCTGGCATGGCATGTGGTGCAGGGAACTGAACTTTGGTCCCTGCACTTGCCTAAGCAGGTGCTGTAGCCTGCTGAGCCTGTGTCACTGGCCCAAAACTTCTTATTATTATATTTGATACCTTGATGGCAGCCATTCTTTCTGGAGTAAAATGCAGTCTCAATGTTGTTTTAATTTGTGTTTCTCAAATGGCTAAAGATGTTGAGCATTTTCAATTTATTTACTGGCTTCATATTACATCTGAGAAGTAACTGTTCATTTCAGCTGCCAATTTTTTGCTTGGGTCTTTTATTTGAGGAGGTCTAATTTTTTAAGGTTTTTATATATTCTAGGTATTAGTCTGCTGTATGACGAGTAGCTGGAAAAAAAGTTTTCCGTTCTGTACATTGTCTCTTCATTCTGTTGGTTGTTTCATTCACTGTGCAGAAGTTTTTTAATTTGACCTAATTCCATTTGTTGGTTCTTGATGGGGTTTTTTTGTGTGCAATTGCGATTTTGTTCAGAAAGTCTTTGCCTATGGCTATGTCTTTATGAGTTTTACCAAGTTTATCTTCCAACAGATTGTGTCTGTTTTAATAGTTATATCTTTAATATATTTTTGATTTCAGTTTAGTACATGGTGAGAGATATGGGCCTAGATTCAGTCTTCAGCACGCCCATAGCCAGGTCTTACAACATCCTTGATTAAAGAGCTGTGTTTCCTGCAGTGTATGTTTTTGGTTCCTTTTCCAAAGACCAGATAGATGGCTGTGCCTGGGGTTGTTCCTGCATCCTGGATTCTGTTCCACTGATTCATGTGTTTGTTTCTATATCAGTACCATACTGTTTATATCACTGTAATTTGGTAATATAACTTCAAATCTGGGATTATCAGACCTCCTGCTTTTGTCTTTTTACTCACAATTGCTTTTGCTTTAATCTTCTAGTTCCCTAAGAGTTTTAAGAGTGTTTTCTCTAGTTCTGTGGGAAATGCTGGTGTCATTTTGATTAGAATTATATTAAATCTGTATGTGAGTTTGAGAAGTATGGCCACTTGGCTATATTGGTTCTGCCTCTTCATGAATATGGCATATCTCTTTATTTTCTGATATTCTCTTTGATCTCCTTTTGCAGTTACGTACTTTTCCTTGTAGAGGTCTTTCACTTCCCTGATTAGGTTAATTCCTAGTATTTAACTTTCCTTGATATTCTTGTGAATGGTACTATTTTCCTAATTTCTTTCTGGGCAGATTTAGTTTTGTTGCATACGAATATTTTTGTTTCCTGTACTGATCTTTGTCCTGCTACACTGCTGACTTTACTTATTAATTCTAGGAGTCTTTTGGCAGAATGCCACATTTTCCATGAGAGGATCATGTCTTCTGCAAATAATACTTTGACTTTGTCCTTTCTATACATATCCCTCTTATTTTTTCTCTTTTCTGATAGCTCTCACTAATGTTTGGGCTGCTAGATTGAACAGGAATGGTTATGGGAATGGGCATCCTTGTCTTGTTCCTGATTTTAGAAAGAAAATTTTCAGTTTTTTCCCTACTTAATATGACGTTGGCAACAGGTTTGTCATAAATGACTTTTATCAGATTATGATGAGGTCCTTCTATATCTATTCTTCAGGGTTTTCACCATGGATGGATGTTGGAGTTTATCAGAGGCTTTCTCTGTGTTTTTTTGTATGATCATGTGATCCATCCTTGAACCCTGTTTGGCCATGGTGTTTGATGTTTTTGATGAGTCATTACATTATGTTTGTCCATATCTTGTTGAGGATTTTTGCTGGGTCCTATTTTCTAAAAGTTCCCCACTTTTCCATTGTGCCACATGTGGGTGTTTGGGGGTACTCCAGGTCCTCACTGTAGTACAATATAAACCTTTTATGAGTTGAATCAACTGTTTTATATACTTGATTATAGTAACAAAAAGCTGACAAACCTCTTAGAGCTGGAGATTTCAATGTTTGAAAAAAAAAAAAAGATTGAATCTACCTCCACTGGATGTTAAGGGCTGATGGCCACAGCTGATGTGTGGGGACCCCTGAACAGGCGGTCAGCAAAATTAAGAGCTTCTGTACTCTTTCCATTTCTAATTACGTAGATCCCAGGTTTGCTTGTGTGTTGACACTTCTGCGTTTTTTTCTTTACATCTGTGATCCTAATACTTTTTCCTCATTACCAGGAAAAATGAGTAAAAACTTAGAAATAAGGCAAATAGATGAAGCATAATTGTGTCCTTTCGATATTTTATGAGGCAAAAGTATTTTATTCAATTCACTGTTTACTGGTGTTTAAAATTCCTGAATCAGAGAAGTTATGTGTTAAATTGCACAGTTTTGCTTACTAGAGATACAGTTTCTATCTGGCAGGCTAAAAAGTAACTCTGAAATGTGCAGTTTATTTCTCCATAAGACATTAATCAGTTTGTATATAACCTAGTCATAGTAAGCTCACCTGCCTTTTGTAAATTACCTAGATGTGCAGAACTCTCCAAGCTTGTCTGAAAACTAATGAACGGGCTGGATAAAAACCTTTGACATATGTACGTTCTATATTTGCACGAAGAGTCACAGTTACCACTTTGAAGCTTGTACCTGAGTCCTCTCTTTGGCCATGTACTTCAAAACATGGATGGTTTAAAATGCCTGGACGACCTAGGTATGCAGAATTGGCCACCTCTCCTGGGCTCAGCATTCACGTGGCATAGTGCCAGGCATGCTCTCACACAAGTGCTCATAGAATATTGTATGCTTCCTGTTCATTTTGTCTCTTCTCTGCCTCAATGAATAAACTCAGCTGCTTAGGTCCTTGGGACAAACTCCAAGCCATTACTTCCAGTCAGGGAGTTTCTTAGAACCCGGGACACAGCCGGAGTCACAGACTGATGACTGGATGCTCTTCTCCCAGTGTTGAGGCTCATGGAAAGTCCACCCCGAGAAGGCACTGCAGGTCTCCCACTTGGGTTCATGAGCTTGGGTAAGCATTACCTGTTGCTGGGGAAATAAATAATGAAAACACTTCAGGAGTCTGATTTGATCAAGTGAGCTACGCCTGGCCCCAACATTGCTTGGAAAGTGTCCCTGAGATTGTCATGTACTGTTGGTTAGCACTGTCCCTAAACCAGCCCAGAAGACAGCATCCCATCCTCCCCTGGCTTCTCCTCCTCCTCTTCCTTTCCAAGCTTGGGTAACTTGAGCTGAGTTCAAAGGGCCCCGGGCCTGTTTTTCCGGTGGTGCACCAGCCCCTGTTCCTCTTCATGGTGGGCCTGACGAGTTCCAAAGTCCACAGAAAACCCTGCTCCTCCAAGATTCTCATCTTATCATCCATCTCTCTCTTGCCTGAACAGGCACAGGCCTCTCCATTGTGTGAGGACCTTCCCCCTTTCCTCCCTTTTAAATTCCAAATTCCTGCAGCCACTAAAATGTCTCAGAGACAGAAATCTAGGTTTGATAGCCTGTCAGCAGAGTTGAAATCTCCAGGGTTTTTTTGTAAAACAATTTCCCAGCATCTCTCCCTTTTTTTCAGGGTTTCACTGGTGTCCACTGGCAAGCAGACTAGTTGGGGCTTCCCTTCCACCCCCTGGCCCCAGCTTGTTCCTTACACTCCCTTCCATGTACGCCGGCAGGTGAACATGGTACTGCTGATGAATGGTCCTGAGAGATGCCCTCTCTGCCACCACAGCCTGGCAACTTCAAAGCTGGGGGTCAGCCCTTTCTGTCTGCTGTGGAGCCATGATGTGGCCAGTTCCAGGACAGGGGTCAAAGGGCAGCCTCAGCACCCCTGCCACCCACCTGCCTGAGACCCCTCTGCAGTTCCCTCTCCTGTCTCCACCTCCTCCTCCCAACCCAGTCCTTCCTCTATTCAGATAAGACTAGCTTCGCAGTTTCCAACCCCTTCCCAACTCCCCTTTCCTTTTATCCCAGAGGCCTCTGTGGAGGGAGGCATGGTTTCTGCACAAATATTTAATCTTTTCCAATCTGCCCTTTTGCACGGCCTGTCAGTTCCTGGGGTGGAAACCACTCTGTTTGCTTTAGCTGGTAACAGGATACTCTTTCGAAAAGTGATGCAGAAGTCAGATTACTTATGAATCTGGGCTTTCTTTTTGCACAAATGCTTTCCAGAGTAACTATAGATTTCATTCGCTCTTCCTCACCAGCACTGAGGTTGCCAGTGGGGGTGTGGCAAGGATCAGACAGGGAAATCTGGCCACAGCATTAACTTTTTACACTGTAGCTTGGAATCGCAGGAGCAGCAACAACCAATTAAAATAAATACAAACGCAGTTTCGGGTGGGACTTCTTCCAGCCAGAATCTCTGGGCCCCTTCCCTATAGAACATGTCAGTAGTTCCTGCAGCAGTGTGCCTCACCACATGAAGCGTGGTCCACCTTATTAACTGTCTGCAGCACCTCTGAGCAATCAATCACCTATTTGAACATGCTAAAGAAAGAAAACAGTAGAAGTGGACTGATAATCAGCAGTACTTTTTTTTTTCTTTTATGAATTTAGAACAGGGTCTACAGGGTACACAGGGTCTCACTACATAGATCAGATTCATAGTGATTCTCCTGTTTTCAGCCTCCCAAGCGCTGGGATTACATGTGTGTGCCACCATGCCCAGTCTCAATCACCATCTCAGCGTGCCCTGGGGGCGAGGCCAGCATGGCACGCTGGGGATCGAACCCCAGCAGCTGAGCTCTGCTGAAGCAGGCACTTCAGTCCACTGAGCTATCTGGCTGGCCCAGCAGCACTTACTGAAGGCATTTGTGGGATGCACTTCTGATACTGCTGGTAAACCATACCGTAGCGGTGGAAAGCAGATGGTAGTCTAAGTTTACAAGAGGGGAAATGGACATTCAGCATCTTGTCCGTGCTCACGTGACTAGCACTGCAGGGGCTAGGCTTCACCTGGCCACGGCACATTCTTAGGTAACTCTCTGCTCCTTGCATCTGTTGACACAACTGCTGGCTCTGCTCTAGGACCAGGGACAGGGGCTGGACAAACCATGGTGAGCAAGTGTTTTGAGGTTTTCAGTACAGTTCCAACTTGTTCCGCTCGTATCAACAAAACACAGACAATGAGTCCTCATTGGAAAATGTGGCTCAATCTCATACTGCCAGTCTCAATTCAGATCACCCCATAATATATCCAGGAAGCCGTGGAAAGATTGCCCCCCCAAATGGTTATAGTAGATAGGGATGAAATGTGCAGGAAAACAAGCACTGTGAGGAGTCCTGGACAGGACCCAATGCCTGAACATGCTGCTGGTTACCCCAAATGTGAAGCCAAGATGCACAGGGGAATGAGATTCTGGAACAGCATCATTCCTAGTCTACTCTTTTTTTTTTTTTTTTTTTTTGAAAATTTTTTTTTTTTTTTTTTTTTGGTACCAGGGATTGAACTCAGGCCCTTGTGCTTGCCAGG
>NW_004524717.1:2956343-2957334 GCF_000260255.1 Octodon degus | reverse complement strand
TCCAGAGGGGGAAGATGGTGCACAGCTCAGTCTCCTGGAGAAGCTGTCATGTTGGCTTTCCTGATATCGACTCAGCTGTTCTCATCCTTGTAGGAGCTCGGGACCTCACTGTTGTTGAGGGTGGCGGCAGCACTTTTTGAAGGAACTCTGGTCCTTAGTTTGAGCATCAGGTCTTGACTGCAGTGCAGATCCCTCAGCCTGAAGGCAAAGACCCTTTTCCCTGCTGGAGTGGACTTGCTAACTTCCACTGCTGATCTAGGGGTCTTCCCAGTACAGATCCTTGATATGGACATGCATAAGACATTGTCTGGGCTCCAGGCCTCTTTGTCAGGACATTGCCATGGGATCTGGGCCTCCAGTGGGTGTTTTGGATCTTTACTGTGTGGACAGTTTTCCTGCACTCTTTGTATTTGAATCTTGGGGTAACTATAAATTATGTGTCCTGTATTGTTTCCCTTACAAATTCTGACTACAGTATCTTTCTTCTCCCTTTCCCTCTGCACTGAGACTCAGTGAGCTCCCACCCTCTTGGTTTAGGTAGATGTGCTTGGTGAATCTGGGTTAGGATGGCCTGAGTGTCCCTCTTCCTCATCTCTGTGGCTTAGGGAACTGGATAAGAGAAGGAAGGAAAATATGGAAAGAGCATCCAGGCAGAGTGCTGGGTTCCTACCTTCTAATTTGGTATGGGTTAAAGATGGGCAGTGTTCCAAAAGGTCCATATATTAAAGGCTTGGTCCCCAGAATGATGCTTCTGGGAGGTTCCATGGACCTTTAGGAGGTGGGACCTACTGAGGTGTTATTAGGAAGGGGATTGTAGGACCCTTGTTCCCTGCTCTCTCTTTTTATTCCCAGGCTTGTGGGATGCAAACATTCTTTAGTTGTTACCTGCTCTACCTGTTCTGCTCTTACCAGAGATCTGGTGTGATAGGGCTACCTGGGATCTTCAAAAGAATGAAACAAAAGAAATTATTTCTCCTTATGAGTTAATTGC
>NW_004524717.1:2929242-2954377 GCF_000260255.1 Octodon degus | reverse complement strand
AAGAGAGAGAGAGAGAGAGAGAGAGAGAGAGAGAGAGAGAGAGAGAGAGAGAGAGAGAGACCTGGGTGGTTGCAAACCAACTAATTGTAGGTTTTTCAGGTAGCAAAATATTCAATCACATCATCTGGGACCTTCTTCTGAGTGGGAAGGTTATTTACTGGCATAACCATTTTTGCAACAAACCTCAACTTAGTGCTTTCTCTAGGTCAGATTGCATTCTATCTGAACCTACTATTTTCACCTAAATTTAGAACAAAGCAGCTTTAACCAGCTCTGCTTCAGCAAGGCAGAGTCAAGGGGACAAAAAACAACACAAGAAAAAACTTAACAGGAATAGAGCTGCCCTGCTACATGGGCCATCAAAGGAGAACATCCCTGTGTAGTGCAGAGAGCCTTTTAGGACTATCTCTTTGGGGTCAGAGATCCTCAGCCCCTGTTACAAGTACTCAGACTCCCTTTATGTAAACTAATAAAACTAGCAGTTCTAAGACTGAAAATATTTTTGTCACGAGGATTTATGAAGTGTGGCTTTTGAATTTGATAGGTTACACTTAAATGGATGCCGGAATAACTTGTGGGAAGTCTCAGGACATTGAGGGCAAGAGCTGCGTTTTATCTCTTGCCCAGTAAAGTCTCTATGAGCAGCCCTCTGAAGACAGAGGAATATTCCCTGTGGACGTACTATGTGTCTACTGCTTGGAGCAGAACGGTGCAATGCCTTTGGAGAATGGTTGGTAAACTGTGGCCTGAAGACCTGTTCAGGTGGATCACTGAGTCTAACTGACTTCAAAGTCTAATTTTAAATGAGTAGCCATTCAGGGCGATGAGCAGCCATTTCAGGGCTACAAGCAGCCATTTCTGGGCTACAAGCAGCCATTTCTGGGCTGTGAGCCATTTCAGGGCTACACCAGTAGGATTTCTCACCTTGAAGAAGGAAAATGTATTCCTTTTAAGACTGGAACATTCCAGAGATGATTTTTCAAGTCTTAACATCATAATATCATGACATCACTGAAACTGATTCAAGGTGAAGACATTTAAGTGGAAATGTTTATTTTCTTAAAATACACTTCGGTTTTCCCTCCCCAACTCTGAGAAGGAATACTGGAAGAAAGGGGACAAGGTGACGTGAGCATTTGGCATTCATTACATATCATGGGGACTGAGCTCCGGTTCCCATTTGTGAAACCTCACATCCTTTTTGCCACTCAGACAGGTCTTGGCCCTCACAGTGTTTCTTCCAGCCTTGCCTGGGGTGGAGAAGGAAGCAGGAACAACAGAAAGAAGCATGATAACCAATGTATTCTGAGGCTTAGACCTATGGAGACTCTCTAGAATAACCAGTGATGCCCTGAGTGTAGCTTCAGCTTCTTCTGAGATGTAAGGTCTCTTATTATTTTGCCTTAAAACTTTTCTCCCCAGTTTTTTGCCTCAGCAGCAGGCAAACAGGTTTTGGAAGTATGGGTCACTGAGTTCAACACCCACATCTAGGAAAATATGGAATCTCTAAGTGGGTGGTCTAGTTCACAGTGTTCCATAGGAACAGCCTTGGGATGTATAGGTCCTGGCTGAACCAGGGCTCCCACTCATGCTTAGGGAAGTTTTCTGGTAAGTCGTCTGGATGAACCCTTTCCATTTCACATTAGAAAGTATCTCTTTCTCAGATTGTTTGCAACAGCTTCTTTTGAATATGTAAATTTTTCTGACTATATCTTCTCCCCACACCACTCCCTTCTACTATTTTCCCCCAAACACCTGCATGTCGTGAGGAAGAAGAAGGATAGGTTTATGGCAGCATTGTTGCACCCCTCTGGAGGGTCAAACTCCATCACAGCCAAGATGCTCGGATACTGCTCGGATGTAGGTTCTACTCACACAGGCCAGAGTTGTCCAAGGAAGGATTCTTACCAGTAGTTCATCCCTTGTGTCTCTTTAACAATTTTCTTGGCACAGATAATTGCATCTGTGAGGTCATCTGTTAGCAACGCTGTAAAGCACAGGAGGCAGGAGTTAGTGGCAACTGTGACATGGGAGGGGAATCTCACATCAGGCTGCTTCACTTTTCTCATGATTTTGGAAACCAAAAGGTTGGAAGAACTATGACAGCTCCTGACAGAACTGCATTTTCATTTTTGTTGAGTTTCTTCACCAATAAATTACCTTTATTGCAATGTTGTTGGCTTTAAAACTACTCTCATCCTGGATTATCTGAAATTTCAGAATAATTTAGTCTGGAACGGTTTGTGGGAATCTATTTAGAGAAGGCACAAAGGAAGAACTGTTTTATGTCCTAAAGAGAAATACACAATGTTTTCAATACTCAGCTTTGTTGGCCACTAACTTATTTTTCTAGGTAAATTTTAACCTCTTGTCTATTGTAATTTTCCACTTTGGGTCTTTAATTGATTTTGTCTAAGTTGTTTTCCTACAACTTAGGAAAATTTTAAGTTTAAAACCAAATGCATTAATCTTTATTACTTTTCCTATTGCTTCAAACAAAAATCTTTTACTTGAAGTATATTTGTGGATATCAACACTCTTTTTGCTGTTTGCCTGGAAGTGACCTCATAATCCTTAACAAACAACAGAAAAGTCAAATAAATATAAAAACTCTAACATCATCTTTGCTGTAAATTGGGTTCTCCAGAACAGATGCTGAGATGGGTTTGAGATCTAAGGTATTTGTTGGAGATCCACACTGTGGAAAAAATGAAGAGGAAGAAGACCTGGAAAGTAGAGATATCTACTGATGGTGCAGGTTCAGTGAAGACTCAGTCATACTGGCCAGGAGCTCTGGGGAGAATATGCTCACCAGAATTTCCCAGTTGGGCACAATGGCTAGGTTTGCACATCTGGACATCATTCGGTCCCTGGATGTGAGATGACCATAAGGGTGGACCTTAGGTGAGGCAGGGTCAAGGCAGACCCAGATGGAGGCTGTACACAGACTGGCATAATCCAAATGCAGCTGAGTAACTACTTGTCCTCCCTTGAGGACCTAAATGGTCCACTATATGATAATCATGACTACCAATCAACAGGGAAAAAATCCAGCCACTTTCTATCCTTTTAATTTATCAATTAAGTATGGATTTTTTTTTTAAAAAAAGGTAACTGGGTAATGCTCACTGTTGACAGGGGTGCAATGAAATGGTTTCTCTGGAGTACTTCCTTGTGAGAGTTTACCCATTGTGACAGGTCCAACTTTTCAGGAACAAGTCTCAAAGAAGTTCCTATCTTTCCATCTAGTAATTTCTCCTTTGGGATCTATCCTAAGGAAGTAATCATGGGTGAAGGTGAAAGTTTATTTATAAATTGGTTTATTGTAGCTTTATTTACAGGAGTTAAAATGGAAAAAATCTAATTGCCTCATAATTAGGGATGTTGGAATGAATAATAATACCCTTATATGGTGAAATAAGGAGGCATTGAAATCAGGTTTTCACAGGATGTTTAATAATGTGGGGGAATATTCCCAGTGTAATGGTTTGTCCCCAGTGTTGTAAAAATATCTGCTACTCTCACTAGTATGGTAGTCATTAGGCACATCTGACTGTTGAAATTTGAGTTGTGTCCAGTAATGGATAAATGGACAAAAATATGGTTTATATAGACTGAATGGGTTATTATTTAACCATAAAACCTTGACATTTCCAACAAGATTATTGAAACTGGAGAAATCTAAAACAAGTTGGGCTTATAGAAGCAAAGAAGAGAAGGGTGGTTCCTAGGAGCTATGGTGGGAGATGTTGACCAGAAGGTACAAAATTTCAATTGTAAGGTGAGTAAGTTCTGGAGATCTGATGCAGAAAAAATGACTATGGGTACCATTACTGTACCGTACGATAGAAATGGAGAGTAATAGTTTTCTTGTATCACACACACACGCACACACATACACACACACACACACACACACACACACACATCTACATCCTCTGCACAAGTGTCACCCTGTGAACTTCAGGATACATCCATTAACTTGATTGTAGTGACCACTCCACAATATGTACATTATATTAAATAGCCACACTGAATAGCTTGACTATATACAGTTTTTATTTGCCAATTATACATTAGGAGAGCTGAAAAATTTAAAATAATACCTGACAAATTTAATTGTCACAAAGCACAATTATAACTTTAGCTTTTTAATCCAGCACTCTGGAAGCTGAGGCAGGAGGCTTGCTGAGCTCAAGGCCTGCCCGATCCTCTCACAAAAAGAAAAACAAAAAACCCAGTTTGTCAGGTGCCCTATGCCACTTGTCGCTGGTGGTTCTCATATGGATGGGGCCAGTAAGAAGGTTTCCATCACTACAGAATATCCTATTGGACAGTACTGGGTTGGAAAAAAAAAAGACACATGTTCTTGTGTTTACTAGTATTTTAAGTATTAGCTCTCAATCATGAGATCATCAGTGTTCTTAAGTCTTTGCTGTCTTTTCCAATTTTTCAGTGTGAGGGCATTATTTTTATTACCACAAAAATAACCAAAAAAATTAGCCTGAAATATTACATTTCAATGGAGTACAGCAACTCTAAATTGTTTTGTAAACTCAGCTGCTGGAAGGTGGAATTCTTCCTTGAAAATGCTGATTTAGTTGCTAATTATGTTGCTACTTGGATTTAATTAAAACAGAAAGTAGGGATGTATTTCTTCAAATTTACTCTAAGTGTGGCTGATTATATTTAAAATAAAATGAACACAAGCTATCATCTAAGTGACAGCAATTGCAGCGATGCATGCAAATCCAGGAACATTTAGCTGATAGTTTTTCCATGACAAGCAAAGTTATATCAGTTTATGAAAGCTCTTGTTTCAAAAGATACAGGTACTTGCAACAGTTGACATAGAAATTAACTCTATGTCAGATGCATGTTAAATTTCTTTATGGAAAATCTCCATTAACATTCAATCATTTTGAGGAATACTGTTATCATTCCTAAAAACTGAGGTCATATACCCAGAAAATGACTCTGGATTCAACCTAAGGCTTAATTTTTATTATCATTTGTTATTTCCTTCCAGTGAAACAATTAAGCAAGGATTCCTGCTTGTGGAGCAGTATGTGTTAATGAAGTTGATAGCAATGACATATATATTTTATTAACTTTTCATTATTTACCTATAAGATTGTTAAACATATGTTTCGCATCTGGTGCATGTTCAGAGCACTTGGAAGTGTGTTACTTTGTACACAGTAACTCATGTTAGAGGCTGAGACATTGTGCGTTGTGTTAAAGTGGAGATACAGGATTCCTAGGAAAGAGGGGTCACTGGGGTCTTGTTGAGATGGGAAAGACCCGGATCCTATAGAGTGAGGAAGAAGCAGATTATACTCCACTATTCCAGGATTGGAACACATCCTGGGCATGAGTACAAAGCACAAGGTTAGGATTCGAGGCAGGGCAATTTGCTTGTTGGGTTCATAGGAGGAGACCATGCTGACCCAGAAAGTACACCAACAGTATGAAATTTTCAGCCTTTGACTTTGTTAGTGTTTCCCACACAATTAAGATATATACAGAGTCCTACTTGGATGACTGGATTTGCTTAGGGAAGGTGGGGACTGAGAAGGAAAGAAGCCAATAAGGTGCTAAGATGTTAAAACACCATGACATTGGCACAGGGGGGCAGCAGAGGGGCAGAAATGAGCGGAGATGGCAGATTTTCCAGAGGATTTGTGCCAGTAATTATTTCTGCCCAATTTACTTTAAATAGGCAATTCTGTCCAGTCAAACATGAATAAGGAAAGGGTTATGCTGGAAACCAAAGCTTTATTCAGTGAAATAGTCTCCTACATCTGACAACAGAAAGCAGCAACCATCTATATAAAAGAACTACTATCTCCAGTTCTATTTTAAAGTCTCTCTGTGTCTCCCAAGAATCCTCTACCTCCCAACTAAATTATTGCTACCGTCCTAATGTTTGCCTCTCTTTTGCATCTCTGGATTGTCAAAGGTAAACTTAGACACCAGGCAGATGAAAACTAGGATTAATGTAAGTGGATTAGACTGTATGGAAGAGTCAGTGATCACCTTCTTGTCTTAAACATCTCTTATTGAACAAAACCCGTGTCATTAGAGGAAACACCGAGGTTGAAAGCTGACAATGTATCTGGAAATTACACACACACACACACACACACACACACACACACACACACGTTAGATTTGTAAATTCTCAGTCCATTTTCTGACGTTACTGTGACATGGTGAAAGGCACTATGTGATGATAGAGAGCAAACACACTAGCAGGAATGTCCCTCCCTCTTCCCATAAAGTCACTAATGCCTGTGGAGGACCCATCCTTCTGAGCTCATCTAATCCTCATTTCTTCCCAAAGGCTCCACCAACAAATACTGTTAACATTGGAACTGGGGGTTAGTTATCCAACATATGAAGGTTTTCTTTTGGGGGGATCTTAGGAATATGATTTGGAGAGGGAGATACTTGTTAACATTTCAGAAATAGACATGAGGTGCATTTGTATTGTACATAGACGTGGTATCATATTCTTTGTAAACTTATCCCAATGTTAATTTGTTTCTAGATTCCCATGACTAGAGTCCTTATTTCTGTGATTTAAGGGACAAAGTGATAGTATTCATAATTAAAACTTCTCTGGCCAGAGATTGAGAAAGATTAGTCATAGAGGGAATAATTAAAATATAAAACAAAAATGCTGTTTTCTATTGTAAAGATCTCCCTAAAAAATTCATACCTTTTTTTTTAAAAAAGTGCTGGGCCTGAACTGAGTGCTTCCCATATGCTAGGCAAGTTCTCTACCACTGAGCTACCTCCCACTCCTGCCATGCTCTTTATGATGAGAAAACTGCTATAATTGTCCTTTCTTCCATAATCATGACCCATCCAATACTGTAATTTCCTGGAAGCAAAAGGTATCTTAAGACATACATTTTCTCCATACTTCCTATATTGGGCTTATACTGAGCTATACTAAATTTAGCAAGTTCCCCATAAAGTCAAACATGTCAATGTTGGAGAAACAGATTTTACTTCATACTGTAAACAGCTAGAAAACTGGGCAACATGTATGAAAAATTATTTTGAGATATTGCACAACTGACAGTGCAAGTCACGATGCTCAGGAGACTAGAAACAAGTGACCTGAGCCGTATTCACTGACTGCTAGGTTTTCCTGCCTGGAAGAAACCAAGGAAGTGGAACCTAGGTGGGGGGACAGGAATCTAGGTGGAGACAGATTACAGGCCATGGCAGCTAGAGCTTACAAGGAGGAATATCTTGGAGGTAAGAGCTACTCAGAACGATAAAGGTACCAACCAGTGAGTCTGGCTGAAGCACAACGGGGCCTGTGAAGGGAAGATCCCAGAACAGCAGGCAGGGACAACTGCCGGGAGCTGGACAAGCCGCACAGCTCATGGTGCTGGGAGGGGTCTGGCTTCTGAGCAGTTGGATGGAAGACACCCTACAGAACCCCTAGGGTATGAAAGAGTCATTAAGAGACCTGTTTTGGTTGGGACCAAAGGAGCCCAACCAGAAAGAGCATCTGGACCCTCCCTCATCAAGCATAAGAGCAAGCTTGAAAAGAGCCATGCTGCTCAGAATGAACATGTGTGGTGGCCAAAATAAAGTTCAACATTGCTTAGAGAATGACAACGTAGTCTAGGCACTCAACAATATTACATACACTGTGACTAGAAGCCAATTAAATTATGACATGTGAAAAGACACATGAAAATGAGTTCCACAATCAGGAGAAAAACCTCACTAATGGAAACAGAGCAGTTACTGCTTAATTATGCCATCAATTTTGCATGCCTACCTCTGGTCATCTGAACAACTACTTTGAAGACAACAATATGCAAGATAGTGCCCACTGTTAATTTATCATTTTGTTTTGAAATTCTGTATCATTTTTATTGGTGTTTTTTTATCATTTAAAATTTAAAAAAAAAGAATTTGAGAAATACTGGTGTTAGGTCTTAAATAAATTTCTATTTAAAATAAATAAATATATATAAAAAATAACAGTTGACTGAATTTACAGGTAAGAAAGTTAAAACAGTGCTAATAGACACGCATATTTATATCAAGGACTTGAACCCCTGAATTCCACGACAGGCTGAGAGGACTGAGACTGATGCTGCAGCTGTCTGACAAGGCCACAGCCCAGCTGATGACTGCGTTCCCATGGTGTGTGAGACTTGTTGGAGCCATGGCAGGGCCTCTGCCATGCTGAAATGTGAAATAATAAACGAGTTGCAGTAAAAAACCTGAATAACATGAGATAGATGACATGTAAAAATTATCTAATACTGAATTACAAAATGATGTCTGAAATGTACCATTTCATTAATAGGTTTAAAGAAGCACTCTGGAAAAAAGATCAGAGAATTTGAAGATGTGGCAATGGGAATTATTGAAAAATGAAGTGCAGAGAGCAGAAAAAATAAACCCTAAAAGATGAAGAATTTCAGTGTTCCATAGGAAAACATCAACAACCTAATGTATGTGTCAGTAGAATCTGAAAGGCAATTTTCCCCCCAAATTTATAAACTTATTAAATCTATAAGCTTAAATGTAAAAATTTCATCAAGATTATAAACTGAAGGATCTGAAATATCAGTGAATACCAAAAATAATTAAACACCAATTTCATGCCTAGTCAACTTACTGAAGATCAGTGATTTAGAAAAACATCTTAAATGCTGCTAGGGGTGAAAAGATTCATATAAGAAACAAAAAGAATGTGGAAATTGCTGACTTTGCAGCACTAATGACGCAAACCAGAAGGCAATGGAATAAATAAATAAATAAATAAATAAACTTTTATGTATTTAGTACGAAGTCTACAAGGTCTCACTACTCAGACTTGTAGTGATCCTCCTGTGTTCAGCCTCCCAAAGCACTGGGATTACAGGCATGCGACACCACGCCCAGTCTCAATCACCTTAGCATACCAGTCCTAGAATTTATATATCTTCAAAAATGAAAATCAAACAGAGACATTTTCGGGCATACAAAGTTTGAGACAATGTTTACAAGTAGGCCTCGACTCGAACAAAAATAGTGGAAGGAAGTTCTTTAGGCTGAAAGAGGATGACAGCACTTGACTTCCTGCCCAAATGACTCACCCAAGGAAAGCAGAATGGGGGAGATTGGGAATATGGTGGAAGTAAGTTTAATGAAACCATTTTCCTCACTTAATAAGTTGCCCAATCTGATGATTATTTAAAGCAAAAATAATAAAATGCATTGCAAGGTATACAGCTCAAGCAGAAGTAAAATGGCAATATGTCATAGAAATGGGGAGCGCTGACCCGCACAGGGATAGAATTCATGTATGACATGAGAAGTGTCATGCTGCTTGAGGGTGAGGCGGTTAGGCAGTGGTGTCTACTGTAAAGCCCAGATCCAATGAATTAAAAGTAAAACAGACATGTAGTTAATAGACCAATGGAAGAAATGGAAAAAAATGCTGAGAAATATTTACTTGGTTAAAAAGGTAGGAAAGATGGAACCAGGAAGAGATGGTACACATAGAAAACAAATAGCAACTTTGAATTTAAAACTAGATATATCAGAATAATCATATTAAACATGAATTGTCTAAATGAAGCTTCAGCAGGATATGACTCAGAAAATACCCTCTTTTTTTAAGGTTTTTTTTTTTTTTTTCTAAATGTGTTTGGTACAGCGTCTCACTATACAGCTTGGACTTGTAGTGAAGTCAAGTCAGCCTCCCCACAGCTGGGATTACTGACATGTACCACCACACCAGGTTCAGTGGCCGGCTCTTCTGGCCTTTGCGGGGGGGGAGGGGGCTGCTTGGTATGTGGTACCGGGGATCAAACCTGGGTTCTTGCACTTGCCAGGCAGGCACTTAGATGGCTGAGCTATCTCCCTGGCCACCATTTTTTTTTTTTATTAAACCTTATTTGACAACAACCAGGCCCATTCATGTATGGATTTTCTGTAGCTATTCTCACACCGTATCAGGGCAAAGTGGTAGCAACAGAAATTTATGGTCTACAAATCCTAAAATATTTATTATCTGGCCCTGTAGGAAAAATCTTAACTAATCATGGCCTAATAACTCTCATTGAAAAGCAGTGCCATCAGAATGGATATATAAAGCAATATGTCATTATCTGTTAGCTATAAGAAATTAACTTTAAGGGTTACAATGCAGCCAAAGTCTCTTTTGAAACAAGACCTCACTAAGGTGTCCACGTGGAACTCCATCTTAAAATCCTCCTGCCTCAGCCTTCCAAAGTGCTAGAGAAAGTTTTAAAGGTTTCCTACTACTGTTTCTCTTTGCTATGGTTTGTGTCTAGATGCCCTCCCAAAGCCTCACGCAGTCTATGGGGAAGCTTCTAGAATTTGTGATTGATTCACAGTCTAACGCTGGGATTATGGGTGTCAGCGCTACATCCGGTGTGCATACAATTTAAGGGAAGGAAAGCGGTTTGCTCTTTCTGCTTCTACCTTTTCTGCTCTTGCTGCTTTTGCTGTTTTCCACAGCCAAGAACTGCTGCCCGCTGCCACGTGTCACTCTGCCTTGGAGCCAGCGGAGTATAGATTGACACCTCCACAAACTGTGAGCTAAATAAACAATTCCTTCCTTAATTTTGGATGCTGGGTATTTTGTCCCAGCGATGAGGGAAAATAAACTAGACACTCTTTTTATTGCTGAAACTAAATTTTAGTTCCATTCATGTTCTTCTTCTTTTTTTTCTTTATTAATTTTATTGAGAAACAAATAGCAATGAGACAGTTTCAAAACTGATTTGGACAGTTTCAATAATTAATACATTGTGTATTGTTGTCTTCACAGTGGTTATTCGTAGTACAAGATGCAGACATGATATCCTGCCCAAACACTATTGGTACAAATCTTTCTTATTGAATTAAGAGAAAGTAGCTGTATATCTATCCTAACTATTTTGCATATACAGATACAAAACGGTCCTTCATTTGTATCCTCTTTTTTGTTCAGTTTTGTCAGAGATGGGTACTCCATTGCCATTTAAATATTGTAGGTGCATGAATTCAGCAAAAATAATCCAATATAGTCCAGTAGTCCATAATTGTAGTGGGTTATCCTTAGGACTGGCAATATCAGAAGTTGTTGACTTGAGCCTTTTACAGCTCAATATATTAATATGGCTTCACATTTTCTTAATATTATTTCTCCTATTTTCCATGTTTTTAATAGATTATATTTTAATTGAAATCCTTTTATTTTGTTCTGTTTCTACCTTTAAAAATCAATCTTGCTCTTGTTTTATCAATATGTCCTCTCTTATTCATTTACAAATATTGATGGTCTTCTGTTTTGGGATTTGAAAATTTCCTTTCCCTGCATGAGCTCTATCTACTTTCCTCAGGTCTCATCTTATGTCCCAATCTTATTCTTGCAGTGGTGATGCTCCTGTGACCCTTGACCGTCTGCATCTGTTTGGGAAAGGGATTCCAGAGAGCTGCTAAAGCTCTGTGCAGAGACGAGGACTTTAATCTTGGATCTCACATCAGAATGTTGAACCAGCCCTATTTATGGGAGACATGATCAGAGTCTTTAGTTACCACTCCCTTTTATCCAGCCCAGTTCCCAGGAGAAAACCTCCCCCATGAATGGAGCCCAGCTGCTTTCACCTAGGGTCTGCCTAGGAAGGTGATGGGGAAGATGGCAGCTTTGTCTCAGTCTCCTGTGTCCTAAGCCTGGAGCTTTCACCTCAGGTTTTTGAGGTTTCTCCTCTGAGAGATTTTTCTATTTTACTCTTTCTGGAGGGGAGTTCCATGTTCTGCCAGAGTTGAGGAGGAAACAGAAAGGAAATCCAATGGTCTAAGTGCTCCTTAGTTGGACTTGTTTCTAAAACTTGGAGTTCTGGAATGCTGTGGACCTTTAAAAGCTGGGCCTTCTGGGAACTCTTGAGTCTTTGGGGAGTGGCCCTTGAAAGGCATTATGAGGCCTCTGTGGTCTTACATTCAAGACATGACTCCCACTTCTGCCATGGTCATCAACGGCAGCCACACCAGTGGGGGCCACAGATCTTGGCAGTGAACCAAAATGAAACCTCTGTGTTTCACAAGAAGTCCATTTCAGGTACTATGCTGTAGAGGAGGGGGACGGATTCGTACAGCAAGGCATCGTGCTGGGAGGGCGCACATGCTTTCTATTGCTGCTAGAATGAATAGCTGCAAACCTAGTGGCACAGACAACACAGTCTTTTCTGATGGTTCTACAGGTTTTAAAAAAGAGTTATTTGGGATTCACTTGGCTAAAACCATGTTGTTGGGAGCTGGTTTTACTTTCCGAAGGCTCCAGGGCACCACCCATCTCCTGGCTCATTCAGGCTTTGACTAATTCATTTTTTTGTGGCTGCAGTCTGGAGGCCTCTGCTCCTTATTCCCAGCTTCTACACGGCACTTAGGATCCTTGGCTCCTCTTCAAAGTTAAGTCGACTCTCTGGGACATTGTGTGTCTGCCTGTCCTTCTGTCATCAGGTTTTTCTCTGTCCATAGCAGGGTGTGTGATTACCTAATCATGTGCTCAGGTTGGTCCTTCTGAATTTCCTAGGAAAATCATTCTCAGCACCCTTGGGCACATCTGCCAAGAACCTTTAGTGATGTATGATAACAGATTCGTGGGCCTCAGGGGTTAGAATGTACATATGGGGGATGGTATTATTCAGCCCACAATACACAACATAATCAGTATATTTAACTGGAAATCCCTACTGGTAAGTCCTTAGGAAATGCTCAGGAGATGGACCAAGACAGGGCTGGGAAGTAGGCCTGTAATTCTAGCACTTGGGAAGCTGAGGCAGAAGGGTCATGCGTTTGAGGCCAGCCAGCATAGGATACATAGAAATTCAAGGCCATCCTGAGCAATTTAGTGATACCCTGTCTCAAAACAAAATCACGACAACTACAAAAAATAAGGCTGGCTTGACAAGCCATAACTATAGGAAGGCAAAGATGCTGAATGTTTCAGCACAGAAGATACCAAGAGGCTGGAGATGAGGAATATGGATGATTTGCAAACAGTTAACACATTTCTGTGTATAAAATCGAGCAAATTTGTTTTGAATACATTCAGAAGAAAAAGCTAAAATTAAAGAAAGCCATAGGAGGTAGATTTTAGCTCAACAAGAGAATGTTCTATATGAAGTGCTGATCAAATACTGGGTGATCTGCCTCATGGAATCATGACCGTTCTGTGTTAATGTAGTGGTGGGGACAATATACTAGAAAAGTTAACATAATGTTTAAGAAGTCACACATTCAAATAGTGATACTGATTATGCTTTATGTGGCAAAGAGACATTGAAAATAGTCTATAAAATGGCTATTTCCTATTCCCAAAGAATTTTGTCATAGGATGGATTGTATACCTAACTTTATTCTTGTTCTTCATTGTCTCCATCCATGTATTTGATAAACATTTACTGAACACTCACAATGGCCACACACCATCCTGGGTGTTGAACATGCATCACTGAATGAACCAAAGAAAACTGTTCTCAGGAGGTATAGCAAACGACAGGCCTTCTCTGGCTGTGTCCTGCCTGGGAGGCAGTTCTTACATTGATCCCTTTCCTTGTGCCTCTTGGCATGACCCTCACTCAGGCCTTTGTATCTCTTAACTTCGCAATTGTAGTAGCGCTGAGATGTTCTTGTCTTTAATTGACCTAACACCCTGATTGTGGACTACTCCGTTGTATGCAGTGGCTGATTGTCTGACTTCTCCTGCCTCTTGCTTTCAGCTGAAATCAGCATGAGCTCCCTAACCCAGCTTTCACTGCCTGGCGTCATCAGGCTGCAGCCACCTGTGCACCTGGGGTGCTCATCCACATCTCTTTTATTGTACTCAGGAACTCACTGGCCCATCTGTGCTCCACACCTTCCCGTGTGCTGTGCTTTGCTCCCGTCACCTTGCCTAGAATGACTCTTCTCTAGCTCTGAATACCCAAGTCTTGTCTTTATTCCAAATCTCAGGTCAACCATCATTGCATCTACAGAGTTTTCTGTGATTTACTCAATAACGTTACCTCATCTGGAGCTTACTACAGCCGTTCCACATCTCTGATGGTCATTCACAGGCACAAATTATCTTTCTCATTGCATACAGTTTTGCAAAGCAGAACCTCTGCCGGGTGGAGTTTGTTATTCTGGCTGCTATACTCTTGTGAAGTAGAAGTGTTGGAACTGAGTTCTAGTTTAATTTCTACTGCTAAAAACTGTTGAGTGTGTACATTTGCCTCAATCTGCACAAGGAATCCTGAACAGTATCCTTTGGATTAAGTGTTTATGCAAAGCAGCTGGCAAAGGGCTTTCTCTTTCCTCATGGCAACACCCAATATCTCTACAGGGGAGAGGGCAGTGAGGCCATTTGTGCACTGCCCAGTTTCTGTGGATGGTTTTCTGAAAGTCATAAGAAGGAATAATCATCTTTCTACAATTAGCAACAGAACTGTGAGGGTCACTTTTTGGAACTATTGAATAGAGTATGGGCGACCAGACAGATGAGCTTGCAAATTTGAACCTGAATTTTGGTCAAAGTAGAAATAGGTGGTCAGCATTCTTCCCTCTGTCCCAGAGGACAACTTTGGGAAAATCAGATCTGTACCTGAGCAGGCGACATGGCAGTGGTTATTCTCCTGGAACGTCTTGTCTCTGCACCATGTGAAACTATTTATCTGGAAAATGCCGTAGTCAGTGCTTCCATCCTCAAGGGTGGTTTGAGCTGTTGTGTTGTAGTGACTCTCGTAGTAGGCCATGCAAATCCCTGTGGGTGGGTGACAAGCCAGAGGTCAGGGGAGGAAACATATTGCATGCCTGTTTTAGGGCTAATTCCCTCATTCATGTTACCTCCTACCTGGAGACCTTCCATGTGGCAGTGCAGGTGGCACCTGTAGGGGACACTCAAGGGACAGGGATGCCACACTAGAAGGTGTACATCAAGCCAGATGCTGTGCCTTGGTGCTGGAATTGAGGTCTGTGCCCCACAGCACCAATAGGGTGGTATTGTTTTCCTCTTCTCTGGCATCATAAGCATGGGACCCCAGGAGTAAGGACAGAGGACCCCAAGAGGAGGCAAAGGAATGAAGAACAGAAGGCGAGGGAACATGTGACTCCCTGGCGCATCTCTACTGAGGCCCAAGCATATAGAAGTTAGAACAACTCTGTAGGTAACACCCACATTAAGACTCCTCAGAGGAGGCTCTGAGGCCAGAGAGGGACTGGGGAGGAAGAAGCCTCACAGTTTCCAAGGACAAAGCCTTCGTAGTTGTCCAGGCCAGCTCTCAAGAAGATTTTTGCCAGTTTACAGCGAGTGTAGACTCTGGAGTCTGCGACTGTGACCAGAAAGCTAATCAGGACCAGGACCCCAGTGGACTTCATCCTCAAGGCTGTTCAAAGGCAGAATCTGTCAAAGATCAGACGAGCAGTTAGGAAATTTTGACTTTTCCCAAGGTCATATCTGTCACGCACGCAGATTTTCTAACAGCTGAGACTGGGAACGGCCCTGCCGAAGTTATTCTTGTCCCTTTCTCTCAATTCAGAACTTCCAGCAGGGAAAGAAGGGGAAGCCCTAGGCAGGGCAAATACTGTGCGTGACGGTAGAAGTTGGTGGGCTCTTTTCTTACATAGCTACATTTGTACCCAGGACCAGGAAAACAAGGAAATGATGCCTTCCTTACTTAAATCCAGGTGAAAGTCACAGGGGGGTTTGCTAGATTCCCATTTCAACTCAATAGACAGACAATAGTAGCTACAAAGGGAATAGCATGGCCTGTATATGTAGACACTCATGCTGTGTTGCAGGCAGAGAGCAAGTAGATGTGGCCTTGTGAGGACAACTTGAAGATCTACTCTCTGGGAGTTCAGAGAAGGGGAATGGGTAAGAGTCCTATTCTTTCTTCCATTCCCCCTTTCTGATGCTTTTCCACGTGTGGGAGCATTGTTTCAAAAAGTCTTTTGTCTTATTCTGTGATTTTATTGTTTTTCTGGGTTTCCCTACTACTGCCACAGTGGGGCCCCCAACAAGCCTGTCAGCAGACTAGAGGGTGGGCAATGGCAGTGGGTCACAAGAGGGGGACAGATGGGTAGGGACAGAGGCCCTGGATCAGAGGCCTCTCTCAAAGCTGGAGTAGGAGTAAGAGCTCTTCTGGCTGTGATTTTCAATAAGCTCTTTCCCCATGAATAATATATCTTCCTGAACTCAATAGCCTTGCTGGAAAAGGGGCAGACTGAAGTTTCTGAGTAAAGTAAACTCATTATTTATGCAGATTTCCATGTAGGAGTATTTTCTGTCCCTGCCTAGGGACTTTTCAAGTTATTCATTTCTCTTATGGGCACCGGATTCTCCCTCTGAGGGGCTGGGCTACATACAGAAATGAGAATTCAAACCAGGTCCAAGCAGAGTTGCAGTGGAGGTGTCAAGGTCCCTAATCATGGAGGCCACACCTACTTGTGCCTCATAAGGGTTTGCAAAGAAGGCCTGTCTTTTAAAATTTTCTTGGTAAAAAAAACCTCGCCCATGTGGTAATAATATACTGCCCACAGTGCAGAGAGAGAGCTGAGTAGTAATTGTGTCAGCTGGTCTAGACCCCAAAACCTAAAATATCTATGATCTGACTTTATAGAAAAAGTGAGCTGGTCCCTGGCCTATGGTGTCATGCTAGGCACTTTGAAGTGTATAAACAAGACCTAAGATGCAGAACTAAAATTATTATAACTAAAATTCATTTCCATCCCCTGCCTTAGAAGCTTATTGGTCTCAAACAAATCAGAACAGGAGCCACAGCAATGATAGGCCCAAGCATTGCGCTCTACAGCCTTCAAGCCAGGGATTGCTACTGCTTATTCTTTGGAACATGTAGCTTCATCAGACTTACTTTGTTTTATTTTATTTGTTTTTAAGACTGGGACCCACTAGGGAGCCCAGGCAGGCCTCCTGCTTACCAAGGCCCTCCTGTCTCAACCTTGCAAGTGGCTGGGATTACAGGTGTGCCCCACCATGCCCCAGCAGCCAGAATAATAGTCCTACTGAAAAACCAGATTCCTATTGTTTGCTCCCAGAAACTGGCTTCTCAGATGATAGCATGAGATAAACCTAGCTAGACTTACTCAGTCAATGACCCGTAGCTCACTCTTGGAAGCCATTCCTGTACAATTCTCACAGGGCACGAGTGAGCCTTCCCTCACACCAGGACCTGTTTTTAGAGCTTAGAGAAGGCAGAATTCCTACTCCTTTATCTTCAGTGCCTAGAGATTCTAGAATTCTACTTCTCAGTACAGAAAAGCCATGGAATCCTATGCTTCTAACACCCTAATTCAACCACCCGTGAGGCAGGTGATGACCACGTTCAGGATCTTCCCACCTCTCTTGATTTCTCCTCCTCAGCAACCTTCCTCAGTATAGAACTTGGCCAGCCCCTGCACAAGGGCTCGTTTTTACAACAGCAGTTCCCCCACTTTATCACAAGTCTCCCCAAGAGAGAAAGTGAACCCGCAGTAGGTGTATAGTATATTGTAAACCACAGTCTTTTACTTCCATCCTAATATACTACATAAATTGTAAACATACACAAAACTGAAATTTGAAAAAGAAGGTGATAGTGAAACTAATATTTGCAGTTTTACTAAGAGCACAACATTTCTGAGCTACAGCTGAATTGTTTTTGATATGATATTTTCAGGAAGATTAACATACTTTTCAAAGCTTTACTATAAGACTTTGGTAATAGTAAAGGGCTTGACTTTAAGTTTCATTTGCTTGAATTCTTGGGTTTAATGACATATTTGAAATTAATTTTAGATGAGATATATTGATCTAAGTAGAATCTCAGTTGTACTTTATTTTTATTTATTATTATTATTATTATTTTTAATGTATTTAGCCCAGGCTCTACAGGATCTCACCACACACAGTGGACTCATAGTGATCCTCCTGTCTCAGCCTTCCCAGTGCTGAGATTATAGGTGTGCACCACCATGTCCAGTTTCAGTAGTCAGGGCAAGGCCTCGCCCAGGACCTGCATGGCATGTGGTGTGGGGGACCAAAGCCGGGTCACTGCACTTGCCAGTCAGGCACTGGCACTGCTGACAATCTCCCCAGCCCTGTCAAACTTCTAAGACTGATGATCTGAGAGATGGAGCATGTTACCTCGGAATAGTTTCAATCTATGTTGCCCTTATTTGGGGCTGCCTGTGGATTTTTTTTCTTAGGTAAAGGTGCTATTTGTGGATCTTTTCATGAAAAATATACACAAGATGAAGAAATGTGTGAATTTATTCTTCAAATACCATTTTCTATGTGCCTTGAGAAAGAGATTTTGCCCATCAGTGAAAAAAGACAGCCTGTGTTTTCTTCAAAAACACCTGCTAATTTGTTTGTCATGAAGTAATATACATGTGAAAGACATTTGTATTTTTACATACTTTACAATTTCTTGCAGAGTTGCATATAGACTTACCATACAAAGTAACATCACACTCTGAAGTATTTATCCAAGTGAATAAAAAACCTACCTCCACACAAAACAAAAATCACCAGAAATTGGAGGCAATAAAATGTCCTTCCTCAGGGGAATGTATAAGCAAACTCTAGTATGTCCATATGGTGGAGGATTACTCAGCAATAAATTGTTCTAATTTTCACAGAAATATGTACAATACATTTTGTGAAGTGAAAGATGCTAGGTGTAAAAGAAACATATTGTATTTGTACAACATCCTGTGAAAAGAAAAACTGTTTTAATAGAAAATATCTCAGTGGTTTCCAAGGATTCGAGAAGGATTTGGTAACAAAAGCATCATATAAAGGAAATTTCAGGTCACTGTAGCTGTTCTTTGTGGTACTGTAGTAAAGGTCACAGGACTTCATGTGTTTGTCAAAACCATAGGACCATACGTCACATATGCTGAATTTCATTGTGTGAAAAACATCCACCAGAATGCTGCAGGATCCCACAATGGAATTGAAAATGTGGCAAAAAAAAAAAAAAACCCTAACTGTACATGAATGGGTGGCACAACTGGGCTAAGGAGTGGGGAAAGAGTCGCTCAGCTAAGCAACTAAGGAAAGTAGTGTTTTTACCGGATGCTATAAGATAAAAACAAAAACATATGTGCAAAAGCTCTGTAGTAAATGTAAGTGATAGATAACCTGTTTCCCATAGGATTAAGGTTTAGTCATTCTGAAAAAATTGTATTACGTATAAGCAAGGGTTAAACAAGTCAATAAACTTATTGTACACGATGGTAGACAGAGTTCATGCTGTTGGAGGAAGATGATAACAAATGAAGAAGAGCAGAATGAACCTTGTGATATTGGATTAGAATCAGAGTCTGTCTGTCCGCCTGTCTGTCTGTCTGTCCGTCCATCCATCCATCCATCCATCCATCCATCCATTCATCATCTATCTATTGTCTGTCTCACAGATGCAAATGTAAATATAGATATACATGTATACACTAGTATACATGCATTTATTTCTTAATTACATCTGTTCAGAGGATCCACAGTGACACTCCAGGAGCAATGATCCCCTTTATCACCAGGTCTTGCTTTTAGTGCTATTTTCCAAAAAAGGAGCCAGGAAGGGGCCAGGGATATATAACCCAGTGGCATAAGTGCCTCCCTGGAAAGCATAAAGTCCCAAGTTTGATCCACAGTAGTGAAAAGGAAAAAAAGAGGCAGGATTCCTTGGACAATTGGCTGGCCTTACGACTAGGGTAAGAAAAGCCCAAGGTGAGCCTGAATCATCTTGTTAGTATAAGAAAGTATGGAAGTATTCAAAAAGAGAAAATCAGCATGCTGGATGCACTGGTTGAATATATCAAAGAGATAAAGAGCCAAAGTGAAAGAATCACCAGTGGCCAAAGCTGAGACAATTTAACTACAAAATAAACAACCATACTATTGGATTATTACACAGAGAATAAAATAAACACCTATGAAAATATACTGATTTAAATGAATGACAATAAAGAGATACATAGAGAAAGCTAACAAATCTTGCTTATGGAAACGTTCTATATACTTGGTATATCTTATTAGTAAGATCCAGGAAATGGGGTTTAATTTTCTTCATTTTGGGTAAGGGATGAACTCAGCTACTTGCTTACAAAAGGCCTAGAGAGGAGAAAAATCATAACTTTCTAGTGAGGAAATCAGGTAGAGCCCATCCCAGCCAAGTGGTTGAGGCTACCTTACCGTGTACAACATTGTAGCAGGACAATCCTATGACATTTTGGTCTTGTCTCTTGTTCTAGAGTTGACAACTTCTGACATTACCAGTCCTGCGGATAACCCGCTACTATTATCGACTACTGGACTATATTGGATTACTTTCCTGAATTTATGCACCTACAATATTTGAATGGCAATGGAATACATATTTCTGACAAAAGGAAACAAAAAAAGGGATGCAGGACCATTTTTTAGTGAAAAAATGTATGTACAAAATAGGATAGATATACAACTACTGTCTCCTAGTTCAATGAAAAGAAAGATTTGTACTAATAGTGTTTAGACAAGATATCATGTCTGCATCTTGTACTATGAATAACTACTATGCACATAATATGCAATGTATTAATTATTGTAACTGTCCTGCTAATCTGTTTTTAAACTGTCTCATAGCTATTTCTTTCTCAATAAAATTAAGTTTAAAAATAAAGTGACTCCCAGATAAGTTAGAATCTGCTAGTTATCAGATGCCCAATGTTCATCTAGTGCAGGAAAGTTCAGTGTATTTGAAATACTCGATTAGTATAATATACAAATGGTGAACTAAACTTTCTGTCTGAAATCCCTTTAACTGCTTCACCAATGAGAAACTCACTATACAAGTAGTAGAAAAAACTCCAAAGTCAGTCTTCTCAATAAAAACCATTACAATACTGTATTCTATTCTTTGAAGACCTCATTTTTATAAGATTGGCCATATTGAACATGGATGGTAGGACCTTATGTCTCCCAAAGGGCCACACATAAAAGATGTGGTCCCTAGAATGCTACCACCGGGAGGTGGTAGATTCCTTAGATCTGGAGCCTAGGGGAGACTTGGGGTCACTTGGCGAGCCCTTGGAGTGGATGGTGGATGCTGCTTCCCTTTTGTCTCTTGCTTGTTGGCTGTGAGAAGAATGGTTTGGCTCTTCCACAGCTCTCTCCATGATGGGCTGCTTTTCACAGGCCCCAGAACAATGAGGCCGATCCATCATGGACCAGAACCTCACAGTTGTGAGCCAACACAAACTTTTATTTTTACAAGGTGATGAACTCAGGTATTTTCTTATACTGATTTAAACCCTACTGCAATTGTCAATCCTCTTGTCCTACTTATTTTGTGTATAAAATGGAACTCTACTAATAATATCTATTCCCTCTAAAGTGCTGTGCTTTGCAATACACAAAAGAAGTGATTGAATCCATTCTTTTCAACCCACTTATCTGGAAGCCATAAAAATTAAGAGCCATAGAGAGCACAGATAGAGATAGTCAAACTGGAAACTCGCCTCACCCTTTACTAAAGGGACCAACCAGGAGAGAAACACAAACAAATCAAACATAAACTTGGTCACCTTAATGGTGCTATTGGCAGTGCTTAGCTTTTGGACGTGTGCAGCATGCATGTTCTATGTATGTCCCTGCATATGTGTATATATATGTACTGTACTTAAAGCACACAGAGCATAAGATTTCCTGTTTCACCATTTTAAAGTGTACAAACCAGGACCTTTAAAGATAACCACAATGTTAATCATCCATTGTTGCTGTTGAGTTCGTGAACTTTCTCATCACCCCAAAAAGAAACCACATTGTCATGAAGCAGCTACTTTCCATTTCTCCTCACTGCAGCCTTGGTAGTCATTTGTGCAGTGTCTCTATACATTGGCTTGTTCTAGAGATTTCCTTACATGGGCCTGCAAGGTTTTTATTAGTGCTTTTCAAAATGTGGTCTTCACCGCCGCAGGCTGGAAACCACCTGAAAGATGTGTTAAAATGAAGTTTTCTTGATCTCAGTCCACTGAATTGGAAATGAGGGGATAGCAAGGAAACTGAGTTTTGACCTGGAGGAGGTGAGAGGCAACTGGCCCTCCTTCTGTCATGCACTAATGTTGATATGGTGAGCTGTGTCCTTTGGACTCAAGGGCCATTTGACAATGAAGCCACAACTGAGAATTAACCACTGAAACTGACTTTGTGTAACATCTTACAAGAGAATTATGACACAGTTGTCCCTTGGCGTCCTCAGGGACATGATCCCATAAACCTGCACAGATACCAAAACCTGCCAGTAGTCCAGTCTTTCATATAAAATAATGCAGCATTTGCTTATAATCTGCACACACTGTCCACAATACTTTAAATAATTTCTAGATTGCCTAAAATACTTAATGCAATGTAAATGCCTAATGTATTGCTGCTATACTGTATTATTTAAGGAATAATGAGGAGAAAAAAGTTTGTACATATCCAGTACAGATGAATTTTTAAAATTTCTCATTGGTGGTTGGTTGAGTGCATGGACAGAGGGCTCATAGGTATGGAGAAGCTATTAATGGAGATTTCTTCAAAAGGACATTTCCAAACTGTGCTCCTTAGAACCTGCAAGCCTGTGGTGGAGGCTGGAGCCATTCCACCCAAGTCCCACTCTGGGAGATCTGAACCTCAAGTGAAGTTGCAGACTCACTACCATCACATCCATCCTGTCTTGGTCACTTTTCTTTTTGCTGAGATAAAATATCCAACAGTCAAAGTTAAAGGAGGAAACATTTGTTTGACTTACAGTTTTTAGGGGTTTCGGTTTTGAGTTGAAACCCCATGGCTCCAAGACAGGGTGGCATGGCAGAGGGGCATCACAGAGGAGAAACAGTTCATGGCAAACAGAAGGTCACAGCAGCAGCAGTAGCAACAAATGACAGGAGACCAGAGATCCTCTCTCTGTCACTTATATTTTACCCAGGCTACTTACCCATGGGATAGATAGCACTCACACCCAGAGTGGGGTGCCCCTAATCCTGACCAGAGCTATGCCAAACCCATCAGTGGACTGATTTAGTAATCACACTCCCTTGATCCCAGCATCACACAGCATCACACAGCTCTGGAAAGCCCACCTACGACTGCACGAGGCTTTGTGAGGACATTTGGACACAAGCCACAACACATTCCCAGGCTAATCTGACTTGCTTCCCTTTTTGTGGAGTTGATGAGTGAGTAGAGAACACTTAAAATATGAAACTCTAAATTATAATTGGTTTCAAATCTGTTTGAAAGTTTAAAAAATACTGTTTTAACCCAAATGAATCAGCTGTAGACAGGGGGACGGCTGAGTGAGGGAGCCATTATGTCACTTGGGTGACTGATGCGGGCTATGATGAACAACTCTCTGCAGCGGTAGTGACGTTGGCATGTGCCTCTACACTCATGATACCAAGGGTGATGCAACTCTCAGTCAGGTTATCTGGGTAAGGTCCCCAGGATGCCCAATGCATCCTGGGTGAATATAGCAAAAAGCATTTCATAAAACATCCAGAAATGGTTTGCAACAGATCAAACCTTATTTTTATGTCAGCTCTTGTTCCACCCAACAACCTACTTTTGGCAGCAACTCCAATAGTTTAGGCTTGCAGTATATAAGCTTGTTTTATTATTATTATTTTTCTCTCTTTTATTTTTTAAATAATTTTATTGAGAAATAAATAGTAATGAGACAGTTTCAAAACCAATTAGTAGGACAGTTTCAATAATTAATACATTGCATATTGTTGTCTTCTTAGTGGTTATTCATAGTACAAGATTCAGACATGATATCCTGCCCACAAACACCATTAGTACAAATCTTTCTATTCATTGAATTAAGAGAAAGTAGCTGTATATCTATTCTAACTATTTTGAATGTACAGGTAAAAAATGATCCTTCATTTGTATCCCTTTTTTGTTTAGTTTTGTCAGATAGGGGTATTTCATTGTCATTTAAATATTGTAGGTACATGAATTCAGCAAAATATTCCAATATAGACCAGTAGTCCATAATAGTAGTGGGTTATCCATAGTCTTTCAAGGTCAGTGAGGACTCAGGACATAGGAGAACCTGTACTGTAACATCATACAGCTCAGTTGTGGCCCAAATTTTCTGATCAAGGAGGTTATGGGGCCACAGAGGAAAGTGGTTGATGATGTAGAGTGTACCTAAGGAGAGTCACATGGAGAGAAAACATTCTCTCAGGCTTTCACAGAGAGCAAATTGGTCAAGCAATGGCTGTGACTCATCCACATGGCTGACACTGACAAAGGATCTACAATCTAAGGTATAGGGTCTTAGGATAAATCCTGAGGGGATTTAACTGACCTTATCAGATACAAAAACTACATTTCTTGTTATATAGGTCTTGCTTTATCTTGATCTTAGCCAGCCAGCAGAAAAGTATAATAATGTTGTATGAAAAGTAAAGCCATATTAATGTGCTGAGCTATAAAAGGCTCAAGTCAACAACTTCTGACATTGCCAATCCTATGGATAGCCCACTACTATTAAGCTCGTTTTAAAAGCCCAAATAGTAGAGGGAGAAATTCTAACATGTGAACTAGACTCTTTGTGTTCTAAATGTTTTAATTCCTCCATTAGATTGAGACCCACCTATATGTCTTGATGTCTTTCCTTGTCAGCACTGTACTCCCATCTAGATTTTTGCAGGATTGTCACCTGTGAGCGTGATGGGTAGTGTCTGTCCAGTAGGATTATAGGGTAACTTATCCTCCCCAAAGGATATGTACTTTGATTAAAATTCTAGACTACCACCTACAGTGCTTCTTTTGAACACTAAAGAAAAAATAAAATAATTATAATTAAAAATTTGGTTCATAGTTATCTATAACATATATTTATCTTTTATTTTTCATTGCTTTGTATAGGAGAGAAACCATTTCACGAATAAAAGAAATTGGAAGGTTAAGAATGCAAACTCTGAGATCAGATTTCTAGGATAGGAACTTACGTCCTACCAACTGCTAGTCATTGTTTTCACTTCTGTGCTAGTCAGCTTTCTATCACTGTGACAGAACTCCTGAAATGATCAACTTAAATGGAGAAAGTTTCATTTTGCTTCATGGTTTCAGAGAGAGAAAGAGAGA
>NW_004524717.1:2899780-2929142 GCF_000260255.1 Octodon degus | reverse complement strand
AAAATTAACAAAAAAATGAGAAGAAAATAATACGATGGGATTTTATGGAATTAAGTGAAGTTTTTTCCTTGTGAGGAGAGGGATAGTTGAACAGAGACAGGGAAAATGCCTTGAGATAGTGGAGGAAGAGAATGGTGCGATAAATCTGCAAAATAAAAGGAATGTGAGAAGCAGAATTGCCAGCCATCAGAAGTTAGGAGGGACATGTAAAGACAGAAAGCCCCCACTGGGATGTTGGCTTCAGGGTTGTCTCCCACACTACAGTAACATGAATTTATTTTGTTTGAAGATATATAGTATAAGATCAAAGTGATAGTGATCTAGATCTGTTGTAGGGTTTTTTCTGGCTTGTATACAACCATCCATTAGAGAGACAGAGACAGAGACAGAGACAGACAGACGAAGAGAGAGACAGAGAGAGACACAGAGTCAGAGAGAGAGAGAGAGAGAGAGAGAGAGAGAGAGAGAGAGAGAGAGAGGCCAAGTTCCCAAAAATCCCCTTCAAGGCTACACCCATGATGATCTAACTTTCCTTCACTGGGCCCCACCTCCTAAAGTTTCCACCACCTTGCAATTGCCCTACGGGCTGGGAACTGACCCTTTAGTACTTGGAGCTTTGCAGAGCACTCACTATCCAAGTTATAGCAGCTTTCCTTTGTGCCATTTCTTGTTGATAAAGCAGGTAATAACAGTGCCCCCTTTAATAGAGTGGTTATGAAAACCAAATGGGAAAACAGATGCATTACATTCGAAAAGTACTTAGCACATAGCAAGAGCTGAACAGATACCGGTTATTATCATCATTAGTGGAGATCACTATGAACTCTTGCCATGGTAAAAAAGGTGAAGTTTTAGCCAAATACAAGTTTTAGCAGATTAGAGAGTTGTTTGGTGAAGAAATACAGGGCCATTTAGCATAAAGATTCATTCGTCATAAGGTCCAAGGATGTTTTCTAGGTAGGGCTCTTAGTCCACGGTTTCAGGTGACTTGAAAAATTTCCTGTAATTATAAGCAAAGTGAGCATATTAGGGCACATTTTTGCAGTGGCAGACTAAACCTGACTGAGCTCCCGGAGGACTCCGGGACTGTCAAAATGTTAGCACTGCTGCTTTCAAGCCTGCACTCCTGAAGTTGGACAGTTCTTTGACAGGTGCATTCTGGCCACCTGGAGGTAGGTGGATGAATGGGACACATGTGCTTCCTTGGTCTTTCATGACACATCCACCTTATACTGGATCTTTTCTTGCTGTTTTTGTTCTTGGACATTTGCCAAATGCATAATGAAGTTCTCCGGGGCCCTTAACATTGGAAAATACTTTGAGCACACAGTCTGGGACAGTCAGATCACATTAATTACTCTATAAAACACAAATTTGCTCTCATTTGTGGTACTCCAGGCATTTCATTACTGAAAAGACTGTGAGAGAGAGAGAGAGAGAGAGAGAGAGAGAGAGAGAGAGAAAGAGAAAGAGAAGAGAGAAGAGAGGGAGAGACAGAGAGAGACAAAGAGAGAGAAACAGAGAGAGAGACAGAACAGAAGAGAAAAGAGAAGAGAGAAGAGAGAGAGACAGAGAGACAGAGAAACAAAGAGACACAGAAAGAGAGAGGAGAGAGACAGAGAAAGACAGAGAGAAGAGAGACGGAGAGAGAGAAGAGAAGAGAAAAGAGAAGAGAGAAGAGAGGGAAAGGGGGGAGAGAAAGAGAGAGAGAGAGAGAGAGAGAGAGAGAGAGAGAGAGAGAGAGAGAGAGTCCTGCCTACAACATAGGCAACTCGGTACTTTTCCCCTGCAAGGGGCTGCCCAGTGGTAAACTTCTTCCTTTTGCCAGCGTCTTCATAAACCTGCACTTTTATTCCCACACATCAGCATGTCATGTCATAGCCATTTCCATTTTTTTTTCGTCCAAGATAAATGCAGAAAAAGCGTGCACTGTGGCTGAACCCTTCTTAACTTCTAGAAGGGAAAATGTCTGTGTGGTATGACTTTTTCCATCATTTCATCCAAGTGTGCACTCCCAGAAGGAGAAAAAAATAAGAAAGCTAGTGGCTCTTAGCTGCTGGCTCCCGGCTCCTGTCAGTGGTGGATGGGGCAGTGGAATGGTGGTGCCTCTGACCCCAGGCCCACACCACCCCTAACCTTGGGCTTGTTTGTCCTCCAATCCGAAGGCTGTGACTGCCAGAGCCCGGATGATGTCACACTGTCAAGTGGGAAACAAGTTTTATGGGAGCAGTTCTAAGGTTCTGCATTCCCTTGCTGTCATTTATTTATTGTATCTGAGGTTTGCAGTGATACATAAGCATGTATTTAAGATTCCAGCTAACATTTATCTCTGTCTCAGCACTGGTGAGCTCCAATGGTGAGAACTAAACAGTCTGGTGACCTTTTTGATGTATAATTTAGATTTAAGAAAAAAAATCACAGTAATGAATTTGGATTCTCAAAGTTTACAAATTAAAGACAGCTATTTATAAACAAACAATAAAACCAATGAAAATGAGATTTTCTTTCTTTTTTTTTAAACAGAAGGAAACTCCAAAGATGTTTAAAATAAGTACTTTTGTTTAGAAATCTCAAGGCCAGAGAGTTATCTTGTTACATTTTAACACGTAGCTTCAATTTTATTTCTAAGTAAGCATTTTCTATTTTCTATTTGTTGAGTGAATATTTATGATTAAGTTATTTACTCTAAAAAAGTGATTTGCTCTAAGAAACACCTGGTGTTGATGTCTACAAAATATTGCATTACAAGGCTATGTCTCTGCAAGTTCAGTAATGAACAAAAAAATAATAAACTAAAAATTAATCCAAAAAGACCACCAGCCTCAAACCCACGCATGTCAGTGTAAAACGACAGTCTTGTCATCGTGTTCTTCTGTAAGAATGTAAGAATCATGTAGCGCAACTCAAAGCAAGAACAGCAAATTATTGCTTGTTGCTCAACATGTGCGGTGCAAATTAACTGGGAAGTGTACTTCTGTTTACAGGGGCTCCTGCTGAGCAAGGGCATTCTGTCCCAGCGAGGGGCTGCCATTTCTGTCACACTCTCTGGAAAGAAGTTCCTTCATCTGCTTTAGTCAAAGTCCCTTTACCCCTTCAATGCCTGCCCGGGATAGGAGCCTGTACCCCACCTCCCGGCCCAGGATGCCATCAGCTCCTAAGGCGCCACCCACCACGGGCATAGCTGCAGCTGGGTGATCACACTGGGAGTCCTGCACCTTGCCTCGCGCTTGTGACCATTCTAAACAAAAGCCGGTACTGCTGGCTGCCGGTCTGGCTTCCTCAGCGGAATCCACGTTGCTAGTGAGTCAGCGCTAGATCGCCGTATACCGGTTTGCTAACCCCGAGGTGGTCGAGGTATCTCACACTGCAGTAGCCAAGCATCTCACAAATGCGAGCCCTCATGGCTGCTTCCAGCCTGTTATTATTTTTAATTTCATTTAGGGGTTTGGGAAAACTCTTGTCCCTTTTAATTTTTCCTTTCACTGATAAACTGCTGTGCGGAACATTTGAACCTCTCCTCTGGTCTCTACCCAATCCAAGCATTTTCCTGGCTATTAGCGTCTTTGCTAACCAGTGGGAAAAGACAGGCAGAGGAAGAGGCCAAGCAGGCCCGTTCTGTTTCTCCCAGCTGCGCTTATGAAAGATTTCAAGGGAAAAGATACTAACATAACTGGCAAAAATAAAGTCTGAGGTTTCTTTGGGTTTAAACTGGTTATGCCTTTCCTGTGCACTGTTTAAAAAGATAATCAGATTTAATTTGGCTTTTGGAGTCCAGAGACCAGCAGCTAACTTGAGGATTCTCATGGGCTTTCTTTGCAGACACTTGGACTGAAGGAGAACCTAGACTTTTAAGGACTCTGTACTTTGTAACTAGCAGCACATTTATCTATTTAAAAAAAAATAGAACAACTTGTTTTGTTCATGAAGGAAAAAGAATACTGTGACATTTCCGAAAAACAAGACAGTAGTCGCTACTTTTGATGGGCTGAGATGACTCAGGTTTGTTTCTTCTGCCCTCATTTGTTTGGAAATATACAATGCCCGTGATTTGGCACCATCAGTGTTCCACTCCTGCTGTAAGGCCGGGCCAGCCTCAGGGCAAGGTGAGGAAGCACACAGGACCTCTGGATGTGGGGATGCGAAATGGAAACTGGCACTGGTTTCAACCCTTCCCCTTAGGAAAATATGCACAGAACATAGTCGCTGCCCTGAGGGAATATTCCTTGCCCTACTTTTAAAGTCCTGAAATAAATTCACAAAGTCCTATGCAACAGCGAAGATTTGAATATGAGCCCCCCCTTCATCTTCTTTGAGTACACTGTAGCATAGTGCTTTGTATTTAGTAGGTGTGCCGTGAATCTTATTCTCTCATATTATTAATGATTTGGAATTAGGTAAAAGTGTCTGGCTTTATACATGCAGCTCATCATTCCCCCTAGATAGGAATTTGAAGGGATCACTGACCATGCAAGCTTCTGCTTTGGGGAAAATGTAGGCCACAGTGATTTGGTTTCATCTCAGGTCCACACAGGATGGGGCGTGAGTGGTGCATGGTATACTCTTGGGGTGGTTACTTGTTTCCAAGACTGGAGACAGAAGGGCAAATGGTGTGGTGTCAGGAACTGTGCTCAAGAACAATGAGGATTATGTTGTACTTCGCTTGGTACCAGCTCTTGTACTTGGGGAGGGGCAAGTTCAGTGAATTTTCTCTTATGGCTGCCAGCAGGGTATATGGGAGAGTACAGACCTTATGAGTTGGAGGGGCTGGAATCCAAGAGCCCAGGGCACAGCCGGGAGCTCTGTCAGAACCCACTGCTTCCTCTCCTCCATAAAACTGCTATCTACATCAATCTATGTTTATTTTTCTCTTGCGCTTTAATTTGCTTAATGGATTTCAGCTGAAGATTTTCCTCAAGGTCTGAGGAAAGTAAAGTCTAATAAACCCCTGAGGACTTGGACGTCATAGTTCAGCACTTTTTGGATTATTTTGTCTGACTTTCATCTTTGAGGCTGCAGCAACAATAGCTATAGAACACCCTGGACCTCGCCCTGCAGCTCGGGAGCCTGGGAAGAAATGAACCAGAGGAGTCACACTTCCTCACTGCTCCTTCTCCTCACCTCCTCTCTTCTCTCTCCCTACCTCCTCTTTTCAGTTCCACTCCTCTTTTATCATCATCTTTTGTGTACATGCTGTTACCTCCGCTCTTATCTAGTTTCCTTTTCTTTAGCTTATTCACAGATGTTCATCTCAGTGGAGACAGTGACAGTGACTTTAGAAGGAATGAAGATGAGGAGGAGGAGGTGTTGAGGGGAAGGAGGACTAGGAGAAAGAGAAATAATTTAAGAATAAAGGAGAGGATTGCAATCTGGGATACAAAGGCACATCCAGGGAGGTCAAGGAAGACCAGCGCTTTTACAGAGAAAATGAGGAAGGTTAATAGTTGTTTTGGAATAGCTATGCTTGGCCACAGGATCAATACAAAGGTGCCAGTCCAAGGCTGAACAGGCACTTGCCAAGCAGGATCTGGCAGAGGTGGCCTATGCGGAACATTTGGAAACCTTTGTGTGCAGGGTGCTGTTGTCAGTCTTTTGTGACAGCATTATCAGGCAATCCATGCTTTAGGCTGTCCCTTTGTGGCCTCACAGTTCCACTTTCCCAGGGCCTGCCAGAAGTGACTTGCTTGGTTCTGACAGTCTTCACATAGATGAGGACATGACCTGGCTTCCCAGTACAGCTGTGGCACTCTAAGGATAGCGCAGGAAATGAAGTGTTGCTCATAGCTGTACAGAGGAAGAGCTATTTTGGCTTACAGATTCAGGAGTTCAGTCCACAGTCCCTGGGGCCACTGCTTTCGGGCCTTTGTGGGGGGTCAGCACATCATGCAGCATCACTGCTTACCTCATGAGGCCTGGGAGGGGGCTGAGGTCATAATCTCTCCTTCGACAGTGTAACCCCAGCCATCCAACTTCCTTGTTTCGGGCCCCACCTCCTACTGCTCCACCACTTCTCAATAGTTGTGCAGGCTGAGGACTCAGCCTTTAACAGATGGGCTCTTGGGGGACAGTTAAGGTCTGAACCATAACATGGAACCGTGAAAGTCTTGACGCAAAGCTGAAGAGTCGGAAGCTCTAGAAACCTGAAACTCAGATCACCATCAGAAACAACAGCCTCCCTCTACTGTCCAGATTATTGTCTTAGATGCTACAGCTACCAGGTCAACATGTCTGTGGTGAGGCCTAGTCATCCACATCTTAAACAAACCCCTCAGTTGACTCATTAGAAATTGGAGAGCTGCTTTTTAGCTGTATCTTTTATAAACAGTATATTTTAATAACTTAGCACAATCATTTTATATTTCTTGTGTCTATTGACACATCTACCCTGTACCTTGCTTTGTCTTTGTCTATGTTTTCTGCTTTTCTGACATCAGCTAAATTGAGAAGCTTTTTGTTGTCTGCATGTGTTTGATTGTTTTTTGTTTTTAATCTGCTTTTCCTACTTTGTTATGGTAGTATGCATATTATAACATATCTCTTCATTTTTTGGGTAAAATTTGGTTTTAGTGCACTTGTTTTATCTGGTGATTTCTTAATGACACACAAAGTTATTCAGAGCTTCTTCATGCCACACAGCAAAGGCTGTGGTAGCCAGCCACAGTGCCTGGCCGCCTTTCCTTCCTATCTCCCAATCTTTCTGTTATTGCTAGCTGAGATTTGGGTCTGTCTCTTTAAAGGAAAAATGCAAGCACCTATTTAATATTTTACTATCAGTAGTGAACCAGATCAACTGAAAATATAGTCCTTAAAAATTCAGGAGGAGGTCTGAGGTTATAGCTCAGTGGTAGAGCCCTGCCTAGCAAGAGTTCAATCCCTGGCACCAGAAAAGAAAGACAGACAGACAGACAGACAGACAGACAGACAGACAGACAGACAGAAAATGGAAGGAAGGAAGGAAGGAAGGAAGGAAGGAAGGAAGGAAGGAAGGAAGGAGATTAACTTCCTCAATTTTAACATAATTAAAAATGCCTTTATTTGGCCCTTGATTTGATCGGTATTTCTTCCTGGGACAGTTATTTTTCTGGCCACTTCGAGGAGTCTGTTCCCTCGTGGGTGTGCTGTTGGTGAGATGTCTGTGGTCACCTGTGTCAGACAGCGCTGCAAGTGGCCTCCCTGGTCTCCTCTTGGAGTCACACGCTTGCATGAGGTCCTCTACCCCCGTTAGGACCTCAGCCTTGCTGCTACCTGGCAGTGCTGGCATGGCTCTAGCAACGGTGTGAAGCTGTGTAAGGCCAGCTGTGTCGTCTTGTTCTTCCTGCTGCTTTGAAGGATCAAGAAGCCACGAGTCCTGTGACTGCGAGGTTGTGTTTTTGGCCAGCTGACCACATGGGTGGGTTTGGAAGCTGATTCTGCAGGTGAATGTAGAGCGCTCAGGTAAACCATGTGCAGATTCCTAAGCTGCAGCAGGAGATAAGACACGTGTTGGTCCCCGCTGCTAGGCTTGGGGTACTGTTTGTGCTCTCCTGTAAGTAACCTGCTCTTGCTGCATTATCACTTCTAAAGAGTGTTGCCTTTGGGCTGGAAAGATAGCTCAGTGGACTAAGCACCTGCTTTGGCAAGTGCAGGGACCAGGGTTCAAATCCTGGTTCCCCCAGCTGTACTGGCCTGGCCCCCAGGGCGTGCTGAGCCTGAGAACGAGTCCTTGCCTGGTGGCTCACACCTGTAATCCCAGTGCTGGGGAGGCTGAAAACAGCAGGATCACTATGAATCTGAGCTGCCTATTGAGACCTTGTACCAAATACATAAATGAAAAAAAAGTGTTGCTGTTCCCTGGATATTCTATGGCTTTGTGACAAAGTGTCTAGTCATGTCTTTATTTTTCATTATTCTGTCCACACTTGCCATACATTGCATGTATTTTTTTCTTTAATTTGGAAAAATCCTATGTCATCCACTTTTCAAAAATGAGCACTTTAGCGTTCTGTGAATTCTTCACTTTCAGAACCCCTATGAGGGCCAGCAGGGAGGGCCTCTGTGTGACTCCGCCTTGGCACCTGGGGACCTGACTTCTCTGCCCCCTACTTTCTTTACCTGCCTATGAATTTTGGATCACCCCATGCAGTATTATAGCTTTCTGATTCTGCATTTATGATGTACCTAGCATTTATTATTCTGTTTAGTTTTAACTCTCAGCTGTTATGGTATTTTTGTTTGAGTTGTAATACTTGACCTTTCTGATCATCTCTGTTCTGGATTTTTGTATTTTGGCTTGTTTATTTCATAATGTCTTGTTCTTACTTAGTTTGCAAGCTCACCTTGAAAAAGGTGTGTGTGCATGTGTGTGTGTGTGTAAATTAAATGTGTGTGCACACATATTCACACTTTCCTTTTTCCACAGTGTGTCTCTACATGGGTATTTTACAGTTACTTCCATCCCACTAGAGCCAGTTCTTCTGTAGGATTTCACGAGGTAGCAGTGCTCCTGTTCCTAAACCAGCAAGACTTCTGGCCTACAGGCTGTAGAGCTGACTGTTGGGGACCAGGAATTGTAAATTAGCATAGTACATCCTAGCTTGCTTACCCTACCTGCTTGGTGGGCTGGTTTTGGAATATAGAAATCATCTTCCTCTCACGATCAGTGAGATTAGCATCCAGATGTGGGACTGGACCTTGACTTGTTTCCTTTATGATGTTAAACTTGTCCATTCTACCACAGCCTCTATGCTGTTCCTTAAATGGCACCCTATGCCCTCCTGTACACTGGCTAATAAATAGTGGCTGGCTTGGAGTGTCTTTGCCTCTGCCGATCCTGATGCATTGACCTCCTAGCCCCCCATCATGTATTACTAAATTGGTCTGTGTCTTATTTCATTTTGTTTTGCTGTACTCCACATATAGGCAGTTGGGGATCCTCCCCAGCCCTATGATATGACTCCACCCCTCCACATGAGGCAACAGCTCTATTTGGTTTCCCAGTTAGCATGGAGGCCCCACTCACAGTGGGGAACTCACCCTGCATCCCAGTTTCATGTAAGCTTCAGTGTCACAGCTCAGTAGGAGGGCTTCCACACCCTCTTACTGCTATGTATTCTGTTTGGTTCATGGACCAGGTGTCCTCACTTTGGGTTTAGTTTTGGCATAGTTATGGTTAAAAAACTAAATTACTTTAACCTAATAGTGTGATCTGCTTGAGATATAGGTAGGAGATTAATGTGTAGTAGACTCATAGCCCTCTCTTTGCTCAAGATATAAGAATCACTATTGGTCCAGCACTGAATATTCTCATGTTAATCATGTACATCTTTGAATCACACACAGTCTCAGAGAATTTAGGTTTGCTACATCAAAATACCGTGAAATGGGTAGCATAGAAACAACAGAAACACACTTCTCATAGTTCCGGAGGGTGGCAATTCCAAAATAGTAGAATAATTGTGCATCTCGTGAGGGCCTGTTGTTCCTTGCTTATCCTCATTTAGGAGAAGGGGCAAGGATCTCTCTGCAGAGTCTCTCTTATAGGACCCTCATCCCACTCATGTAGCTGCACCTTTATGAATCACTTTGCAAAGGCCCCACCTCAAATATCCTGTCCTTAGGTAGGATTTCAGTCGGGTATTAAATATTTGGACCATAGCACTGCCAAACTGTTTTTGCTGCAGTTTTTTGATGTATAAAGAAGACTGGAGAATTTGCCAAGTTACTTAAGGTGCACCTCACCAGGCCGGTGTTCTCTTAGTTTACCATCTTCTACCTCACTAGGCAAGTTTCATATTAAATTTTATCTGGCTTTAAATAAACAACAGCAGCAGCAGCAACATATCTCCAGAGGAAGTCAGTTTTAAAATAGTGCAATGCAGGCAAAGTACACATGTTTCTGAAAACGAGTTACAAAAGCTGGAGAAGCTTCTGGAGCTTTGTGCTGGAGAAGCATTACAGGATTGGAGTAAAAGCACAGGAGAGGGTGAAAGGCAGTTTCTGGGTGACTCGGGGCCAGGACTGGCTGGATTTGAGCTTCAGTGTCTGCCCTTGATCTTTCTGCCTTGTTTTTTTTTCATCTATAAAATGAGGAAACAATAGAACCTCATTTACAGAACTGAGGATCTGTGTGTCTTGCCCAGATATTTCCTGGCATTTGGCAATTGGTCAGTGAGGAAGGCCAGCCATTGTTATTAGAACAGTACAGTTTATGGAACTGGTAGTTTTCAAAAAAAAAAAAATAGACATGTGACATGCAGGTGCTGGTGTGCCTGTTAGAAAGACCTGGCCTCTCTGCAATGACATGTTGTGTGTGTCACCCTCACCAGGATGTCCGGATGTTCAGTCACACATTTTTCTGGATATGTCTATAGTGGTATCTCTGACGGAGATGGGCATCTGAGTTAGTAGCCTGAGTAGATCCCTACTGACCTCCCTACCTGGGTGGGCTTCATGAACTCAGTTGAAGACTGAATAGCTCAGTATAACTCCATTGGATCCTGACTATCTTAGCTTCACTGTGGTCTTTTCTTGCCTTGAATGACTTTTCTTGAGTCTTAAGTTTGTGGGTTTAAGGACCTGAACTTAGCAATCAGGTCTCCTGGGCTTGTAGTTTGGTGACTTTGTGTTGACACTCGTCAGCCTCCATCATTATGTGATGGTGTTGGGGAGACTGAAGGGTAAAACCCAGAGACTGCTGAGTGAGCGGCTGCATCATGGGGGCAGGAAGCCCCGCCTCCCATAGCCAGGGGCCTGGTCCTCAGAAAAAGGCTTGTGGGAGCAAAGCCTTCCCTCCTGGAACTATTCAGTTCCATGGTATCTGTTCTTTCCAAAATACACTTCTGTTTCTGACTCTTTCACGTTGACTTTACGTGAGCGGCCGTTCAGGGGCTGGTGGAAGCCATGGCCCTAGTACACAAAGTTTCACAGGGATGTCACCTGGAAGCTTAACGTGGCCCTGCCTGAAGAAGCTCCACATTATATGACTGTCACAACACTTCCAGTGTGGCAAATCCTGCTTTTCTTCTATCTTTCGAAGGAAGCTGAAGCGGCCTTCTGCCATAGACAGCACAGCCCCAATGATGCCCGGACGAGAACCTCAAGTGTCTGCTTCTCTCTGTGGAAAATATTTCCACTGCTAATTAAATACCAACTGAAGAAAAACAGGAGTAGATTTTGTAAAACCAAAAATTCATTTGTCATCTCATTTTCCCAAGCAATTATTTCACCAGCTGAACGATGAATGTGCTGAAAATAATGTGTTTCCATCACCGATTCTATCATGTTAAAGAGAAACGTAATCTCACTCCAAATCCTAAGGCTACAACAGCCCAGCCAAAGACACATGAAAGGCTTAGTTCCTCATTTTGCTGCAGAAGGCATATAATTTGTTGTTGTACTATTTGATGTTCTCATATCAATATTTTCTTTGAAATGAGTAGATGTTGACATAGTGCCAAAGATATTGTTTTGCAAGAAGCAAAAAATCATTTTATCTCAGATGTTTTATTCCAAATGTTTTGAAGCAATAAACATTTTTTGGAGGAAGTCATTATTTTGAAATATAATTTGGACAAGCAGGAGATGGACAGCACATCATTAGTTTAATTCTTGGTACTCTTTCATGTCTAATGGGAAGAACTTGTAAACTGACTGCCATATTTACCATAAATGCTGGCATATGAAGGCTGGTACAATCATATCCATCTTCCTAGCCAGTTATCCCCACATCTGGAGAAAGATAATATTTATAAGAATTCCAAAGACAGTGTCCATATTTGGACAATACAGACCTGTCCTCCAGTGGAATAACCTTGTGGACAGCCTTCTGGCTGTCTCACCACCCACCTCTTCCTCCAGTGGGGTCCTCAATCCATCCAAGCCACCTGCAAGCATTCTGTATCATAGCAGTGCCCAGCTCACCCAGGCTGCCTTTGCAGGAGCACCCTGCCCAGACTGCTGAGACTTACAGAACTGTTATCTTTCTGTCTTTCTCTTGGTCTCAACAGTGCACAGTTGTCTGCTTTGGTTCTTTCTTCCCAGGACTGTTCTTCATGATCAAGTTTAGTAAGTTTATTAGACTGTGTCTCTCTCAAATAAAATATTTACATTTTAGAATGAGTCTTCTGTAATTTATCCTTATAGGGAAAATGAGGATAGTGCATTGTAGGCTCGCTCTAGCACAGTGGAAGAGATTCTTTTTTATTTTATTTTATATTTTTTTCTTTTTATTTATCTACAAAATCTCAAAACAAGATTTTAGGAGAGTAACAATGGTTAGTACATTGTGTATTGTTACTGCCAAAGTAGTTTCTCATATTACAAGATATAGGCAAGAAATAATAAACAACATAGGTACAAACCTCTGTTTTTTTTTAAGTCAACAGAAAATGGAAATATACTTTTTAAAGTTTCTAATACTAGGAGAAGATATCATACAATGTCTTTTAAATAAATTGTAAGTCAAAGATATAGTATAAATCTTAGAACAAAAATTAATATTAAGCAATATTCAGAAAATTAAATGTTTCAAAACAATTGAACTAAGAAAAAGTTTTCATGATAGCAAAGAAGTACTAGAGTAAAACATAAGATACATACTGGAATGGCAAGTCAATGACCAGCACTTCTAACAGTTTGAGGATAGGATATCACACAAAGTTCTAGTGTGTTGTGGACATGCATAAGGACCATGACAGTTACTGGTGGCTAGGCGTCACTTGTGGAACTGAGCTACAGCTATTTCTTTGAAATCCACCCTGTAGACTCAGGTGGAATCATGACTCATCAAGTGGAAGAGAAGTCCATTTGTAGGGTGTGCTGATGAAAATATTCTGCTGCTGAACACAAAAGAATAACTGAAAGACTACTATTGTATACCTCTTATTCTCCTCTGTTTAATTGCTTGCCCTATTTGGCGGGTTCTTTCCATTCTCATTCATGGGGCTGTGATCAATTTGCTCCCTCTCTAGAACCTCATTTAGTAGTCTGTGTAGGCTTGGCTTTGTCATCATGAAATTCTTCAGTTGTTCTTTGTCAGGGAAATATTTCACTTCTCCATTATATTTGAAAGAGAGTTTTGCAGGATAGATCAGTCTGGGTTGGAATTTGTTTTCTTGCAAGACTTGAAGTACTTTGCTCCATGCTCTTCTTGACTTGATGGTTTGTGAAGAAAAATCTGCCATTATTCTGATGGGTTTTCCTTTAAATGTGATCTGTTTCTTTAGTGGCTTTTAGTATACTGTTCCTATGCTGAATTTCTGGGATCTTGATTATTATATGTCTGGGTGTGGTTTTCATTGGGTTGATGTTATTTGGAGTTCTCTATGCTTTGGTTCCATGAATGTCAGATCGTTGCCCCATATTTGGGAAGTTTTCTGCTATTATGTCTGCCCATATTCTTTTTATATCATTTGTATTGACTCCTTCCTTCTCATTGATGTCTATTAGTCTCACACTGTTCATCTTTGCATCGTCTTGCAGGTATTGAATTATTTTTTCCTGCATCCTAGTTGTTTTAAAGAGATCTTTTCTTACTTTTTCACTAGCTGCAATGGTGTCTTTCAGGTCAGAAAGTCTATTTTCACTTTCCCTCAAACGGTTTTGCCAGCTTGTTATTGAGGTTTTAATTTCCTGTATATCACTTTGAACCTGTTTCATAGATTCTATTTCTTTCCTAAATTGTTTATTCAGGGGTTCCATCATTTTCATATTCTCCTCTATTTTTTTATCAGTGTATTCTTTAGAAGCACTTAGTACTTCTTTGATCATAGTTACCACTACATTTTTTTAGTAGTGGAAGAGATTCTGATGACAAAAGAACTCCAATTGCTTTACCTGTAGAAAAAAAAACAATGATGTTGATGGATCTATTGGTGACACTTCTGAGAGACCCACCTTCCAGATGAAATAAATGTTCCTTAGTTCTGGCTGGAGTGCTGTCAGTTCATCTGAGGAGCTGGGCCTGGGGCATATTTGGTAGCAGAGATTACAGCTTTAAAAGGTAAAGATGTTCTTGGACCCTGAGGACTTTAGAAGGCTAGACAAATAATGGCAGCCCTCTGTACCACAGTGCAACACCTGGTGTTGCCAGAGGAGAAGGAGAATTCTTATGTCCAACCAAATCTAAGCAGGTGCATGTTAATGAGAAATTCGTCTTTTCTTTCTCAGGGGTGCAGGGTAAAGGACATATCTCTGGAATCATTTTTAATGTATCTTTAATGTAAAGACACTATTATAGTGGAGATGGTATAGATAGAAAATTCTAGAAAATTCTGGAAATTTTCCTTTACAGTTCAAGAGGCGTTTGTAAGTTATTTTTAAAAGAAGTCAGTAAAGATAACTTAAGCTTTGTTTTCCCAGTACTTAGGTAGATCTCAGAGTTTTCTATTTCACTTTATAGAAGGACTTTGTAATCTCTCTCTCTTTCTCTCATACACACACACACACACACACACACACACACGCACACACATGCATACACATATACACATACACACAAAAATGTGGCTAAGTCAGGCTAAATACCGTGCTTGCCTGATTGCTGCATGGACTCCTGCTTGCTGCACTGGGAAGGGAACTGGAAGCATCCTGGTCACAACATGTGACTGGTGAGCCCCCCTACATTAATTTGCTTGTCTTAAAGAGAGTAGGGTGACTAGTCTCCTCTTGCTGCAGCCTTGGAGATCTGCTGCCCATGTGTTCTCAATAACACTAAGCGGTGTGACGTGCTGGGTCAATAGTGGAGCAGCAAACACATTTTGCTTTGCAAAACAAGCCTCCATGACTCCAGGTGGTTGTATCAGCTTCTCAGAGTGAGGGCTTCATTCTAATCAGCCTCTTCGTGCTCCCTAAACACATCCTTGGTTTTGGTTAACTTGTTGACATTTGCTCCCTATCTTCTAATGTTTTTCAGCATTCCCGCTTTCACAATTGAAATATTTCCAAATGAACATAAATTTAGTGTGTCTAGTTTCAAAGATGTGGAGAGAAGATGTGACAGTGTAACTACTCCTGTCTTGCTGAAGAAAAGTTATGGATACGTTCCTCAACAGGGTGTAAAATATACGCCATTATGTTTCAGGAGTGTATGACAGAGGCATGGCTGCTACTTTCTCTCTACGGTTGTGCAAATCAAGATGACCCCTCCCTAGTTAGCTTGTTTTGGCTACTGTGGAGTCCTGGGTGTTCCAGAATTACTGGTATGAGCTATCACCTCTTTTTTGTCCTTGTGTTATAGATGTAAGTAGGCATATACTGACTCTTCCATATATTTTATTTCATATTTCCTTCTATATATTTTAATTTTTTAAAATTTATTTCTTTGATATGGGGCTTGCTACCCAGTCCTGACTTGTAGTGATCCTCCTGTCTCAGCCTCCCCAGCTCTGGGATTATACGTGTACACCACCATGCCCACTTTCAGTGCTGGCACAGTGCGCCTGAGGCTCTGGGGCTGGCAGGCATGCCGTATCAGGGATTGAACTTGGGTCCTTGCACTTGCCAGGCAGGAGCTTAGACTGCCAAGCTATCTTCCCAGTGCTTTCCATATATTTTAAAGGGGGGGGGGCACTAATCTGTCAATTGCTCAGGCTAGCTGAGAAAGTCGATCACTTGCTCATGGGGTCATTATGTGCTAATAGGTGCGGCTCCAGAGTAGGCTGCAGTTCCTTCCATTCCTCTCTGTTTGCCTGTCCCACGAAGGGCTGGCCTGGGCAAGCAGGGCACTGTGGACTGCCATAGCACTCTGATGATTATGATTATGATTACGCTTATGATTTGTAGTGCTGGGGACGGAAGCTAGGGCTTTGTGCCTGCTGGGCGAGCACTCTATGGAGCTCCATTCCTAGTCCAGGATTTCAATTTTTTGAAAAAAAACTGCTGGAATGCTTATGTTTATTGCCTTCTGCATCAACTAAAAGAAGAATCACACTTTCTTTCTTACTTCGATCAGTCCTGCAGAAACAGGAAACCATACAGAACATGCAATGAGGAGGATGCTTGATAACATCTGAGGGGAGAAGGTGGCCAGGAAGGGCACAGACAGGTGGCTTTTGAAGGCGTGAATTTTAATAAGAAATAGGGGTAGGTCTTTTGCAAAAGTGAAAGGGGCCAAGAGCAGGAGGGAGGGGTGAGAAGGGGAGAGGAAGTCGGAAAAAGAATGAAGCCAGGTCATGTTCTTCTGTCAACTTCCCACGGTGCGTGTGGTCATTATGCACTGTAAAACTGGATTAATAAAAATAAAAATAAAAATAAAAAAGGGGGCCGGGGAGATGGCTCAGTGGAATAAGCGTTTCCCTGGCAAGCGCAAGGGCCTGAGTTCAATCCCTAGTTCCACCAAAAAAAATTAAAAAATAAATAAAAAATTTTAAAGAAAAGTAAAAAATATAATAAAATATGAATAAAAATATGTAAGAAGAGATTAGTACTTCTTTGGGGCATTTCCCACTTCTTCCATTCCTATGACTCCATGAAAAGCTGGTAAGAGGAAGACCCCCGCCCCCCGTCACACACACATACACACCCAGCACTGCATCTGCTCCACTGCTCTGCCCCCGACATTACCCTCTGAGGAAGGCAGATGTTGCCAGGCAGTGGTGGCCTGACCACTGGGTGCGCTGCCATCTGCCAGCTTCTAGAGGACCAGGGCTGTGCCTTTCTCCTCTTTGTACCCAAGTACACGGCACTGTGTCCCTAAATGCTAGCTGGTTGCTAGGTGGCTGCTGAAGGAATGCTGTAGGTTCTGCTTACTGTGCGCCTTTCCTGAACTATTCTCTGGGCACAGGGCATAGGAGCAGAAGCTGGCCTAAGGGACGCCTCAGGAAGGACTGTAGGGCAGCTGGCTGGACCGCGAACTGGAGTACGTGGACTAGAGAACATTTGCAAGGTCAATTTAGGAGATCAGGTTTCCAGGGTCTCTCCAAGGTGCAGGTCTGGTGTCAGCACTGGAGAAGCAGGATAAGGAGCCAATGGCTTCTTCCTCCCCTCCCCTCCCCTTTCCCTTCTGTTCTTCTCCCCTTACCTCCCCTCCTTCCCCTCCCCTCCCCTCTCTCTCCCTCCCTCCTTTGAGTATTTAGTTGCCATCCCTATTTCAGAGCTCTATCCCTTCTGCACCTCAGAGAACTGCTGCACAAAGTTGGATACTAAAAGCCAAGAGGCCCAGGGAAGGATGAGTGTTTGGGTGTCTGTCAGAGCCATGGGCCATTTTCTTTGAAATCCTTGAGAGAGCTCCTAGCATCACTTGGTTGGGTCCTTAGCATAACTCCAGATTGCAGCACTACCCTCTGTTGTTCTTCCTCCTGTCTCCATATTTTCTTTTCTTATGAAATTTTCCTTTATTTCCTTCTACTCTGATATGCACAATTCTCAAAATGGTGCCAGGGCAATGGTGGGAGCTCTTCCTACAGTAAATATGGCATGAAGAAGGAGAAGGGCTGAGGTCAGGGAGCAGGTAGAGAAGAAGTTGGAGCTATCATGCATTGTGAGGTATTCCTACTTTATTTGGCCTAAGCTTGCTCTGTAGTGCTCATTTTCCCCCGCTCTTCTGTTTTCCCCCATCTTGAATAATGTAAAACTTTGCCACCATTTACAAAAAGGCAGGAAGTTGGACTGGCCAGTACGTGGGAAGACAGGCCTGTGGCAGTGGGTTCCAGCAGAAGGAGCTATGGCACTGCTGTCCTCTGGGCTTAGGGTTCTCCAATGAGGGCACCAAAATTTCTTTCCATCAGCACACCCTAAAGAGCAAAAAGGTGGGATGAGAATGACAGAGTCGGGGAGTACAGCTTGTCCTCACTGGTCCTGCCCCAGTTCCACAGGAGTAGCTTGCACTTTGAGAACTGCCTGGCCTACACCTTTACAGTGGGGATCAGCCTACAGCCTTAGCCAGTCACTATTCGCCTTCACGTGCCTGCATTTTAGCTAAATTTGGGATATGTCAGGTGTATTTGCCACCAAAAATACTACTGGAAAGGAAGGGGAAAGCCATTGGCACAACAGTCTGTTGTCATTCTGCCAAGCATACGATACATGAAGGGAGAACATAGCTTACAAGGTGCTGAGCAAGTCCTTTTGGGTTATTGATGGAGAAGTACAAAGGGAGCAACTGGAGAACAGAAAGCGGGGCCTCATGATACCTCTCCACAGGTCATGGGACCGCAGCAGGCAGACAGACACACAGCTCCCTGGGAGATCCAGGGTGAAGTGTGAGAGGGAGGTGACCGTGGCCTGTGCTTGCCCCCAGGGCAAGGGCCACCCCAGTGATGAATGCAGAAGGGAATTCAAGCGTGGTTCCTAGAGTGCACATTGCTGTCCTCAGTGCAGTTGCTCACATTACCAGATACAAGCTTGTAAAATTAGTCAAGAGAAAAATTTTAAGCATTAACTGATGCCTTCAAAATCTGATAGAAATTAGTAGCACAGTCATCTTGGTTGTTTTTGAAATTGTGTATTATTTCTAATGTCTTATCTATTATATTCTTATTCTCTTTAAAAAAAAAAAAAAGCAGAAGGATCTCCAGGGAATCATCCGTGAAGAGGGTGATGGCGGTGGGACTCGAGCAAGCGAGGCCTCATTCCAGTACCAGTCAAGTGTGTTCTCACCATAGAAGTCAGATGCTTAGTGGAAGCTATATAAAGGCAGCATTCCAAAAATGTAAGTATTCGAAGCAAAATTAAAAAGAAAAACTCACTGGTCATAATTAAATAAAATTTTCTCATATGAATTAATTTTAAAAAAAAATTTTTAAAGACCACAGAAATGTGGCAAGCTGTGTACTAGGCCCTGGGGAGGCCGTGGTGGTCAGGATTAATGTGTTTGCATCTTCAGTCACAAAAAAATGTGCTGTACTGTGTATCTCAGGTTTTAGAATGCTTTTTTGCACTCAGTTATAATTCAGTGGCAATTATCTGTCATCAATAAATGTTCTCTTATAACTTGCTTATAAATACCCACATAACACTTCGTCAGTTTACTCTGATTTAACCGAAGCCCTATATTAGACACCCCGGTTATTAAATTCTTCTCTTTTTATTTTTACAGTACGTTAAAAGGAACATCTGTGAGTGTTTCTACTGTTTTTTGTTTGATGCCAGAATTAGCCATTTAACAGCATTTCAAATGTTTAGTAAAATATCATTTATTTGGAATATTCAAATATAGCTGTTTAGAAATTAGCGATATTGTTAGAATTAATGATTTTTTTTATTTCAAGCAACATGCTTTTTATTTAAGTCTGTCTTCTCTGATGAGCTGTGTACTGGTTGAGACATTGTGTCAACCTGAGAAGCGTAGAAGTTTAATTAAGTGACTCAGCAGAGAGCCAGGGTTCTTAATTTGTAAACATCCTCATCCTGTGCAAGAGGAGGGCATGGACACTGTGCGAGTTCTACACCCCCGGTCCCAGAGTAGCCTGCTTGCAATATAAGGAGGGAGATGAGCTAAATAAGCCTTTCCTTCCTCAATTTTGAGAGTCGAGTATTTTGTCCCAGCAACCAGTGAAAATTTGCAGAGACAAACTGGTTATTCTCCCTTCCCCCTCTCCAATATTCCTGTTTTATTGCCAAACTCAAATTTACAAGGAAGCTTTCAGTTTTCATTTCCACTCATGCTTAGCACTCCCAAAGCATGAGTCCGGAAGGCAAAGGCAGGTAGTTCCCTACAATGGCAAGAAGTACCAAGATTTCTCAAACCCTGCTCCTCACTGGGACAAAAGCTATTTACATATTTTCTGCTCCCAGAAGCAGGAGACAATCTTACAGGTTATATTCAATCACTACGTTACATATTTAATGTTTTTTACATCTAGAAAAGATCAGAATTGGTTCACCAGTGCCCTTAAAAAAAAAGTGCATCTTGGAGAATCTTAATACCTGTCTTTAGGGAGTGTTTTTGTCACCCATGCTTGGAACACTTGGTAATGCAGGTGTTTGGAGGATGGTGGTGAGGCGCAGCTGCCTTCTGTGGAGTGAGCAGCCAGGCAGGGCAGTGCAGCAGGGCAGCCTGCTCCTAGTCCCTGTGTGGCACTGTGGCTGTCCTCACTTGTCAGAGGGAGCTCGCCTTTCCCTGCTCACCTTACTGGGGTGGCCTGGATGCCCCAGGCTCCAAGCCAGAAAGGAAATGCAACTTTCAAAGCAGAGGGTTTTGAAGACTTGGCAGCCAATGCTGCTAAGCAAGCCCAAGTGGACTTGGGGAAGGTGACAAAGCAGGCAGCAGCATTCTCTGCAGGACTTGGAGGTGGTGGATGAGTCAGTATTTGGGGACTGACCTCAGATGCCTCTTCAGTACCTACAGGTAGGAGTTGTGTCTCTAGCAATGGGCTTGCCCAGATCCCTGGTCCTACTGAGAGGTTTGTCTATTCAGTCTGGACTGGCAAGTGTGGGAGATGCCTTGATATGAGGTTTTGGGGTACTTCTGAACACACCCCTGTGTCCATTACCACCAAGATGGTCAAGACCTAGGTAAGGCAAGACCTTTGCCAGAGCCCAGGGACCAGCTGACTGGCCTTTCTTGCGGTTCTTCCTGTGTGTGCACGAGTTGCCTTTTGTACACATTCATACTTTTTTCTTTACAGTTTCTACCTCCTTTGTCATGCTTAGGGAGGCTTTCTATAGTAGTGACTTGCTTGATGCTACAAAATATCTGACACCTGCAGGTTAAAGGAGGAAAGGTTTATTTCAACTCACAGTTGGTAGAGGTTTCACTCCATAGTCCGCTGGCTCCAACACAGAACAGCATCGGGGAGGGACATCACAGAGGAGAACAGTCCATGGCATGAGAAGCAGAAAGCAAGCAGCAGTGAACCTTCCTTTCCGTTTTTATCCCTTTCAGGCTCTAAGCCTATTGTCTGGTGCCACCCACACTCATTGAGAGCCTTTCCATTACACAGGTCCTGAATTATGCTAAATCAATCCATGGACTAAAGAGGTGCCACACACCTTTAAGAGTAACACATCCCTGATCTAGTATTCACAGTCATGATGCAGCCTCCTCCCTAAAGCCCCACCTATGAGCACCTGAAGATTTGAGGGACATCCAGATATAGTATAAGGCATAATATCTTCCCTTTTCATAAAGCAGTTGTACAAGTAGCTCCATTTTCTTCTTTAATGGCTTTTTGTTTTCTGTTTAAGTACCAGGAATCAAACCCACCACTTTGCACCTGACAGGCAGGCACTGTGCTGCTGAGCCATAACCCTGGTCCTAACAGTTTAATGTTAAATACTTATCTTTAAAATCCATCTGAAATTTTTTTTGGTATAAGCCATGAGTTGTCTCTAACTTTATTGTTCTAAAGATGGAATCAGGGGCTTTAAGCATGGTAGGCAAGCACTCTATCAAGGTAGCCCCCACCTCCTAAACCTTTTTGTCTTCTGAATAACCATACATAATTTAGTAAAACATATAGAATACATGTGTACTATACATGCACAACTTAGTAATAAATGCACTATATGTGTTTACTATATATGCAAATTTTGGTAATATGTACCTGTCCCTCACTAAATGGGCTTGCTATTTTATCATAAAATATTGCACTTTTTGGTTTTTGGTTTTTTGTATTTTAGGGAAGGGTGTTCAGGGTCTCACTACTATATCGGATTCATAGCAATCTGCCTGTTTTCAGCCTCCCAAGAGCTGGGATTACAAGTGTGCACCACCATGCCCAGGTTCAATTGCCATCTCAGGGTGCCCCAGGGGCGGGCCCAACACAGCAGGCCCAAGGATCAAACCCCAGTCCCTGTGCCTGCTTGCAGGCACTTTAATTCACTGAGCTATTTGGCTGGTCCTTGGGTCTACTTTTTGTTTTTGGCAGAACCGGGGATTGAACTCAGATCCTTGTTCTTGCCAGGGAAGCACTTATTCTACTGAGCCATCACCCCGGCCCCTTGGGTCTACTTTTAAACAATGTACTCTCATCTATTGATCTTTTTCTCCATTCTGGCATTCATACATTGGTTTAACTATTGTAGCTTTATAATCTACTTTATACCTGACCTTGCAAGTCTGCTTGTTTGTCTTCTAAAGTCCTTCACTGGGTTGTTAGCTGTTCAGAGCTCCTATGGTTCAAGTTCTTAGTCTGAGTTTTGGTCAATTTATTTAAATCACCCTGGGTAGCCCAAGAACCTTGGGAAGGCATCTGCTCCTGGGGCCTTCTGTGTCTTGACCTGGCCTCTTGGCTACTGAGCCCTGTACAAAGTTGACACCTGAGGTGACACTGCAGATTGTTTGCAGAGACGATTGACTTGGGGACCCATAAAAACATCTGGGAAAGGTGACCAGTGGTATTGTTCATCAATGAGTATTGACTTTTCCTGAGTATTCTTGAAGGATTAATTAATTCCTTTATTTTCCTCCTGCAAATCCTGTCCAAGATCCCTGACTTTACAGGCTCACAGAGTCATGGCTAGGACATAAGACCCCGGAAGATGCACACCAGTGTCTCAGGGGTTGATACTTTGCCCTGCTGGCTTTTTTTTTTTACTGTACACACACCTCTATTTTTAGTACAAGATGAGTGGCATTTACAGCCCCTGTTTCTCAAAGCTCAGACAATGGGGGATCTGCCTGATGAGGTGCCACACATTCCCAGGGATGGGGTGACTCCTCTAAAGACACTCGCCCAATGGCTGCTCTGCTCCATTCCATCATTTTGATTGGTGTGCCAAATTTCTGGGCTTGACACATGTAAAGAGATAATTCACATGATTCCCAGCTTGTTTTTGACTCTGTTTTTATATATAAAAAAGAGCAATAAAACTTTACAGTATGGCCAGTATGACTCAATGTTGTTTCTGGATTTCAAAATATTGAGGTTAGATGTGCTAATGATTTGCTCCGGAGCTCCTTTTACAAGGCGAGCCAGGCCCTCTCTTGCCAGCACATCTGGGCCAGGATGGCAGTGTGCTCTCAGCAATGCCCTTTCCAACCCAGCACATGCCATGTCCACAGCAACCTGGGGCCCAGAGGGCACAGCTGACAGGCAGTCAGCCACGAGGCAGCAGCCAACGCTGCAAGGCCTGGAATCCCAGCACGTTGGGAGGCCGAGACAGGAGGATCACAAGTTTGAACCTACCTTGTACAATTTAATAAGACTGCATCACAATTAAAAAAAAAAAGCGCTGAGAATACAGCTGGTGTCTCTCTTCAGGCCCTGAGTCAACCTGCAGTAACAAAACAATTTACATACATAAATAAGCTATAACTCCCGCTCATCATCTCATTTTGTTCTTGTGATATAGTTGAAAACAACAGAGAATGAATCTTTTCACCTAAAAGCACCTGGTAGGTCAATAATTTTCTAGAAGTATTTAGATATCTTTCTCATTCCTCTTATCCCTCAACTCCTTCATTCAAGTCTCCTGCTCCCTCCTTTTATTATCTCATGTACCCGATGGCAGGTGAGGTCAAAGAGACTGAGCTTAGTTGCTAGAAGATAATCTCCTTGTTTTGACAAGACAAATCTTGGCTCCTCTTTAAATCTTATTTTCTACAAATGCCATAGCATTTATCTTCCAAAGAGGGAATGTTATATCTCGGCAGAGTTCACCATATCTCTTAAATAAAACCCTTTATTTATGAGAGAGCTCTGTGACAAGTCTGGAGTCTGCTGTTGAATCTTTCTTTCTTTCTTTCTTTCTTTCTTTCTTTCTTTCTTTCTTTCTTTCTTCCTTCCTTCCTTCCTTCCTTCCTTCCTTCCTTCTTTCCTTTCTCTCTCTCTATCTCCCTTCCTTCCCTCCTTCTCATTCTTTCTTTCTTTCATGGAAAGAGAAGACTGTTTTAGTCTTTGAAAAGTATTTTCTCAGCTTCCTCAAGTTGGCGTTAGGCAGGACAGTGGAGAACACTGATGAGAGTGACTTGTGTGCAACTATTCAGGGACACACACACACACACACACACACACCCTAATGGCCATGGGGCTTCCTGTAGTCTTCTTCACTTCTATTTGAGCTCATGTGGCCTCAGATGGAGTGCAGGAGAGTGGTGTGGGTGGCCATAAATCCTGTCCTTGAACTGAATCCTCTTGCCTCCTCTCTGGGGCTTCAAGTCACACCTGTTTGGGTAAGTGGCTTCAGCTGTCTGAACATTGTCCTTCTATCTCTAAACAGTCCTGTTTGCAGACAAGGCTTGCCATGCTTGAGTAGTGCAAACAACTGGAATTCTCCTGAAAGCACAACTTTTGTTATGTGTCATAAGGCCAAGCAGGTGACATGGAGGGTGGAGCCTCCTTGGAATGCTGTCTGTCCAGGGACACCTGGGCTCCTACTTGGACCATGTCACTGGCTAATGGAGTGGGTGGGGTGAAGAGCACAAGGAGTTGAGCTTCATTTACCCCCAAGATATTTGCTTTTATCAAAACCAAAACATCCCAGGAGTTGCATTCATCCCTTCTCATCTGATTCAGATATCGCACAGGATTCTAGCTGGTTCCAGTGGGAGGTTGGACCCCATAGCAGGGAACCAACATCATAAACACGGCTCGCCATTCTGACCCTCACCCTCATGCTGGTGCTCTCTCCCTTTCTCCCCTCTTCTTCCTGGCAGAAAAAAATGGACCACAGGAATAAGCTCTTCCCTAAGCCAGAACTTGACATCCAGCAGTCAGTGTCTAGGGAAGGAGACAAGCTTTTGACAAGGTGGCTTGTGTCATTCATATTAATAGGGTGTTATTTGGAGTTGGACTTCTCCAAGGGGAAAGGAGTGGCTATGTTACCTTGGTGCCTTAAATTTTCTTTTTTTTTTCTTTTCAAAGTTTTATTGATAAACATATAGCAATGAGACAGTTTCAAATCAAATCGAAAGTACAGTTTCAACAAATAATACACTGCATACATTCTTCTCAGTGGTTAATTGCTGTACAAGATGCAGACTTGTGATCCTACTTATAAACACCATTAGAAAAAATCATTCTATTCATTAAGAGAATGCAACTATATATCTATCCCAACCACTTTGAATACACAGATACAAAATGGACATTCATAGTTATACCCCAATTTTTTTTAAGTTCCGTTGTTGAATATTATAGGTGTGTAAACTCAGCAAAATATTCTAAAAGAGTACAGAAGCCCATAATATCATTGGGTTTTCTGTTTAACTGGCAATGTCAGAAATTATTGACCTGAGTCCCCCACAGCTCAACATAACAACATGGCTTTACTTCCTATATTTCATCTTCATACTTTTCTACTGGATGGTTAAGACCAAGGTAAAGCAGGACCTGTGCAACAAGAGTTGTAGCTTTTTGGTCTGAGAAGGTCAGTGAAATGCCCTCAGGATTTATCTTGAGATCCTGTACCTCAGATTGTAGAACCTTTGTCAGTGTCAGCCATGTGGATGAGTCACGGCCAATGCTTGGCCTATGTGCTCTCTGTGAAAGCCTGAGAGAGTGTCTTCTCCCCTTGTGACTCTCCTTAGTTGCCTTAAATTTTCACCTGGAAGATTCAATAAATTTCCATTCTCCAACACTTAAAGGTATTTATGAATAAATGAAGACTCTCTAAGCACTGTTGCTGGAGCCTGGGGTTGTAGCTCAGTGGTAGAGCTCTGGCCTAGCTTGCATGAGGCCATGGGTTTCATCTCTAGCATCACAAAGGGAAGAAAGGAAGAGAAAGAGGAGGGGAGGGGAGAAAGAAAGAAAGAAAGAAAGAAAGAAAGAAAGAAAGAAAGAAAGAAAGAACTGTTATTGGGTCTTCAGGTTGTTGTTGTTTTTTGTTTGTTTGTTTGTTTGTTTTGGCAGAACTGGGGATTGAACTCAAACCCTTGCGCTTGCCAGGGAAGCACTTATTCTACTGAGCCATCTCTCTGGCCCCAAGGGTCTTCAGGTTTTATAACATGATTTTAATATTGCTCTATCTCTTTAGGAGAGAGGCAAATATTTCTTTAGTAAAGTTTTTATCTATCTACTTATTTTTCTTTGTTACTTTTTTCTGAGATTACGATATACACCACACAGGATGTCCCAACATTGGGTTCAGAAACTATGAACAGTGGGTAAACTGTGTAGGCCCTTCAGAGATAGAGAGAGAGAGAGAGAGAGAGAGAGAGAGAGAGAGAGAGAGAGAGAGATTGTTTAAATCATGAAACAATTGTGCCTGGCATCTGCGGTAGAAGAAATGACAGGAGAAAACTCATCTGTACATCCAGAGCATAAATCAGCATGGTAAATACCTTTAACTGAGAGCACTCATTGCTTCTGGTTGTTTTTAATTTTGCCAGCATTTTAGGTGGCCCGGGAGAACTGTTGCTATTCAGGTATTAAAGACCCCATTGTCCAAGAACTGAGCCAGCTCTCAGAGCACCCAGTCTAGAGAGGCACCGATAAAGCCCTTTCCAGGCCTCAAGAGAGGATGCAGCCCCTGCCCCAGGCCTGCCTTTGTAGCCAACCATTGAGCCCAGTGCTGCTGATGCTATCAGCCTGCTGTCAGAGTGGGCCCAGGAGCCGGTGACTAATGGGCTGTAGCTGCAGCTATCTTTGACAAAAAGCAGTGGCTACAGGGGCAGGAAGGCTGGAAGAGTAAACGCAGCTTACTCTAGATTCTGGTTCCCATAAAGATGCCTACGAAAGTTTTTTTCTAGGCAGTGAATCTAAGTGCCTGTGTCAGAGCTTTCCTGAGGCAAAGCATTTTTGTTGCAGGCTAGCTTTGCAGGGAATTTTCAAGGTGGAAGAGAGATTTAAGTCCTCCTCTATGCCTTCTCTTCTTCCTCCTCCCTCTTTTCTCCTCTTCCTCCTCTTCCTGCCTCTCCTCCCCATTCCTTCCTGCCTTGCTGCCTGCTCTCCTTCCATGTTCCCTTCTCCTCCTCTTTCTGATCCTTCTCCCCTTTCCACAGCCCTCGGCTTGCTCTGGCGACTAAGAACTGGTGTGCACTAGAGGTGTTAGAAGAGCATCGCATGGCGAAGAACCAACAATGATGTTAAACTGCGAGAGAGGAGAAGCGAGTACTTCACTTCAAAATTAATTGCTGGGATTCCTTTGCAACACAGCCTCTCCTACTGCTGGTCTGGTAGTGTATAATTTGTTCCAGTGGAGAGCTGTGCATTCTCTCATCAGATTGCAGCTTTGTTGTTATAGGTGCCCCTACTGAATTTCACTGCCAACTCGAGTAATTGCATTAGCCTTTTAATACCTACTTTTGTCCACTAAATTACTGCCATAAAAACTCTCGAGTTAGGAACAGGTTGTAAATAATCTTCTGCCTGAACATTTAACCTGCTGTAATTTCTCCTAAAGCCACAGCATATCTCTTCAGTGTCAGATCCAAGTCATGTGCTACTCAGCTTAGGTCGATCTGAGGTTTGGCAGCCACGATGTCTGTTTCAAATGACACTTCCAGGTGACTTCATGCGCGAGAGTCCAAATTCCATTCCGTCTCCCCATTGCTGAAGCGGCCGTTCCCTTGGCTCTGCGTGTGATTCCCCCTTTTCTACACAGTAGCCCTAGCCTTCAGTGTTTGCCGGGTTCATTCCTCACAGGGGAGGAGAGAGCGGGTAGCACGTGGGCTTCCTCTGGCACAGACCTGACCTGGAGGAAAGGGAGAACATTGGTGAGATCTACAGCCAAGGCTGCTGAGTCCCCCCCCCCCCCCCCCCCGGAGCATCTCACGGTGAGCTGAATAGCGCCTGGAGAAGCGGACCAGGGCATGGCTGTGACCTTTGTGCTGAGGAGCCACCTGCTAGTCTCTTCTGCAGCAGCAGACAGGGCTAATGATCCCTTAGGGAAGTGTCAGAGTCACTCTCAAGATGGAAAGAACCAAAGCCATGCTGGCTCTCTTCAGGGCTGTCTTTTAATCATCTGCCAGATCAATAAACTGCTCCTTGAGCCTGGACTCTTCAAGGCAGTGTCTGGTATGGATTCTGTGCATGGTGCAGAGCACGTGGCTGGGAGGGGACAGGCGTGCAGCAGGCTTTCCCGCCCCACTGGCCAAAGAATCTGGCCAGGCTTTTGGGACGACACAGTCAAAGCCCCCAAAGGCAGAGCCCTGGGCCCACAGGAAACCTGGCATGTGATGCTGTTGCCACATGAAGTGACAAGGCCAGGAGGCACCAAGGTGCCATCCTGAGGACAGGTTCCCTGAAGGGATGGTGAGGATGATGTGTAGAGGACCCATGTTCAGACCTGGAACCATGTGCAGTGCATCTTTCATGCACGAATTCTTCTAGTTCAGAAAAACAGAGGGATCCCCAGCATATATTCAATCAGATCTTTGAGTCCTCAATGTGCTCTTTGACAAAATGAGGCTATGCATAGCTGTCTCCTAGGCCAGGTGGGTGAGGGATGTGAGCTCATGGTCTCCTGTCACATTACTATTATTAGGTGAGTGTTTCTGAACAAGGAACAACCTTGTCAACCTTTCTGCCAGCGATTCTGTGGGTCTGTGCTCAGCCAGGTTGAGAAGCAGGCAACTTATCCTGCCTGCCAGGCTCAGAGCCTGTGTCTCCCAGTTCCTACTAAGCAGAGTATGGGGTTGACCTGGCCACACGGCAGGAATCTCATCTGCTGAACCAACAGCTTGGCTCATGCTGCTCAGTTCTTCATTTGACAAGGGCAAGCGTGGTCCCAAAGAGGCTCTAACTCCTGCAAAAGTCACAATGTTCCTGCAAACTCAAAATAAACATATTGCTAAACTAGGCAATGAGTGCATTAAAGGCCAATGAAGCTCTTGTTTTGCAGAGGTAGCTGCTTGGGCAGGGTCCTAGCTTTGCTGGTTTCCAAAGGAAGCACCCAGTCTTTGCACACCAGGAAACCATCGGAGATTGCGTCAGCCTCCTCAACTTGTCTATGTGAGCCACAAAAACCTGTGGTGATAAGGGGACAGGGCATGGCTTCAGCTGGGGAAGAGAGAGGAGAGCACAAAAGACATAGCGGCAAATATTCCAGCTGCAAAAACCACAATCCAATCCTTTCAGCCTTGGATTCCTGTCTGCTTCAGGACTTGTGCCCTGCCCAGAGAGTGCCAGGAAAGAACATGTGACCCATGGGGGTGAGGAAGAGGAGCGCATGGAGCTGAGTTTGAGTCAGAAGAAGGGCGTGCCCTTGTTTAGAGATGTGTAGTAAGCATTTGTGATTAAGCAGCTATTTGTAAACTGCTTCCACCAAACAACTCTGGGGAAAGGTGAATACTAAAGTGAGTGATGGGCACGAGAAAATATGACCTGTCTTATTTCTATCTCTCCTCCCCTCCGCCGCCCTCTTCTTCTTCGCCTTCTCCCCTGTACTGGGGATTGAACCCTAGCCTTTCCCCTGAGCTGTACTCCTTAACCCTTTCTAGTGTTTAAAATCACTAAATGCCCCGGCTGAGTTTTAACTTTCAATGTTCTTGCTTCAGCCTCCCTGAATTCTGGAATTATAGGTATACATAGCCATTCCCAGCTGCTATTCTGTTCTTCTTGTGCCT
>NW_004524717.1:2892133-2899335 GCF_000260255.1 Octodon degus | reverse complement strand
AGGATATACTAATAAAGGTAAGGAATAGCATAATCCTTTGCAATCTTTAAAGTGCTATGTAGATCTCATTTGTTTTACAGATTAAAGTGGAAGTTATATTCCTCAAATGTCTCATGTAACAGCTGATAAGAGGCTATGGTGAATCTGTCACTTCTCACCCGTGTGTGACTTTCCAGGGTGGACTCAATGAGAAACCCGGTCTCCAAGGGGCAGTTTGCACATCTCCCAGGGCATGGCACCGGAGTTTATTCCAAAGGCCCATTCCGAGTGGAGCTAGTGCAGAGGAGAAGAAGGGCTGGGCAAAGCAGGCTGGGAAGTGGAGACACAGGGCACCCTGGGCTTGCAGCTGCTCTTGGATTTTCAGCCTGGACTGCAAGAGTTTGAAGAGTGTGGGGGCAGGGACAACATCTCCTCATGGCCTCCTCTCAGAGGCCCCTGAGGCTGATGATGGATGGCACCTAGCTGAAATTGCTTGCCATTGCCAAGGATGACATGGTTCTGGGCTCTGGGAGTGTTCAGCAGTGCTGTGCTGAAGAGGAGGTTGTATCACTTGCTCCCCACCTCACCCTGCCTGGCAGGGAAGCCTCTCTGCTCAGGCAGAAGGTCCTAACATAGTCTGGCAGGACAGTGGGGGATCCAGTGAGCTCGTGACGGTGCACCACATCACTTGGAATGCAGTGGGCCTGCACAAAAGTCTCAGCCTCACCGTCCTTTCTGAAAGCCACGAGTGCTCAGTGGGTAGGGAGATGGGATAGCTGAACCTGTCTGCTGAGCATACGTCTCGCAATTCTAAATGCTCAGGGCTCTTCAGGTAATCGTATCTTTTCCGTATCCTTCCAAACTCTTCCATTCTTTCCTCTCTTCTTTCCTGTATGGAGAACTGAACCCAGGTCTTTCCCATTGAGCTATACCTTCAGTCCTTTTTTACATATTTGATTCTGAGACAGGGTTTCAAAGTCACTGAGTTGTTCAGGCTGGGCTCAAACTTCTCACCCCCGGTCTCAGCCTCCCAGAATGCTAAGATTACAGGTGTGTACCATCACATCCAATTTTCGCTTTCCCTTCCACTCAGAACCCTTTCATTTTTTGGGGGCCACAGCACAATCCCCTAAGATGAAATGACTGAAATGCATGGTGCACAGCTGTGGGAAGAAAACTGGCACCCAAAGAACACATCATGGATCAGAGTACACATACTGTGACAGACAGACCAGCACTCCAAACCCAAAGGGCCTCGTCCCTGGCCCCGTACATATCTTCCACAATTCTTGCCTTCCTGGGTCTTTGTTCAGCTCTCACATGATACATATACTGCCTTTATCTCCTTGCCTTTAAAAGCTTTTTGTAAAAGGGATTCCTATTGATAAACCATCATTACAATTCCACATAGAAACTCCCAGATGCTGGCACTGAATGCCTTTTCCAATTAAATTCAAGTCATTAACATAATTAGGGCAAAGGATGAAATATTTGAGTTGCTGTGTTCATTTCCCACTAGAGCTGTCACACCCTGAGGTTTTAAAGGCAGCCTCCCTGCTGTACAGTGTGTCCTGCCCTGAACTATTTGGGGTCATACATTTGGAATCCCGGACTCCAATCTACGTCAATGGAAACCCTGTGGACAAACAGACACTGGTGTCCACCCTGCCCATGCCAGGCACATGAGCTCTAAACACAGGGTGGGGCAAGAGCTGTGCAGAGAGAAGGGCATTTCATTGTCTGAGTCTTTGCAGTTACTACCTCCCATTTTACTCCTAAGCCTGACTAGATCTTTTTTACTACTTTTACTTGGGTATGTACAGTAAATTTGTTGAAAATATCCAAACCAGAAGCATCAATACTTATACTGCAAAGGACATTTATTGCACAGTTTCTAGAGCTCTGAATCATAGGATAAATTGATGTCTGAGCTGGACTTTGCTGTCTGATGTGTCCTGAGGTGGCAATGGATTGTCTGGGGATGTGAGAAAGGAGGAGGTGACACTTCTTCCGGGTTCCAGAGAGATGCACAGCACAGGCAGGACAGAAAAATACATATTTAAGGAACCCCTCTGGAAATCATGGTCTTTTTATGTATTTAGTACAGGGTCTACAGGGTCTTACTATGTAGATCGGACTTGTAGTGATCCTCCTGTTTTCAGCCTCTCAAGCACTGGGATTATAGATGCACGCCACCACACTCGGTCTCAATCGCAGTCTCAGCTTGTCTGGAGATGGAGCCCAGGGCTTCTGGCCTGGGAGACAAGGGCTCTACCATTGGACCACACTGCAGTTCCTCGATGGAACATTCTGCATGGCTTTCCAGGGAGCCCGCATGTCTGAGGGAGAACACACCTTCAGCTATGCATTTCTTTTGGCTTCTGTGTTGTTTTTTAAACAATCCATCTTTTACTTAAAACTTTTAGAATAAATGCATTCAGTTCCTTTGTACTTCACTTCTCACTGTAACTTGGGGAAAGCTAAATGTCTTTTCACTGTAGCCATACAAAGGAACTCAGGTCACTGGAGGATAGAACAAAGCTACTACTCCTGTGCCAATAGGTTAGAACAGGCTCTCCATCAAAACGACCTCGTACTGGGGGAATGCTTTTCATCCTGATAGCCTCTACTAAGTGCACTGTTTTGTTTTGCATCGGCTCCTTGTGGATTTTTCATCAGTGTTAATAGGGTTCAGTTCCATATTTCTGCACTGAGTAGTTGTGTGACACGTGAGAGGGGATTTTTGCTCTAGGGAGGCAATTTTGTTGCAAAAGATAACTCTCAGACGCCACACTGTGAGCCTCCATGGGATTTCATCTGCACCTCTCTGCTTGCGCCGTCTGCACCTCTCTGCTTGCGCCGTGCTGCTTTCATGCCGTGATGCTGTTGCTGAGTATCAACGGTGTCTTCAAGCGCACACCATAAGCCTTTGTGGGTAATCTGCACATCAAGCTCATTTTGGTTTCCTCCCCAAATATATTGTCTTACATTTCAACATAAAGAAGTAAGCTGTCATGAGAAATTGTGGCTATTAAGAGTCAGATCATTAGCTTTATATTTCTCTTTTTAATTCATTATAAATATATTCAGGGAATTCTCCAGCTACCAATCACACTTATTATCTTCAGAAAGTAAATGATAATAAGGAGCGATACAGGAACGATGAAGCAAGTTAGAAGAAGCCTCTGCCAGTATTTGAATGTATTCATTGAAATGATAGATGAGAAACACAGGAGAGAAAAATAGTCTTGGAACAGTTGGTCTCTCAGTAATGAGGAAAGCAGACGTCTTACACGATCCCTATAAAAAATAATAGTACATGTATGAGAAGGTTCCTAGCAACTCTGTTCCTAATAACCCCAAACTGGAAGCACCCCAATGTCCATTAACAGAGGGCAGAATAAATGGCAGTGAACCCATGCAAGCAAAGACTGTTAGATAAAATAGAGCAACGTAGGCCGATGGGAAGAAACGAAGCACCAAAGACTAAGTGCTGTACGGTGAGGCTTCCGAAGGACTGGAGAACGGTTCAGCTGCACGGAGGGTGACCGACGCCAGCAAAGCTGCTTCTCCTGTCAGGGGGACTGGCCTGAGGAGGGAGGGCATGATGGAGCACCCTGGCGTGCTAGAGAAACTGTACTTGGAGTTGAACGATGTGTCCATGTGTAGAAACAGACAAAGATGTACATTTAAGAGTCATGTGAACATGTATGTACCTCAAATTGTACAAAAAGCAATTAAGGGGGAAAAACTCTGCTGTTTATTGAGCACTTTCTGTATGCTAGGCCAAGTGCAAAGTTCAGGAGGAGCAATTTCCTGCGGCTCAGAGATTGTCTGAGAGAATTTAGTTTGCGGTGACACTATGTCCCAGGAGTGAGTCTCCTTGCTTTGTGGTCTTTACTCTGCAGCCTGAGCTACTTCTCAGCCTTTGGGGACTTGTCCTTACAGTGTGCGACCCCCAAGCCGCTGGGCAGGTGGACCCAAGGGAGCAGCAGGCTCTGCAGAGAGTGTCACTTTGATAGCAATACACCTCTGTTGCCTAGTAGGGGAACTATTAAGACATTTCTCTTGCTGTTGGGTCTGTCAAAAGCCCTCGCGCATTGTTGAGTGTCCAGGACAGCGCCCTGAGTGTCAGGAGAAGGAGCGGACTGGAGGGACAGCTAGTGGTGTTTTTAATAAACTGTGGAGGTAGAAACAGAACATGCAATATTTGTGAGATTTGTTCACATTTGAAGTTCATTTTGCCTGGATGATTTCTACACGTGAAGTTTCAGAACACATTTCTATCTACTGACATTCTGTCTGGTCAATTTAATTACTTTAGTTAAATTTGTTAGGGGCATGTGGCTTTATTTACAAAGCTGTTATTAACATTCATTAATGGACATTGGTTATCATAATATTCAATTAAAAGAAGGGGCAACTAAATGAATCACAACCCCCATAGTCTCACACAGGGAGAGAAGAGAAGCCCAGGCCTGGGCCACCATAAGCTGTGTGACACTACACTTTGTACATCCCTCCTTCTCCTGCCCATGGGGCACCAAGGCCCTGGGCACCCATGGGCACTGTCTTGCATGGAGGAGAATTTCTGTCATGCTGCTTGACTGAGTGGATTGGAAGAGATTCCAACCTGGGGCAACTCATACGATTCCACTTAGTTAAACTCAGCAGAAATCCCTCCTAACTTCCTTTCAGAGTCCAAAATCTGACTCTACATCTGAGACACAAGAGTAGCTCTGAATGGCCTGATGGCTTACTGATGTCATTACCTTGGGCAAGTACTTCAGGTTCCATGTGGCGTGCCCCCCCCCGTTCTGTCACTACAAAATAAGGATGGTGCACTAACCTCAGAGATACAATGAAGATTGTATTGGAAAGGTAATATTCCTAATGGAGTTACTTGTCCACAGAGTGAATTCACCACATAATAGTTAAAATAATTTCATAGACATAGCTGGAAGCCAGGCCCCATTCCTACAAAAAAAAATGTCAATAAGGAATTCACTGTCCAGCCTGTATTTACTGATTTTATTTTCTTTACTGAGTACAAATTAGGCTCGCAAAGGGTGATTTCTCTTGTCTGCCATATTTCAAAATTTGTTAAATATAGGAGCTTTAAATGAATCCTCAGAGTTAAGGAAACTTAATAAAGATGAAAAAAATAACAATTTTCCTACTTAGAAATTGCTTCGTGTTGATCACAGATTTAAATCTTTTGGGGGCAGAAATTCTGGGACACAAAAAATATAGGGAAGACCTAGTTGGTTTCCATGACACAGGCAGGCATGAGCTCTGAAAACTCCTTTCCTCCCAGATTTGTGGCAACTGTCTCTACCACCAGCCTTCCCTCCCAGTCCCACTGGGACAGCCTCAGAATGTCTCCAACTTCTGCTTCTGGGTGGCCAGGCCGGCCTGCCCACCAGACCTCAGGGACAGCACTTGTCTCTACCCCTACCCTAGGTCCCCGGCCTGGTTATCTTCCCATGTAGTTTTACAGCTGGCTTAGAATAATTGGAAAAAAAAAAAAAAACTGAAGTAGAACCAGATCTGTTACACCGGAGTGGAACATCTTTGAACAAAGCCTGACCAGAATTTGAAATGAGGAACAGTCAAAGAAACAAGGGAGCAAGTGACTGTTTGCCTTGGAATTCCCTGATTTTTTTTTTTACTGTCCTTTTCCCTTTGTCCAGCAGGTGGCTCTCCAGAGCGAGGCATCTGTAGAAGAGAATGAGGAGGGTTCAAGTCTTGCCTGCTTCTATCTGGGCAGCAGATACTGCTTGGGGGTCTCTGGCTGATGCATGGCGGGGGCCTGTCTAAGCCCTGTTATCTGAGATAGGTGGAGGCAGCGGATAGAAGATATTATAGTGGCACCTGATGAAGCTGGTTCTTCCCAGAAAGAAGCTCTGACGTGGAGAAGTCCCTGGGGAGCCTGGACTCTGGCTCACCCAAGGCTTAACTGTAGCCCCTGAGCTCCTCTGGCAATATTTTTAGATCTGACAATAACAGCAAACTTATCTTCAACTTTCTGTCTTCCGTTGCTACCCAATCTTTCCGCTCTAAGCCTTGCCTCCTAGGTTACCATTTTGATTTGGTCTTTTTGTTCAGGACAAGTTAGTATGCTCTGGGGCTTTCTCCGACATTCACTGCAGGCACCTGGCCTCTGACCCCACACTTATAGGACACGCTTGTGTGGTCTGCCTGGCCGGGCTGGGTGTCGGTGGCTTTCTACCTGTACCACTCCTGGCCTCCTCCTTCCTTCGGTAAGGACACAGCTCCAGGCAATCAGGATCACACACCTCTATCTTGAAGACTGCACTGTTCTTGCTTTAGAATCATAGGTACCTCTACCTGCTGGCTATTTTAGTGCCCCTGGAGAGAACCCCAGCACCACTTGAGAGATTGTCTCTGTGTCTATAGAGTTAGAGTTGTAAACATTTCTCAGGAAGCTATGAATTTCTGGCAAAATGTTGCTGCTGAGCACAGGGCAAACCCTAAAAACCTTCCAGGAATCAAGAATAGCGCACTTTGTCTACCTTTCATTGTCCTGCCCTAGACTAGACTGGGATATCTGGATTCCAATGGTTTTGACATTTTGGAGTGAATGATTCTGATGCCTAGCGGGGTTGTTCTGTGTGTTTTACAGTTTATCCAGTAGTTTCCAGTAGCACCCCCAAACCCAATGCTGACAGTTGCCAAATGTCCCCCCTGTGCAAAGTCCATGCCCTCTCCAACATCCGCCCTCTCCTCCTCAGATGAGAAGCACAAGCTAGATCAGTTTCTACAGCAAGCAGCTGGTTGATTTATTTTGACGCTTTTAATAAATATTGTAAGGTTGTGCTCATTTACTTAAAGCTTTCCAAAGATTCTGATAAAAGAGGTAACAGTGAGTCAGTACTGGGAAAGCTTCCGGTGAAGGCATTGCCAAGCTGAGAGAGACAAAGGGCACGTCTTGTTTATGGATGCAGTTCACGAGGGCAAGTCTGCTGCATCCGTGTAGCTTGCTCTTAGGTTGTCTTTTGTTTCTTGGGCTTCCTAGTTTTTCGCTTCTGCATTGTTCAGTTCCCTTTCTCACTATACCCTTATGATAAGTTTTCTCTGATTTTTTTTCCTTTAAATAATCAGCTCCCAGTCCTAGCCCAGGTCCGGTGAGTGTGCAGAGAGCTTCCTGCTACCCTGCACCTGCGGGACCAGTCCCAGCCCAGGCGAAGAGTGGGCCGGAC
>NW_004524717.1:2853208-2887909 GCF_000260255.1 Octodon degus | reverse complement strand
TACAGCAATTAACCACTAAGAAGAATATATGTAGTGTATTATTTGTTAAAACTGTACTTCCGATTGGATTTGAAACTGTCTCATTGCTATCTGTTTATCAATAAAACTTTGAAAAAAAAAGACTATATTTTACCTTGCAGGTATGACAATTGTGAACTTTGCATGTAATCATAATAATAACTTTCTAGGATATAGTATGGAAGGGCAAAAGTAAATAAAATAAAATTGAAAATTAAAATTTCAAAAAAAGAATAAAAAAAATAATAATAATCAGCTCCGTTTCTAAATGGACTGAAGATCGCTTCCCAGGAGCCTGACCCCACACTCGGGCCATCCTGTGGTAGGCACGCTTTTGCTCCTTTGCAGCTTAGGCCCCTCTTTGCTGTAATCAGGGAATCACCAAACCGGGTTTCCTCAAAGCCAACCAACTTAGAGAGGGAAAGATGAACTTCGTCAAACTTCAGCCTATTGTATGAACAACTTTAGTCCAACTCGGAGTTGTTTTCAGTTTCCAAAACTGGAAGGGAAGGAGGAGAAAATCACCTCCAGGAAGCTCACATTGCAAGGAAAGGAAGAGGTCCCCGAGATGAGACAGTAAAGGCCCACGGTAGTGGATGCCTCCTGTGTCTGCCACGAGTGAGCAACTCGAGCACCAGAGAACCCAGGCCCTGAAATGTGCAGCAGGGTCACTGCCACCTCTGTTTCTATGCCTACCAAGGAAAGCCCTCTGCTCCACTCTCCTGGCCTCTCCAGAGACTCACCAGCCTGGGAACACGGAGCGCCTATCTAAGGGGTGCACGGGAAGGAGCACAGAGAATACTAGGCGCCAGGGAGCCTGCGGACAGCACCAGCCCCTCCTGCGCTCCTAGGGTGCCGCATCCCCCTACCAGTACCTGCCTGATTTAGGGCAGATGCCTAAGCAAGCGTGCGGAGGGACACCCCCTCCGTGTGTCTATCTGCGCCTGCGTGTGCAGGTCACCCTGCTGCCTCTTGGCTCCCGACGTTTGTGGAACATTTGGCCGCCAGGCATCTCGATGGCGAGAAGTGAGAGTTGGCAGAAAAACCTCTGTTTTCAGTGGTTTCTCCCTCCTCTGAATTACTTTTCTTTTTAAAATAAGTTTTTAAACATAAGCAGTACAGTTCACGCCAAGCCACAAGGTTCAATTTAGCATTTGGGGATAGTTATTTTAATTTATTTTTACCCTGTATTCTTTACCATGCAATCAAGAACACAGTACCAAGAACCGGGCATCAGTCTTTCATGACAGAGGTGAATAAAAAAAGACATGATCTATTTTTTAAATCTTACTTTTGCCCAGCCAGTGACTATTTTTCTTTACAGTAGCTGTGTTTATTCAAACAGATGCTATCCTTCAAAATATTTTTTGAAACATCTCTTTGGGTTCTCATGTGCCCATTTAGAAGCTTGTGCAGGGAGGGGGGTAATTATTTTATTACCTCACTGTTTTCCTTTAATAGATAAAGCTCTTCATCTCCCTGGATCACTCCTCCCCCAACCAACCCCCCCCCCAAATTCACAGAGGGATTTTAAAAAATCAGTCTCGAGACTGTTTTTAACCAAAAGACGAGGCTGTCTCAGAAAGCAATTATGAAGGGAGCCACATATATATTCTGAGGAAACCACAATTGTGTAAGTAGATTTGGGGATTTTTTATGTTAAAATACAAGCCTGTGACCTCATCGCTCAGTTCATCAACTTCGCCTGCTGACTGACGGCCTCAGCGGTGAGGCCCTTGTTCCAAGTCCTTCCTCACTGAAAGGTAGGGGAGGGAGACACACTGAAATGCGTAGAGGAGGTTCTTTTAAACAGGCTCGGAAGCAGCCCAGAATGATATTGAAGTCAACACCATGGAACACTGTGGGTACTGAATATGTGCTTTTGTATTTCCCAGGAATGACAAGGAGGTTGGCAGTTGGTGGCAGGTAAATTTGGGGCCTTTGGGCCTTCTTTACTCCACGTCCAGTGCACTTTGGGGAGGAAGTGCACTGAGTACCACCCTGTTTGTATGAAGGTATGACCTAGCTGGAAAATAAGCAGCCTTGAAAACTAGGGATCAATAATGCCAGCCCCAGTCAGCCTTTCCTTGCCTTCTCTGACTTACAGAGGAGTCATGGAAGAGCACACTGGTGTAGTAACTCTAGCCTCTGGAAGAGTTCTTTCTTTGTGAATGGCAGGATACCCTGAAATGGGCTCACCCCAAGAGGGGCTGTACCTTCATGGCAGTGGGTGTGGGCACAGGGAGCACTGCATCAGCTGGCTGGAGGATGCAGGTGAAGACAGTGTCAGAATGTTACCTGAGGTTGAGTACAAGGGACCACACAGAATATGTACATACCTATGTGCCCCGGGGCAGCACCTGCAGCTACTGCTGCAGAGGAAGAACAGTGGGACAGAAGCCCTGAAGCCCTGGTAGATGCAGATGACATCCCACTGGGCCCTCAGTCCTGTGTTGGCCTCCTGGATCAGTCCCAGCACTCAGAAGCCTGCCACCCAAAAGGAGTCTGTGCAGGAACCATAGCTAGAAGAAGAGTAGGTTCTGGAGAGTGTGGCTAAGGCCAAGCCTTGATGCCAGTGATGGAGGTGGCAAGGATGTCACATATGCTGCTCAATCTATACCAGCTGGACCCACCCTGTGATGTGCAGAGCATGTCTACAGCAGCACGAGAGGCAGGAAGCACCATCTTGGTAAGAGGAGACAGTGTCCCGCCGCCCATCAAGAGCATCAGGGAAACGAAGCTTTCCGAGGCCATCCTTTGAGCCCTGAAGAGGAGAGGCACCCTCTGCCTGAGGTCCATCCAGCCCGAGTCACTGCTGCCTGGTGCAGGTGGACGGCCCCACCCTCCTGTGCTGTGTTGTCTGCAGTGGGGCATGCCCGCCAGGGAACAGATGGAGCCCATCACAGTGCACACATGGCACTAGCCACTCCCAGTGCCCCCTGGATGTGCCTCAGAGGAAGGTGCTCAGCTTGGACATCTGTAGCTATCTGGCCTGGAATGAAGCTGACTACACAACTGACATGAGCTTTGAGGGCACCACTGGCACCATCTTCTACTTTGAAGGCCAGTGACAGACTGCCCCTCAGTGCCACTGTGCCAGAGAAGTTTCAGAGGTTTCCAGCGGTACCCTGGTAAAGCCTGTCACTAGCAATGTGGGGTGTGCTGGGTCTGGCAGCCCTGATATTGGGGAGGAGAGGAATAGGTGGAGGAGGAGGCAGAGAGGGTGCACCTTCACCAGGGCCTGCAGAGGACACGCCAAGCTGTGCTCATCTTTGTGGAGAAGCAGGCAGACACAGACACCACCCACGATCGCCTGCTTCTCAAGGGGGTTGGAGCAGCAGCCAGGAGGTGCAGACCAAGGCCACTGAAGCATTTTGGGAGGGCAAGAAAGATGTCCTGGTGGCCACAGACAGTGCCTCCCAGGGCCTGGACTTCCGGTCATCTAGCATGTCATCCATTAGGACAGGCCTGGGAGACTGAGAACCATACATGCCAGATCAGTTATGCTGGGAACTCTGGAAACACTAGGGTTGCCACCATCTTCATCAACAAGACCTGTGACAAGATGGTGCTGGCAGACCTCAAGGCCCTACTTTTATAGGCCAAACAGAAGTTTCCACTAACTGCAAGCGCTGTCCTGTGGGATGAGTCCCTGCTGCACATCAAAGGAGAGCGTGGCCGTGCTTCTGTGGTTGAACTGATTGGCTGCCAGGCCGTGCACCTCTGAGCCATCGTTTCTCTCTTCCTTCCAGGAGGCCTTGGTCTCTGGATTGCTGTCACCATTCTGCATGCATGCTTGCACCAGCCTCCCAAAAGGCCAGTGTTCCCAGGCCACTGCCCTGGGCTGTTCTCTGTGATCTTCAGAATGATCATCTTTGTATGCTCTCCCACTTGCTGAGTGACAGATGGGGCAGCCAGGTCACCCTCACACCCCAGGATGAGCTTTTCTAACACAAAAATCTAAAACCCAAAGCTTTTAGAGTATAGTATGATATGATGCCTCTAGTGTAAAATTCCACATACTAAACTTTTATGAACAAAATTACCTTTAGGCCATGTGGATGGAGTATGTACAACATAAATAAATTTTCTATTCAGACATGGGGGCGTTCCATCTCCAAGAAATCATTATGTACAAGCAAATATTCCAAAATTCCCAAACCCACTCACAATCTGAAACACTTCTGGTCCCAAAAATTTTGGGTAAAGGATATTCAGGCTGTAAACATTTATGAATGGAGATATTAATTATACATGTCATGTGATACATTTTACATTCTCCTCTTTTTTTTTTTCTTAAACTGAACCTTTGAAATTCAACAAGCATGCTGCATTCATAGCTTGGTTTGGTTGGTGATAGCCATACATGGGCTGGAAGTTTTAGATGAATCAAAGGAGCTTCAACCTTTGAAATCTCTTCTTGCCTGAGATTCCGCAGTTAGTGCTGCTTTTCAGGGAAAATACAGACACGCCAGTCAGTCACCTGGGCATATGCACATCAGGATTGCATTTTATTTTTAGTCTTCTGGAAAGTTCCTTCTATCAAGAAGCTGTTTGTTTCTGGGTATTTTTGGACACAGGAAAGTAGTGTAGGTGGGACTTAAAGGTGAAGTAGACTTCTCTGGTCAGGGTCTTGTCCTAGACCACTCATTACAAGATCTGTGGGTCCCCAGAGAATGAGGGACCTAAGGAGTTCTTGGAAGGGTGGCAGACAAGATCTGAGTGAAAGGCTAATGCCTGCACGAACACAGCAGTCCTTCCTGTGGCTGCTTAGATGAACTCCAGAGATCATTTGGAATTTTGTAAGAAGTTGTGCAGGTCACGGGATGGGGGCTGATCTGCCTGGACTCACACTAGCAGACCACCAGAGGCTCACGTTTATGCTTTTCTGGGTACTTTATGGCTTTGATAGATGGGCTGCCAGAGTGACAGATCCTCAGGGCAGCACCTTCTTTCACTCGATGGTCCCAACCACTGAGCAGAATGTAGACTGAGAACCCCATGACAGGCTAACCATGATGGATCTGGGCTGTGATGCCAGCTACTCAGGAGGCTGAGGCAGCAATATCATCATAAGTTTGAGTACCTCCTGGGCAACTTGGTGAGCCTCTGTCTCAAAGTAAGATGTAGAAAGAGTTGGGAATACAGTTCACTGCTCCCCAGGGTCAATCCCCAGAACTGCTTCCTCCCTGTAAATACTCGTGTCTGCACGCTGGAGGTAGAAACAGCAGAGCCTGAACTTTTCATCTTATTTTTAGTTTGTAAACACTAGATGTGGCAAGCACAAGGTCCCAAGTTCTATCTCCAGGACAAAAAAACAAAAAACAAGAAACTAGGATTGACCTCAAAATAGTTATCCCAGCACACTCTGAGTTTCAGTTGTTTCCACTCACACAGTGGAGCTTGCATTATGTATTTCATAGGGTAACTTTGAGGAAAGTAGGAAAGGGAATCGAAATCCCTTGGTATAGTAACTGGCAGAAAAGGAGGCACCACACACATGCCAAGTTATTATAAGCGCTGCTGCTACCATTTCCATAACATTGGGCAACAAATACTGCGTGTCCTCTCGCTCTGTACCAGGTCTGCAGATATTCCTGGCAGGTAGTGGGCTCTCTACACTTACATTATCACTATGGTTATGCTAGAGCTTGGTGTGTAGAACAAAGCAGATCACGAGAGCTTTGTCTTCAACTTCAGGCTTCCTCTGCAGACTTAAGACAATGTCCTCACCAAACAGTTTCCCGGTAGGTAAAGTCTTGCAGGAATAAAGCAACAGACAGGCCCATGGTAGACTCTGGCGTAGATTCCATCACTTCTGTCTTTCTAACTTCATGCCTCTCTTCCAGATCACTAGCTGCAAATCCTTCGTATGTGCTGCTAACGGCTGCCTCATAAACTTAATTACATTTGCTTATGCATGGGAAAGCCCCACTCCTGCTGGCTCAGCCAAGATAAATCTGGGGCTTTTCAAAAGGAACTGGATGAGAAAACTGTTTTCTTAAGAGCCTTGGTGAATACTGATTGCAAACACCAGGGGAACCCTGGAAAAAAATGTAGCAAGACCCTAGAGGGGGGTGCGACTCTGGACCCTTCCACCCAGCTCCCTGAAGGTTGCAGGAGCCTGGGGCTGCTCCCTGTGCACCCTTGAGAGGTGTCTCTCAGTGGTGGTGGCAGAAAGAGAGCTGGGAGCCTTGGCTGTTGGGAGCCCAGCAGAGAAGGGAAGAGAGGACAGAACTCATGGGGCGGGAGCTGAGAATACAGCATCTGAGTGCGGGAGTGACCCTGCCAGGGAGTGCTGGGGACACAATTGCATGCTCTGCATGCCCCCATGGTTTTTGGGGTATCTGCTAGATGCAGCAGCAGTTATGCTGTTAGGGAACCACTGTGCCCCACAGCTCACTTGCATCAACTGTGAGGGGCCAGAGGGAAGGTCCTCCCAGGCAAAGAAGATAGGTTAAAAATCAATCCTTATTGCAGGTTAAGCTCTGTCCGGGGCCTTCTGCTACCTACTGGCTCAGGAATGTGCTCCTTGCCTTGCTGGCACGGATGCTGGTGAGGTCAGCAACATAAAGGTGCATTAAAAAAAGCAAAACAGAATTAAAAAGGAAATACCATAGAAGTTACACCATGCAACCTAACATCTTTGAAACTCAGGCTAAAATTGCCTTGGTTAGTGGGGCTTACTGATTGGAGAAACTCACGGTTCCCTCTTTATTTTCTCTGCTGTGTTTTGGATTTAGAGCTGGACCCAGTCACAAAGGCTCCAAACTAAGGACGCATAGACTGCACTGGTTAGGTCGGCTGAGACCCTGCCTCCGCTGCCCTGAGTTGGGTTAATGTCATACATCTTTGGATCAGAGTATGCATAGGTGTAGACAAAGCTGCTTTTCTGTGTGACTGGATGTTCCTCATGCCACTCTGACCCAGTTTTCCACTCAGTAGGAGGAGGGGAAGACCCTGGAGTGGAGTTCATGGTCAAGAGCTCGCATACTGGGATTAAACTCTGTCACTTGCAGCTGTGTGACTGCCAAAGCTTCAGTTTCCAAAGCCAACCTGGACTGCACAGTGAGAGCCTGTCCTAAGCAATGGAGTCATGGCTGCCTCAGTGCACTTCACATGTGCAAAGTGCGGGCGGCACTGGCTGAGTGGGTGGGAGGAGCTCGGCACGTGGTCTCTGTCCTGCACCGACAACACACCTCACACCTGAAAGAGCTTGTGAGCCTCAGTCCCTTCTGCCACCTCTCTGTGCTCCGCTCCAGCATGGCCAGCAGGTCACTGTCCCTGAGGACTCTCCTGATCTCTGCACTCATCCACCGAGACCTGTCACAGGAATTGTGTAACTGATGGAAATGAGCACCAGAGGCGACCTACAGTGTGAGAAAAGCAGAGCCCTGGGAATGACGATCTATCTAGGACTGATGTGAGCAACGGGGAGTGGCTGCCCCATCCAGGGCTGTATCCATGTTGAGTCGGCCACTCCTTCCTGTTGGCTGGGACATCTGAGGAACTGTGGCATCGTGCTACTGTTGTTAAAACAACCCCAGACTGCAAAAGCTTGTTATGGAGTCTAATGGCAAATAGCTGGAATCATTTATTTATTATAAAATAACTAGCCCCACATGCTAAGAATTACTTTTAAGATTTTGAAATTAGGCAAGACTTAGTAATACATCTCCTTTATTATCGACATCAATGGAAGGTTTATTATTTTAAGTCAAGTATTGTTTTGTCTTGGAATACTGTCTAGCATGTCCTATGTTTCTGTCCACCAAATAGTTTGTGTTGAGCATCTCTAAAACAAGTATCCGCCCTGATGAGTGAGTAGAACAAACGAGGAACTGGTCCATCTGCTCATCAGTCATTTTTAATGTCTTCTCTAAGCTTGAGGGGAATTCACTTTTTCAGGTAATGCCCTGGGGCAAAACACGCCACGACCTAAATCTCGCACAACTGAGTCCTGTGCTCTACGAGGCAGGCATCTCTGTTCCCAGTGCCTGGGTCCTTCCCAAGTCTGTGACACAAAGCCAAGGCCAGTCACACTGCTGTGGGAGGATGCCCACGGTCTGACCCAGTTGGGATGTGGCTTTGGGACTTACAGGCCTGGCAGCACCAAGCAAGATGACTGACTGACAATCCTGAGCCACAGAGTTCTCACACAGGCTCCAGAGTGCTGGAAAGCTTGGGGACCGGCCCTCTCCTGGGACCTCACAAAGTTTTGCTATGGAAGTTTGGTACTTCATTTCCCCAAATGACATGTAAATGATCATGATAGAATGTTCAAGCAGTGTGGAAAATCATTTTATAAGTATCTAGCATCCTACCTGAAACTGGGTGATGACAGCTAGCATGCTGGGGATTCTTATGGAGTTTTCAAATGCACATACACAATTTCCCAACAGTAAAATTTTGCTATTTGTCCTATTTTATAATTTTTTTTTCTCCTGTATGATGGAGATTTTTGAATGACACAATGCCATTACATTTAATGATGTCTGGAATGTCTTTGGTTTTTTTGGTAACTCTTTTTAAGTTGTTTCTAGACTTATTAGTGGTTAGTAAATATTCTTCATTCCTGTAATATTTACAGGTCAAAGGGCAGTAAACATAAACCTCTCATGTATTTCCAGATTGCCATGTGGAATAGCTTAGAAACTTCTATTCTCATAGACATTTCACAGGGTCATAATCAGGGCTTTTCCCTATATACAGTATACTAGGGTGAAAAGAGCAGGAGACACCCACCAGCAGAGATGAGATCCGCTTCTTGGGATGCTAATTCTTCATCAGAGTCTTGCTGGAGTCCAGCATCTCCCTTAGAAATCTGGCAGGACTGGGAAGCATCAACATGCATGACATGGGCAACAAGCATGTAACTCCCACCATAGATATGAAGACACTGGAAAACGCTGTTAGAATATGACCTACAAAACAAAGCAAAATAAAATAAACAAATGGAAAGAGATGAATGATTTCATGTGAGTGGTACCTCCTCCCCCTTTGTTTCCTTTAGAAATTAGGTTCTCTGAAGGCAGACACTAATCTATTCAATTACCATTTTCTATTACTTATCATTTGATTGATACAGGGTCTCACTACACAGCTTGGACTTGTAGTGACTCTCATGGCTCAGCCTTCCCAGCGCTGGGATTATAGGCATGCACCACCACTTCTGGTTCAGAGCTGGCATGTCATGTAGTACTCAGTATCAAACTCAGGATCTTGCCCTTGCCAGGCAGGGGCTTAGACTGCCTTACTATTTTCTCAGCCCTTATCATTTCAAATGTCGTATCTTGGAGGTTCTGGATAATATTTTCATAATCCTACTAGCTTTCCATAATATGATTTTTTAATGGGCCACAAATATTTGGCCTCATAGATAATACCAGACAATTCTTTTGAGAGTCTTAATAATGTTCAGAAAAATTAACATTGTAGAAGTAGAAGGATTTCACTAGTAGATAAGAACAATAATTTCTTTTTGTAGTATTCATTTCAACTGAAGTCTGTTTATTATTTATCTGTGAGCACAGGAAGTTTTGGGTAACAATAATAAAAATTATACCTGAGATTTATCTACTATTTTAATTTTTACTAAACTGTATTCCACACAGATTCCAGAAGGATACAAAAGGACAGTACCACTGTGTGGCTACCAACATTTAGATAAGAAGAAAATGCCATTTGTGTGATAAAGGACATCAGATCTCCTTTTAGGGACAAAGATGCTGAACTCTGTGGGCCTTGCAAAGCCTAATAATACCTAGAGATAGAAGAGAGGATCTTCTGTCCTCCAGAGACATTGCCTGGTGGAAAATGGAGAAGTGTTTCCCCACTGATGAAAGGCTCTTCAGATTGATGGGAGGGCCCATGTGTGGCAGAGAGTGACTCCTTGAATGCAGACGCTTCTTGTGCTTCATCACATCCCCCAGAATACTTGTACCTACTCACCACACACCTGGTTATCAGGACAAGCCGTCAACGATGACAATCTGTTCTCTGAATGACAGAAACATAGAAATTCCAATGTGCATTCTGTCCTCATCAGATGAACTAGATGCAAGCTGAAGCCGTTTCGATGTTTTGAATCACTGTCTTCCCTTCACATCTCAATCTCTGCTTTACTTTGGTGTAGCAGAGATCAGCCTGTGAAACAAAGGCATCTCTATTCCTGGAGTCAGGTTGCTGGTACCAAGATCCTCTGCCTGTGGTTATGCCCACTCATCACAGGTGCCCTTGATCACTTTACCTCCTGACCACATCTGCTTCTTTTTCTTCAGATTTCCAACAGCAAATCTCAGAAATCTGTAGCAAGTTCAGGAGAGTATCTCCATGCCCACTTAGATAAACATTTATTAAGTTCTCTTCATAGGCCAAGCAGTGTGCAGAACTTCAGGGAGGGTCTCCTTTCACAAGACAATCTAGCTGGGGAGATTAGTACTTATGCATGCAGGCAGTAACTGTAGCATAATCATGGGAAGACTTGTGTTGAGCCATCAGGTTTTGACTGCATGGGTGCCAGCATGACCAATAATTGCACATTCTTGTTTTCCATAATTGGAAATCTTATGCTCTATCTCCTTAAAGTATAACTTAACCAGCTGAAAGTTTGAGCCTTATCTTGTGTGACAGGCATGTGAATAGCTAGTCATTGTTTAAGCTTTCACCTGTCCATTGCTGCGTTGTGGGTGGGTGTGAGGAGGAGCACATTTGCAAGAAAATGTATGCAAAACTTGTTGCACAAATCCTCCTAGGAGATGACAGGTATCTAAACTAGGGTACTGGGCCTTGGCTGGGACCCAGACTTGAGATCTACACAGGAACTGAGCCAAAGCTCTTAGGGGCTGGGTAGCAGTGTGGCAGCACAAAGTGGGTGGGATCAACAGTGGAATTTACCTGTTACCCAGGTAACCAGAGATGTGCCAGTGCTTGAACCAGATGTGCAGACAGAGCACAAGTCAACTGGGAAGGTTGGGTGCACCAAGTCTGGCTTGCTATCAACTGAAATGAAGATGTCATTGGGCAGGGGTGTGTGAGTCCGAAGCTCAGGAGGTGAGATAAGGCATACTATGGAATTTCCTACTATTGGGTGTGAATGAATCCCCAAACTATGAAGTTAGGGGAGACCAGCCACGAAAGCAGACTGGAGACAGTGCCAAGCAGCAGATCCCATGCAAGAGGGCAGTGATGAAGGGAACTAAGAGAGAAGGAGAAAGGGGAAGGGGAGGAAGAAGAAGGGGGAAGAAGCAGGAAGAAGGAGAAACTGAGTCAGAATATGTGCAGGATCCCATAAGAGACCACAAGAAGTGCTTCTAGAGCAGGAGCTGAACACTGAGGCAGATACTCAGTCAAATGAAGATGCACTACCATGAGTCACCTGTGTCCTAGGGAAGGGTTTATCTTGGGACAGGAGAAGGGGAGGGGTGACATGTGGCTTACCTGGTAGAGGGAAGACAGGAAATGTAGAACTTCTCTTTAGTGCAGTCCCGGTGTGATAGGATGACTGATAAGAAAAGCAGGAACTTCGAGTAACTTACTATTTTTAGAGAGATAGATGGGAACAATTTGAACAATGTTATGGGCTGTGGGAAACTTGGGGAGGTCAGAAAGAGAAAGAGAAGAAGGGATGGAAAATCTAGAAAGAGAAAGGCTGGGGACTGGACTCTGGGGTTTGGGGTGTATAAATTTGAACCAAAAGAACAAGCCTGATTTTCTGTTGTGGAAAGTCAGCCTGGTGTAGATGCGTTGGGAAGCTGAAGGAGTTCACGCCCTCAGCCTCAGTTTCCACAGAGAGGGCGTCCACGGTCAGCATGACAGGAAAGGGCAGGCAGTGTATATCCTTCTCAGAAGCTGGGTCAACCGGGATCCCAGTCCAGAGCCTGTTTCTGCTATCCCAAGGTAGTAAGTTTTAACTCCAAGACAGAATTGAATAGGGACAAGCCACCTACTCGGCCAGCAGCATGAGCACCAGCACAGAGACTTAGGTGTCAGGTCCAGACTAAGACCCTGAACCTTCTCCTTAGTGGCTCCAAAGGGAAGGAGAATGGGCCTTCCTCCTGCTCCGTGGCAGGAGAGCAGCACACAGAATCCCCAAGAAGCAGGGACGTTCAGACTCCTTGTGAATGTTTGTGTTTGAAGGGAAAGAGACAGAACGCCTAGTGTCGCTGCTGCTAAGGAGTGGTGGCTTGAGAGTGCAGGAGAGCGGCAAGTCCATGCCTGGCTCTGTTCGTGCTCGTCAGGCAGTTAAATCTCGCCCTGGTGGGCGCTGGCAGGGTGAACAGCATCCCGAGAGGCTGCCATCTACCCTGCCTTAGACAGCTGCTTTAAGAACATTCCTTGCCCACTTCGGAATGCGTTCCAGGGTCTCACAATCCTCAAGGAATTTTCATCCTAATGTCAGACTTCAAAAGAACAATGTTCAGAAATTATATTATAGAGTTCAAAAAGAAAAAGAGAAGGTTTCATTTCTTTCTTTCTTTCTTTCTTTTTTTCTTCACCGCCTCCACATTCTCCCTGCGTGTCCAATTGGACATGCTATTCTCCGCCGCCCGGAGGCACGGCAGAAAACCATTAAGCAGTTTTGATGTATTCATCTTAATGTTGATTGCATTTCTCCCCAGGCCCAGCTCCACTTTAGGGGCCCGTGTAGTTCGCTTTCTTGCCTGGTTTGCGCGTCTCTGCACACGGACCCATGTAAATATGTGGTAGACGATGTATATATTCCACATGCTAGTTAACTTTTATCTTGATGAAATAATTCAAAAACTCGAAGGAGGCGAATGTCATTACGATCCAGTTTCCACAAGCATAGTCAGTGCCGCTCAGGAGGAGCAGAGATAGAGGAGTGAGGCCAGTGCGAGCATTTCTGGAGCAATGCACGGGTTTTGTGACCCTTGTGGTTTCATTCTCCAGTTACATCTGGGAGGATCCTGGAATATACTTACCTTCACAGCACTTCTAGAATCTGTTAAAAGTATCATTCCGCTCAGGTCAAGAAGGTGTGTTTTAACTTTTTTTTTTTTTTTTTTTTTGGCAGAACCGGGGATTGAACTCAGGCCCTTGCACTTGTCAAGGAAGTGTTTATTTCACTGAGCCATCTCCCCGGCCCAAGAAGGTGTGTTTTAGACTTACGGGGAAAATGCAGAGATGAGGTGGAGCTTTTCATTGGGCGAGGGAGGTGCACTGCTTCCAGTTGCTCTGACAAAATTGTGACCAACGTGCGTCTTTCAAGAGCTGTCTGTGTTACTGGTTCTTTCAGCTGAACCCCAGCCTCATTTTATTCTTTTATTTATTTTTTCATTTATGTATTTGCTACAAGGTCTCACTACACAGATTGGACTCGTAGTGATTCTCCTGTTTTCATCCTCCCCAGTGCTGGGATGAGAGGCATGCACCACCATGCCCTGACTCAGTTGCCAGCTCAGCATGCTCTGGGGGCCGGGCCAGCATGGCATGAGGGACTGGGAATCGAACCTTGGTCCCTGGGTTTGCCAAAGCTGGTACTTAGTCTGCTGAGCTATCTCGCTGCCCTGGTCTTTTTTTATTCTGTGTGATATTAAAACTACAAAGACTGTGTTTCACTCTGAATAAACACAGAACAAAAGAATAGTCGATATTATGCATCAGAGCTGCTAGAACTCCATGATGGTCCTGTCCATCATCAATCTGTCCAGGGTCAGGGTATATACCAATTATGTATGAGTTCTAAAATGGAAAATTTCCTGTAGTTCACTGTGATTTCTTTACCTATTCCAATGCCGCCTTCCATTTCCTACTATCTGAAAGACAAGGAGTCTAGCTTTGGGGCTGGGGAGATGGCTCAGGGGAATCAGCGCTTCCCTGGCAAGCGCAAGGGCCTGAGTTCAATCCCTGATTCCACAAAAAAAAAAAAAAAAAAAAAAAAAAAAAAAAAAAAGAAAAGAAAAGAAAAGAAAAGGAGTCTAGCTTTCTAATTGCATTTGAAATCAGTCAAACATGACAGAATTGTTGGACCTCCTAAGGACAACAGTATTTAATAAAAATTGTTATTTACTATACTCCCAAGGGAACCTCACTGGGAGGCAAATCTAGTGTCCTGTTCAATTGCTCATTGGACATGAGCAAGATCTAAATCCAACAATCCAGTTAGAGTACTAGGTCAGTGCTGTTGATAGCTAGCCATTCATTCATTCATTCATTCATTCATTCAGTCATTCAGTCATTCAGTCATTCAGTCATTCAGTCATTCAGTCATTCAGTCATTCAGTCAGTCAGTCAGTCTCAGATTCCTGCTGTGCATTAAAGAGTCTTCTCAGAAAAGAATCTTGTCATTTTTTGGCTTACTCTCAGCTTTCAGCTCTGTCTTTTCAAGGCTCAAGTTCACATCCACTCAATAAGTTCACATCCACTCACTACGCACTGACTACAGAGCTAAGTAAAGCAGTGGCACCCTTAAAAGCTAACACTCACAGAGGTCTCTCCAACCTCCCAGTAGCTTTCTTCTTTCTCTTCTCCTTAGAAGGGAAAGTAATTCATCATGGCCTATGTGGTGGCTAATGGAATTTTGTTTTATCTTTCTATCTTGACGCCTTCTAACACATTTCTGTGAAAGTGGAGAAAGTTCTTAAGGGAACTCAGTGATTTAATTTTTGATTTGGACTAGCAAGAATACACATCTAATGATTAAGTTTGGATTGAGGACTCAAATATTCATCTTGAAGACAGCGCTAAAATGACTCATTATTAGATTAAACCAATTCTAATTAGATCAAACCCTCTCGTGACATAAGAAGAAAAATCTATTTTGTTTAGAATGTGGCAATTTCTAGGAAACTGGCTCCATAATCCTAAATTAAAAGCAGGTTTCCACAAGTTGGATTCGTGCCTTCATGAGCCTTTGGTATTATATTTGGTCTGTTTGGTTAGTGAATTGATGGTAACAAAAGAAGACAGGATAGATTATGTGAAATAAAGGGAAATTTAAGAGAGTAATTATGGTATTATGCTGGGCCAGAAGGTGAGGGTTGTAGGTAATAAGATATCTGCATTTTAAACAAAGTGCTACGTCCTTACTTTGGTATGACCCTCGCTAGATAAAAAGAGTATTTTTATTCCATTCCCATAGGCAAGTGCATGTGAATTCTAAAGAGAGTGTTAGGTGAGAGATTTATAAGTTCTAAAATATTTATGCAAAGTTGCTTAGCTCCTTGTGCTGGATAAAGGTGTTAAAATTCCAGTGAAGTAGAATGATGCTATAACAAGTGACCCAAATGTGAGGAAGTACACAACATGTCACAGCTCACTTAGTATGAGCCTGATGCCCATGGAGTATAGCTGATTAGCTAGTGAATGTCCTAGAAGAAAATTGTGAAGAGCCTTCAAGCAAAGGAGTTCTAGGAACTTTTAATTTTATGTGAGAGACATAAAAAATGGAGCTTTGTTGGCAGTGCTGGAGGAAACTGCTTCCAAAGATGAATGAAATGATTACTCAGTAGAGGCCTTTTGCTGTGAAGGGACTACTTTCCAGAGTGTTGGTGCAAAGAAAAAAGGGAGAAAGAGAGAGGGAGGGAGGGGGAGAGAGAGAGACAGAGAGAGAGAGAGACACACAGAGAGAGAGAGAGAGAGAGAAAGAGAGACAGACAGACAGACAGAGAGAGAGACAGAGAGAGGCAGAGACACAGAGAAGAAAGAGAGAGAGATAGAGAAGAGACAGAAAGACAGAGACAGAGAGACAGAGAAGAAAGAGAGAGAGACAGAGAAGAGAGAGAGACAGAGAGACAGAGAAAAGAGAGAGAGAGAGAGAGACAGAGAAAAGAAAGAGAGAGAGAGAGAGTAGACTACACTCAGTTTTTTAGTTAGGTGGTAGTTTCTAGCTCATCATTAAATGCTAAGCTCCACATCTCTTTCCTACAACACAAAGACTGGTTCAATAAGAGATCTTGATCAGTTTCATGCTGACTCTGTATTCTAAAATGACCCAGCATATCTTAGATCTCTTTGATCAGTGTGAAGGATCTGGATTCAATCCCAACTACTGCAAAAAGGAAAAAAAAAAAAGTGTTACAGCCCTTATATACATGTCCTTATTTAACATATAAACATGAACCCCTGAAGTATACACTATCATCATCCAAGTTTCAGAGCTGATAAGATGGGCTTTAAGATGCTAAATCAGTCATCCAAGTTTACAAAGGAGGTGAGCAGAGAAGTCAGGGTTGAAATATGGAACGAATGACTCCAAGAGCCTGCAGTCACAGCTGCCGTGAATCGCCCCCTGCAAAGCTTCCAGAGTGTGCCTGCCTGAAGCTGAATATCAAGCACTCTGATCTAGGCTTCAGGAAAGCCCAGGGAAGAAGCCCAGAAAAAGGGACTGAAGGATCAAACAGTAGATGCAGCTAGTGGGAGGCAGTGTGGAGTCTGGAAAGCAGACGTCCAAGGGCTTGATAGGTTTGGCACCTTGAACTCTACTTTGCTGGACAGAACTTGTACATAGTCTTGCCTATACATTATGAATCAAAGGTGTTGGGATGTCATACCTGATTATGAATTAAGAAAGTGTTTGTTTTTCTTACAGTTTCTACACAGCTCCTTTTAGAGCAGATCAAACTAGTTTTCTTCATGTTCCCTGACAGCGTCTCAAAACAATGAATCTGTGGGTATCTGCACCCAAAAAGAATCCCCCTGGGTCCAAATCCTCCTGGCCAAACTCCACCATTCTGAAAAGTCCCTTGAGATGTTATGTCTTCCTAGAAGAATTTTATGGTCTTCTCATCCCCCTCAAGCCATGTTCTACCTCAGAATAATTTCTATCTTTTCTGGATTTTTTTGTGACATATTTCCTATAATCTCTTTCTGGCTCTTCTCTGTGAAGTCTTGGAATTATCTATGTCCATTACTCTGTGTTATACTTGTATGGTAAGTTTCTTGGAAAAGGACCTCCATCTCCATCATCACGGAATCCATCCATGTCCCTTGTTCATTTACACTCACTCTCCTCTTAGGGACAGTCAGTATTTCACAGGTGAGTAAATGAGCACTCAGAGTGCAGGAAGAGTCACGCCTTTCCTCTGCCTGGTGGTCATTTCCTCAATGTCTTATACTTCTGATGACCTTGACTACTAATTAGATAATTGGCCTCTTCTCATGTGTCAGGCTCCATGTGGACTGTGACTCAGTAGGAATAGAGACATCTTTCCTTTGAGACCTTGCCAGGTCTTCAATGGAAAGAGAATCCTTAAGAAGCTTTATCCTTCAGAAATCAGATGCATTACCTAGATATCCAAGTATTTCACCAACACCCAACCCCACTCTGGTTTTATCAGACTGCTAAAGTAATGGCAGGAAAGCACTGTTTCTTCAACTAAGAGTAGAAAACCTTATTTTATTTCCTTTTTTAAAGGAAAGGAGGCCTTTTTTGTTGAGAAAAATATCTTTTCCCTAAATAAAAAATCATGGATTTATTTTTTAGCCCTAAATCCCAAATATCCACGCTGCAGCCTCCATCTCCATCAGCAGATTGTCATAGTAGCTTCTTGCTGAAGCAGGAAACACTCAACCCATCTGGGCTGGCTGGCCTTGCCAGTGGGGTGCTGGAGCCAACTAGAGTGCTGTACCTCAGGTGAACTTCAACCCAAATAGACTGGGAGTGACGCAGTTCCTCCTCTCCACTGGCATAGAACTTACCTCTCTTGGCCGTGTGCCTCCTTCCAGTATGTGGCTCAGGGGTTTACAAGTGGCTGGTTACCATACACACAAAGACATCAAGCAAGAACATACAGAGACAGCAAGGAGGTTTCTCCAGAAAGTGCAGGTGGAAGGCAGCATCCTAACCATTGTGGCTGTGCTGGGTCCAACAGCATCTTCCACGGCACTGAGGTTCTGAACACGCGGTGTTGGGTGAATTATAAATCAGCATTGACATCCTGCTGGTCTGCATGGCCTCAAATGCTGTAGCAGTTTTCAGTTTTTCCCTGGATTCCATTAAAAGTTGTGAAGTGCCATAACCACAGATGTCTTGCTTATTCCACTTTGGGACAGGTTTTCAATTGTGTGACTGTTCATTTAGCTACTCATTTATTCACTCAAATATTGGCCAAGACCATAGACCGCGTGAAGTGTTCCAGCTGCTATGATTCTACAGAGGAAGAGGAGACAAATGAATATGCAATAAAAGATTGTGAATGAGTAGTATAAATGATATCATTTATCTTCATAAATGGTAAAAACAAATAAAAAATGGTGACTGGGGAGTGACCCATGGTACAGGAAGATTAGATTGTCAGAAACAGTCTTTTAAAGAGATATATTTAGAGCTACAGGCTGGTGTGGAGAGATAGAGCCATAAGCTGTGGCCAGGAATGCAGGATTGGAAAGGGAGTCAGGTTATTGGTCAAAAGGCCCATGCAAGTGTCCTGGTGAGAGATGATGGTAAAGAGAGAAAGTGAAATGGTAGAGATGGCAGACAAAGACAAGGATAGAAAGAAGAATGTTTAAAAAATATTTGCTAAGAATATCTTCATAAGGAGTCAAGAGGTGTGAAATAAAAACATTTTTTTTTAGTAGAACTTCACTTCCTATGTGGTATTGAATCTGCTATTAATTTTTCAAGGTTAGTAGACAAACCACTGAAATACACACATACCTTTTCCCCCTCTTTGGAGAAGCCATTCCCTACCCATCCATCCTATGTCTTTCTGAAAGTGATATTCTCAGAGAGTCTTGGGGGGATTGGGTAAAATAAGCACAGAATAAAGAAGCCAAACCCCAATGGATTTGATTGATACTGGGTGATTATAGATAGAATATTCTCAAAGTTACACAGTTCATGGTGTCAACACTAACATCGATGTGTTTTATGTGATATGGGGTAGGGGTATAGAAGGTGGGATACTGACATGGTTATAAAAATGGTCCTACGGGCTGGCTGGATAGCTCAGTGGACTAAAGTTCCTGTTGCAGCAGAGTGCAGTGGCCAGGCCAACCCCCAGGGTGTACTGAGATGGCAATTGAGAGGGGGTGTGGTGGGTGGCATGCACCTATAATCCCAGGGCTTGGGAAGCTGAAAACAGAAAACAGGAGGATCACTACAAGTCCAATCTGTGTAGTGAGAGCCTGTAGAACCTGTCCTAAATTCATTAAAAATAAAAGAAAGAAAATGGTCTTGATTAAGAAATGATTTTTCAAGTTCTGAAAATAAATGAGATTTTTCTAGGGAGAGAAAAAAGGAAGAGAATAAAGAATGGGTGAATCCTTAGCACATCAATACCTTCGTTTCTCTTTAGATTGTATAAATCTTTTGCTTTTTTTCTTCACACATAAATATTTAGAATTTGATAACGTGTACACCAAAGGAGGTGGACTGATTGGAGGATAACAGGCCAAGAAGTCCATCAAAGGCAAAGGTGGAAAGGATGATTTTCAAAATTTTTTCCTAAGGAATGGCCAGTGAGGCAGAAGAAAGACCAGGAGGGTGACTTGTCCTGGAAGCCAAGAGTGTCCATGTTTTCTAAGGTTGAGTGACTGAGGGCCTCAGGTAGGTGGGAGGTGGAACACTAAGGCAAGGATGCGGCAGCCTGTTGATGTGGGAAGGGCAGTCTCTCAACTTCCTGAACCTTTAGAGTGGACAGAACACAGATGGGACTGGGGTGAGAAGGACAGTTGGCATACTTAGAAATGGGGAGGCACAGCAGGAAAGGAGGTATTCAGTACTAAGAAAGGTGCGTCCAAAGGGTCCTGTGACCTCCTGGAGTAGGGGAATGGTGAGGGAAGGACAGGGATGATGAGGAGTGGCAGCACTCCATGCTACTCTCTGAAGGGCCCCTGTGAGCTACCCATTGCCTGAGCCCTCCTGGGTGCTGCCGCTCAGCGAGAGTTTGAACTTCAGATCCTCACTAGAACTTGAAACTTCTATTCCCTGCCTGGCCTCCTGGAGGTCAGCAGCCTTTCCTCTTCAAAGTCTAAGGCATTCGTTCTCTTTCTTCCAAAGGCCTTTGACTTTCAAAAACAAACTTGTTAAGGACCCTCTGGACATGGAAAAACTCCACCTCTCTTCAATTTAAACTCCGCCAAGGTTTTGGGGGATATTTCTTTTCATTCTGGATCACAGATCCTACAGCTGGCAATGAAAGCCACTGCAGCAAACATTGCATGGGTTTATTCTCACCTCTTACTTTTAAACAAGTCCTTTACCACTTTTTAACACTGAGTTTATATTTTATATAATGTTCCTTACTATGCTATAAATATTTTTTGTCACTAAGTATTTTTTTCTTAAATAATCAATGGCTGCATCGTATTTTATGTTTTGGACATACTATAATTTGTTTTACTGATATCTTGTCAGATATATCAGGTTTAAATACATTTTCAAATTTTCTACTATGCTAAGAGAAATGACAGTATTCATTAATCTGTTTTCTGACCATGCCTTTATGACAGTTTCCTAGAAGTAGAAATGAGTGGCTGGAGAATAAAGACACTTTAAGTACTTAGAAAAACATTTCCAAAAGAATATAAGTCTTTTGATGGCTCATTTACTTGAGTAAATTTTATTTTGTCCATCCAGCTATTAAAATGGTTTTGCCTCAGCTTGTTCTTAGCCTGGCCTGTTTGATTAGCAAGACGAACAGAGGCTTTCCAAAGTCAAAAGCCTGTGGCTTTGACTTTCCAGCCAGACTGGAACTTAGTTCAGACTGTGGCCATCCTATCCCTCAGTGGAAAGAAAAGAAAGATCATGAGACGTCTTGGCCATAGGAATAAATTTCTCTTGAAATACTCAGGAGCTTACAAAACAAAAATAAGCATGTTTGGAAAGGTGTCTTGAGGTTTTGTGGGGGTAAAAGTGAGGTAGGATGGGTTTAGAAAGTATCTGCAGAGCAGCGAATGACGCATCAAAAGTAAGCAACAAGGGCACAATTTGGGTCTGGAGTGGAAAGCAAGAGAATGATGACAGACCGCTCCTAAGTTCACAGACTCTCCCTGGTGACTCACTCAGGGATACAGCGCGCCCGGTCCAACTAGGCGAGGGGGACAGAGGCAGGAGAGGAGAACTGGAAGAAGCCACTCAGGCTTTCCAAGCAGAGCCAGAGCACAGGCAAAGGGAGCCAGCAGAGCTCAGAAGCCAGCGCGGGGCAGCGCACCCTTTTCTTAGTCCTCTCCAATCAATACGATCGTGGTGACACTGGCTAGAAGAGAGAGACTCTGAGCCTTAGAAACCAAAGTACTTGAAAACCCATTTAGAAGAAAAGGAAGGGCCTTGCCAAATAGCTCAGCGGATTGAAGTGCCCACTAGCAGGCACAGGGGCCTGGGGTTTGATCCCCAGGCCTGCTGGGCCGGCCCTGCCCCTGGGGTGTGCTGAGACAGCAATTGAGACTGGGCGTGGTGGCGTGCGCCTGTAATCCCAGCTCTTGGGAGGCTGTAAACAGGTGGATCACTATGAATTCAATCTAGTAGTGAGACCCTGAACACTCTGCAGACCCTTCCCTAAAATATAAAGAGAGAGAGAGAGAGAGAGAGAGAGAGAGAGAGAGAGAGATTGTATTTACTGATATTCTTTCTCTTTGTTCTCTTCTGTCTCCACCAATCTCAGAGAGTATCATTTATCTAGAAATGATAATGTGTAGTCTATTAATTATTTCTACTGGACCTTTAGCTGCTGACACAGCCAGAAAAGAATTTTCATTGTTAAGCATATCAATAGTATAGCAGAAGCAAAATCCAACTCCCCCTCACCTCCACACATATACCCATGTTAACGCAGTCATTTTGGGAAGCCCCAGAAAATGCCAGCAAGCTAAGGCGCTGGCCTAAATGTTTGAGAGGAGACTCTTGCATCAATTGCATCAGAGCTGTTTTCAGGTTTAAACACGTTATCTATGAGGGGTTTTGCTTTATCCTGGTTTATGGCAAAAGCCTTGGCTGCTGCATGAGCTCCCTTAGGGCAAAAGGGTCTTTAGCGTGGCTCACAGCACAAGAGCAGCAAATGAAGCACAGTAAGTGCTCGGTGTATTTGTTTGCTTTTGTCACTGCTGTTGTTTTATTATTGTATTGTAGCTGTTGTTACGTCTGAGCAGCATGAACAGTAATAGTCACGACAACCAGTTAGGTCTTGCCTTCTGGGAACAAGCTGTATGTTTCTTACCCCTTTATCCTTCATAATAACCATATGAGGTTATGGATTGTACTATACCCTTTTTATGAACGTGGACACTGAGATCAGAAGAGGTTAGGAGTGTAACATGCCACATCCACACAACTAGGAAGTTAACAGCCTGGATTAAAACTCAGGCAGTCTGGCTCCAGGGCCATCAGAGCGAATAAGGTAGGATCATCTTCTACCGCAAAAACCAGTGTGTGAAAGACTACGATATCATGGAAGGCACACTGTACAGAGTTAATTGAAGCAGTAGCCTGTGAATTAGGAAGATCCTGGCCATCTCCGACTAGGTGGAGTGGTGAGGCTGACCATCAGGGCCATTGCTAGGCCTCATGCATTCATACAGAGCTGAACTCCCTCCCTTGCCTTAAGAAAACCATTTTTAGCATAATTCCTGAACTATCTGAAGGTAAATGGCTGGTAACTTCATAATCTATTTTTACATATTTCATCTTGTACCACCATAATATTATCACTAGCTCAAAAAATTGAACACTGGATCAGTTATATCATATAATCTACACTTTTACCTCATAGCTTTTCCTGGACTCTAGTCCAGGATCCAACCAAGATCACAGATTGAATTTAGCTGCTGTGTCTGTTTATAATCTTCCAATCCTGAAAATTCTGTTTCTTTTTCTTTCATGGTGTTGCAGTTTGGAAGAATCCAGGCCAAATGGTCTGTGGAGTGACACTGAATGTGGACATCCCTGATTTTTGCCACTTCACTGGAGTCAGTTTATTAACTATTATTTTTGTGTCAGAGAGGAGGGAACACTAGGTGAAGGTTGTTGAACCCTCCCAAGTGTTAGAAAATTAGAAAATACGTGATGTGTGTTTCATTATTAGATTTAAGTTCAATTACTTTTCTGAAAGATTGCTCCACTGTGAAGGGTCTCTTCTGTAGATAATTAAAGATCTATGTTCTAGACGAGCTTTGAATTTGCAGTCTCCCTGTTTTACCCTCCCACGGTTTGGGATTACAGACATATATCACCACATCCAATCTGTATTTATGCGTATTTGTAAAAACTCATCTGTAGCGTCTTTGCTACCAAAGGTGCTAGTGGTCGGTCAGAGGAAGCAACTGCTCTGACAGAAGTAGGCTATTACTTTAATTCATCCTGCAGTTCATTTGGAGCTTAACATTAACAACTCTAGATAAGGTGAAAACCAGCAGTGTGTTTATCTAAGGTCCTTCGGTAAAATGCCTTCTGTCTCGCAGCAACGCTGCTGTGCTAAAGCCTTACGAACCCAAGATTGCAGACACAGAACTGCTATTTAATATTGGTGACTGACATAAACAACCAAAGGTAGAAGACTATCTTATTTCTCAGGTCAAAAATGTAAGACTTTTGATAGAAAAGGTCAATTTTCTGAAGGAAACTTCAGTTACTATTGCTCAAGATTAAACTCATCAATGGCGAGAAGGCAACAATCCTTTGAAAAGGTCAGAGACCAGGGATTTGAGGTTCGGTGGAGTTCTCTTTAGAGTTCTTCTCTTAACCAACAAAGTTTCTCCTGAAAAACCAGTCCAGACCTAAGGAAAGTTTAAAGGAAAATTTGGACATGATTTTCCTCTCCCTATCGATCTCCAATTCAGCACTTCATTGAATTTAATTCAGCTGACTTACCATGCCAATCACCAGGCTCGACGTGCACACAGATACAGGAAAGGGAGAAAAAGGTTACTCGACTGAATCCTCAGTCAGGGATTTCTGCCTTCTGGGGAGTTAGACTAAGTCAAAGCCAGAACAGAAGGGTCTGGACTTGGGGGGAGCTTCTTGGTGAGGCCCTGCTGGTTAGGAGAGGGTGATGCTCCCCCCACTCCACCCACCTTTTGTGTCTGACTCTGGAGTTGCCACCCCCAGAAGCAGCTGTAGTAGGAGATGGGGTCAAGTGACCACAGCTCCTGCCCTCTATGCTCTTACTAAGCATGGACCCTTTCTCCGCCGTCTTGGGGATGCACCATGAAGGCCCAGGACAAGCCGAACCTGTTGGTTTTTCTGAATTCTTCTTACTCAGAAGTGAGTGATACTTTAGCAGCTCTCTTGCTGGGATTGGAGGCCGAGAAATCCTAGATGTCTTACTGCTAAATCTCACTGCAGACACTGGCACTGGAAAGGAAGCAAAAGGCCCAGAGCAGCTCGACTCCAGGCGACCTTACAGCAATAGCCTTCACAGAAAGTCTCAGTAAGACTCAACACTGAAAGGATGTAAGGACATTCTCAAGCTCCAAAAGCTACAACTGTTTCAAAATAGCAATGATAAACTGCTACATGTATGATATAAGGGTACATATGTGTATCCTGCAGTTAATAGATAATACACACACACACATATATGCTTAATGATGTTCCTAAAAAATTTAAAGCATGCCATTTCAGTTCAATGTGCATTTCTTTGTTTTACTTACACATATTTTATTCCTGAGAAATACTAGTCAAAATATTGCACATGGAGTCTAGAAAAGTTTAAAACTAACAAGTTGTAAGCTAGAAATGCAGTTTTCTCTTCAGATGGAGAAATTTACATTATATTCTTTGGAAAGAGAATAATGAAATGGGACAGAAATTGAAGTCTTAGTTTAAATATGCTACTCAAAGGGAACTCAAGAATCAGTGCAGGCACAAGGAAATAGAGACTCAGTTTATTATTGATTTAGTGATTATCACTAAATTATGCTAAATACTATGCTAAATACTATGTTAGTCATAGGTTACAAAGATGAAAGAAGCAGAGTCATTGTCTTCCAAAGTCCCCTGGCATTGTGAAGGAATTAGGATAGCAGGAGGATTCTGACCTAAGCAAGGAAAGGGGCAGGGGCTGAGGCAATGGTCAGGCTTCTCCGGAGACAGACAGAGGGAGCTGCATGTGGACACCTGACGGAGTGACCCCAGAGCTGCCACACCTGACTGTGGCCCCTGAGAAGTGCCCAGCAGTTCATCTGCAGTCTGGAGACACTCAGTCCTATGTCTCAGGACAGGGAAGGCAATAGTGCAGCTTTCAGTTTGAGACCCAAATTCTGAGAATGAGGGAAGAGGCCACAGGTGCAAGTTCCAGAGGCCCAGGGCCAGGCTGTGTGTGTGAAGGCAAGTGGTAGGTTTTGTAGGGAGACACCAGTGAGCTTTCTGTCTTTAGTCTTCTCTGGCTGATGAGACAGTGCTCCCTCATACTGAAGGCCGGTCTTCTCCACCTTGCCAGCTCAGACTCTTGTGCTGTCTTCTTGGGAAACACTAACACAGACACATCTGGGTTTCCAGGCAAAGTAACACCAAAGTTAACTCTCACAGGCAATGTCCTGAAAGACTTTCAGAGAAGGCTTATGCAGCTACAGAGGCTGAGTTCCAGTATTTGCAGTTTGCAGGCCTGAAAGGCACCACAGTGGATGGTGTAGTTCTGGGCCAAGTTCAAAGGCCAGAGGATCAGGAAGTCTAAGGGTTTAAATTATAGTTCAAATGTCAGCAGTTTGAGATGCAGGAGGAACCGATGTTCTGGTTTAAGTCCAAAGGCAAGACAAAACCAAGGCCCTATATTGTTAGAAAAGTCTTTCCTATTCAAGAGATGATCCTTCTTATTCTAGTCGTGTCTCTGAGTGACTGGGTGAAGCCCACTCACATTCTGCAGGGGATGCTTTACTTACTGAGTCTGTGATCCAAATGTTTGCCCTAGCCAGAAACCTGCTCACAGACAGACCCCAGAAATGGCCAACGAGATATTAGGGCATCTTTTGCCCCAAGAAGTGGACACATAAAATTAACCATCATAATACGATGTCTGAAGTAAGTAGTTGGTCTTTAGAGTGAGTCTAGTGTAGTTAAATCATAGAACAATGTGAGCCTTCAAGCCAAAGTGTGTGGGAGCTCATGGCAGTTCCAGCTGAAAATTCTCAAAGCAATGGAGAAATTTTGAAAATGTACATAAGCAACACCAGTACCTTTTCTGTCAGTGCAGAGGTGAGGGGGCCAGGAGGAATACTACCCAGAAACCCACAAATGTGGTCTTCACTGCTGCTTCAAATCTACGTAGAAAGTATTAGCAGAAAATGCCCCCACCCAATAGTGCTATTTTGGGTACATTATAATAAATTGCTATCAAGTTCAACATCCTTTGGAGAGAAGCTAAAAGTGGATTGAACTTACTCTTATGTCCCCTTGACCACCATTATGTGCCCAGGAATAATGCAGCCTTTATGTAAGAGAATAATAGGGGAAGAGAAACCTCTCTGGATCATTGTTTTTTTTTGGGGGGGTGGTACTGGGGATGAACTCAGGACCTTGTGCTTGCCAGGCAAGCACTTAATCTACTGAGCTATCTCCTCGGCCCATCTGTGGATCATTCTTTAATTTTCTCTTTCTTTCTTTCTTTCTTTTCTTTTCTTTTTTTTTTTTTTGGTGACTCAGGCTGCCTGAAGAGCAGGTCTGGTAAGGCAGGGGGAGCTGGGGATTGAACTATGGTATCATGCACCTGACTGCTTTTGCATGAGTAGGCTCTTAAACAACTGAGCTAACGGGTAGGCCCCCTAATTTTCTTATGTACTTGCAAAGCCAACCACAAGACAAAGTAAACACAGCCCATGCTAAGTCTCTTTTATCCACTTCACTTTCAGGGTAGTTGTTGAGTTACCCAGGCATCAGAGCAAGAGAATGAAATCTGACATCCTAGAAGAGTTCTGAGAAGAGCCAAAGACCCTGGGCTTTCCCTTGGAACTCAGCTTCTCCACCTTCCACCAGGCTAAAGGGAAAGGTAACAAGGCCAACGTAAAACAGGCAGTGTGTATTTTGAAAAGCTGCTAATGCTGAGCACTTTAGATAGATTACATATTTAATCTTAAAATTAAAATTCTGTGTTATAATGTAATATTATCAAATCTCTTTCCTATGGAAGAAATGATGAAATCTGGAATCTAAGTAGCTTGTGCAAATGTGTGTTATTCCTGTATGGCAAAGCCAGGATTCAGGATTCGATTGGCTATGTCTGATGTTCTTATGCAAGGTTTCTTCTCACTAGCCTGAAGCACAATGGAAAGGCATCACGAATTGGAAGAGAGCCCAGCTCTTGGGATCAGAGAATCTAGGTTTGTAACTGGTGCTGTCCTTACTAAGAGAGTAATCTTAAGTGGGCCAGGTCCACCATTCACTTCCCTTGTAAGCTAGAAACAGTCATGCGTGTCTGGTCTATAGATAGGGTAGGGACAGGATGACAGTACCAGGATGTACACGAGTGTTTTGGGAATCAAATGCCATGAGACAACTGTAAGGTGTTATTTATAAAGTGAAGGTTGCTATGCTAACAGGTGATAATGGAGAAAAATTATAGTGAAACATTTGGCAAATGGCATGTATTCTAACAGCCCTTGGCAGTCACATGCACTTTCTAACGACAAGCAGAGTGTGTATCTAAGGTTCAGAACTCCTGAAAAGGCAGTCTCAGATGTGTAATTTGTTAAGCTAGTTTGTTATTCTCTAAGTTTTCTATTACACAGGTAATCATACAAAATCACTTCTAACAAGTTGCAGGAAAGTTATGTTCACAAAACAGTAATTTTTATAATCTAATGTTATAATTATGCTAAGATATAAATATAAATTAAATACTTGTTCCTACAGGAAAGAGCTAGTACTATTTTTCAATTCTGAAATTATGTTCAACTGAGAAAGAGAGAGCGTGAGTGAGAACAAAAGAGAGAGAGAGAGAATATGAAAGTAGAATGACTACTATTTGAGAAGAGGAGGAGACAATTGAGGAAGGGAAGGAAAGGGAGAGGCGGGTAACTGTAGGGGATGATGACAGATCATGATATACACATATGAATATACCAGAAAGAAACTTATGATTCTGTATAAGTAATATGCACCAATGAAATAAATAAAGCTAAATTCAATTGCATTCAATGAATGGACTTCCAGTTTATATAGCGAAATGGTTATGACATGTCTGGTCTCAACACAATGCTCTTCCATGAAGGGGCCTCAGCCAGTCACAGTGATACTTGATTTTAAGGACCGGCAATGATCTTAAGTTTTCTGGTAAAAAAGTAAGTTCTGGCAAGCATAAGTCTTAACAGTTGGCAAGACCACTTGTTCTTATATAAAACACCCCCCCCACTGGCACCGCCAGCTAACAGCAAAAGGATCAAAGAGGTAAATCTGCCCATTCCTTCGTCACTGTATTTGAGCTGGGACAGGAGTCAGAATATCCTACTCAAGCCAGTACTTGAGAAATTTCGTTTTGTTCTTTCCAAACACAGAACATGGAGCTGTATTTCTTAAAACTGTAATAATGATGGTTATGATGGAAAGAAACATTTATTTAGAGTTTATGTAGTGCTGGGTGGAGTAGTTATAAATGTTTGTTTTAAAAGAAAATGTTAGAGGGCTGGCCAGATGGCTCAGCAGATTAAAGCACCTGCTTAGGCAAACACTAGGGGCCTGGGGTTCGATCCCAGGCCTGCTGTACCAGCTCTGCCCCCGGGGCATGCTGAAACAGCGATTGAGACTGGGCGTGGTGGCGTGCACCTGTAATCCCAGAGTTTAGGAGCCTGAAAAACAGGAAGGATCACTCGGAGTTTGATCTGTGTAGTGAGACCCTGTAAACCCTGTACTAAATACAATAAAAGAAAAAATGTTAGTTCTTTTGAACAGCTCAATGTATCTGTATGAGAACGTGTGTCAGTTAGCATTTACTATAGAACCAATGACCTCAAAACTTAGTGGTGTCAAGCAATTAACATTGTTTCAGCCCATTGTAGAGCCTCCCAATGATCAGGGCTGGGCTGGCCCCCTGCACACATATGGGGTCAGAGTCTGGGAGGGGTTGATTGACTCAGGACAGCCTCAGCTGCCAGCGCTCCTTCTTGTGATGACTGGGCAGGGGCTCTGTGACTGAGTGGAAGCAGCCCACTGTTCTCTTCAACCTTATGCCCAGAACCAGGACACTGTCATCTCTGTCACTCTCTACTGGCCAAAACAATTCACAAAGCCAAACAAAATTTCAACAGTGGAAAATTGGCCTTCACTTCTATTGTATTTTGTTTGTTTGTTTGTTTTTCTTTTAGTCTGAGAATTGAACCCAGCACCTTTTACCCTGGGTGCATCTCCAGTTCCATTCTCCTTCCCCAACTCTGCCCTTTTCTTTTTTGAGACAAGCTCTTACTAAGTTGCTAAGTTGCTTAGGCTGGGGTGGAACTTGGGATTCTGCCTCAGCCTTCCAGAGTGCTGGGATTGCAGGTGTATACCATGATGTCCGGATTAGAATCTACTTTTTACTAAAGAAGACCGACGTTCACATTGCAAAGGATGTGGTTACAAAAGGTGATGATGGTGAATGTTTTTCCAATCTGCCACAAGTATTTCTGATTATTATCTTTGTCTTCCAGTGAGAAAACTGAGACTCAGGGAGGTTATACTATTTACTACGAGTCACACAGGACTCTGATTTTCTTATTTTTCTTTGGTCACATGTGTTTCTCTGCCCCTGTAAGAAAGGATGTATTTTGAGTGAAATCGGACTGGTAAGGAACTCAAGACTGAAGTTAAATTGTGGAGAGAATTTTTAAAGCTCACTCAAATTTTGACAGCAATCATAAAGAATAAAGTAGTACATTAGTGCATGAGAAAATGGCATCCTTTTTTTTGGGGAAAAAGAATAAATAGCAATTTGTCACACTGCAAAAGAAGAATTTAGAGTTAGTTTTCCTCTTAGTTTTTTTTTTGGGAAAAACAGAGAGGTCTACCTTCTGCCTTTTCTCATCTGTCCCAAGGAAATTTCACGACTCTTTCACTTGGAATGGAAAACAGGGTTCTCTCTTCTAGGACTTTGTAGCATGGGACTGCTTCTGGAGTTTGTGATTGATTCTTGATCCAAGGCTGGGATTGCAGGAGTGAGTGCTACACCCTGGCCCTGGGGTGGGTACTTTGCATTGCAATGTAAGGAGGGGAGCAAGGCTAGCTTGCTACTGGTGCTGCTGCTGCCTGTTCTTGCTCTTTGCCATCACCATGAGAGGTTGCTGTCAGCCACGTGCCTCATTCTTCCTTGGAGCCAGCTGAGTATAGCCTGAGACCACCACTTACTATAAGCTAAATTAGCCTTTCCTTCTTTAATTTTGGGTATGAGGTATTTGTCCCAGCAATGAGAGAAGAGTAACTTAGACACACAGAAATGGCCATCTCTTAGATGAAGGAACTCTGGGTAGCTCAGGGAAACTTCTGATCCTGAATCTTTTTTTTTTTTTTTTTTAATTTATTTATTTTGTGTGTGTGTGGCCAACTCAGTCCACCAGGGGGCGGGGCTGGCCGGCATGTGGTGCTGGGGGATTGAACCATGGTCCCTGTGTTTTGCTTAGCTTAGCTTGTTCTAAGTAGGTACTTTAGACCACTGAGCCATCTCACCAGCCCCTGATCCTGAATCTTGAAAGTGCCAGGGGAGGATGGAAGAAAATTCTTCCAGGTCAGTGGAAGAAAATTCTCAACAGGCTGTGTCTCAGCTCCCTGAATACCTCCACACTTTGACAAGGTGACTGGCTTAATCAGAGCTAGAGAGGAAAAGATATAAGGGAGTTTATTAGTTGTTGTGGGTAATGATATAGGTGATCTTCATTTTCTTTAAAAGTTTATTGAAGGGCCTACCAAATAGCTCAGCAGATTAAAGCACCTTCAAGCAGGCCTAGGGGTCAGGGGTTTGATCCCTGGGCCTGCCATCCCAGCACCACCTCCAGGGTGTGCTGAGACAGCAACTGAGACTGGGTGTGGTGGCACGGGCCTGTAATCCCAGCACTTGGGAGGCTGTAAACAGGTGAATCACTATGAGTCTGATCTAGTAGTGAAACCCTGAACACCCTGTAGACTTTTCCCTAAAATTACAAAATAAATACATAAATAAATAAATGTTTATTGAGAGAACTAAAATGTATACTGTACAGATGATATTTTTTGCCATCTAATAATGTATGAAAATGATTAACAAAACCTGTTAGTAATTGTGGCAGATAAATAAAGATGGAATTCGCAACCTGAACAAAATATCATCATTTCTAACTCAGATAAGTAAAGATAAAATTGTTTTCCTCAAAACTATCCTGATGGCCACCTGTGATACATGGACAGTGTTCACTGTCACAACCTGAAGCCATCCCTGAGCCACAGAGATGCACCCAGGTTGTAGCCCTGAGTGAGGGCCTGGAGCTGAACTGCAACTCCAAAACAAACAAATAGCTGCTAAGTTGTAGGTCTCCACTGATGTTCCCTGAAGGAATAAAGAAACCAGGTGTGCTGGTGCATACCTGTAATCCCAGCCCTCTGGGAGACTCAGGCAGAGGGTAGAAAGTTGGGGAGTCCAGGCTGGGCAATTCGGCTACTTAATGTGATTCTGTCTCAAAACAACAACAACAACAAAAAAAAAAAAAAAAAAAAGGCTGGTGATGTATCTCAATGTCAGAGCCCTGAGTTCGATTCCTAGACTCACAAAGATAGATGATAGATAGATGGATAGACAGACAGACAGACAAAAAATCAGATTGACTAGCACATTGATGGAAGTTAGATACCAAAATTTCCCATATTGAAAGTACTCAATGGCCTTGACAAGTTGGATATTGTTATATGCTTCTTATCTTCCTGCTCCTTCTTTACCCAGAAAATACCATGATTGGGTATTGGGAGAAACATTAAAAGTCAACTGAGAAATCTTCCTGTATCTTGGGATGATCGCAGGACTTGAAAACATACTGAAAGGTCCTCCCTGGCTGGCTGGCTGGTTTCCTGCCTTGGCTGGCTATGGTGCCCTGCTTAGCTGCCTGAGCTTTGGGTTTTGTGAGCCCAGACTGGCTCCCTTTCTGGTAATGGTCCACTGCGGCTAACACCGTCCCTGTTGGGAGGTGAGGTGTTCAAGGCCAAGACCTGAGCACTGCTCACATTTGTGTACTTACTGCTCAGAGGGTGGGGAGTACACTGTAGTGCTCAGGTAACAGGGCTCTGGATGTAGAAGGACTCCCCACTGGAGTCGGAGCACCCCTAGGGCCAAGACCTGAAGAGCAACAGGAAAGAATGTGGCTTGCGCTCTTGTCTCGCCATGACCCTGGCTACCTTGTAAGGAACTGTCTGTGCAGTTGTCTTCACAGCTTCTGGGCTACAAGTGCAGAGTGTGGCCAACCTAGTCTTGCTGCCATGAGGTGTGGGAACCACACAATGTGGCATTCAAAGTTGGGGAGAGGCTTCGGAAATTCATCAGATGTGTTGAACATCCAACTTGCCATGAACGTCCTGCTGATTTCTAGACATTTTGTCCTCTGGCCACATCTTGAATTCTCCCTAGGAGGATGGGATCATAGGATTCCAAGCCCCCAGAGAATAAATACAGTGAAAAATCTGGGCCTAGTGTCTGTGAACGCAGTTGGAGCATCTCAAAGGACACAGTGGAGCCTCCCTGGAGATACACCAGGGCTTCCTCTCATACCATCAGGGGACCTGTGAGTACCTGGGTGAACCCCACCCTCAGCTACACCCTCAAGGAGCCAGGCCCCAGTGGTCTCTGTGCCTGCCACAGAGCTGTTGGTTGGGAGGAGCCTGAGGGTAGGGACGTCCAGATCTTCCCAAGAGAACTCCACACCATCGCAGGGCATTTGGTGGCCTGGCCAGGAGGGTGAGCCTCACAGAAATCACGTCAGGGAATGGGGGCTGAGGAGAAACTTGGCTCCCTGGAAAGCTGAGCTACAGTAGAGCAGAAGCCCCTCTCTCCTGCTGGAGTGTTTGAAGTCATCCCTTGTGCCTGTCCTTCTTCCTGTCTGCCCACCTTCTGTTTAGCCTCTCTCCTGCTGTGTTCTCTCTGATACTTATAGCTTCCTAAAACAGTTCCCATTGCAACCCACCAGACAGGAAGTCATCTACTCTCTGCTTGTATCCTCTTATAGATGGGGATCTCACTTCCTTTCAAAGCAGTCCACTCCTTTTGTGAACAATTACTGCTGGAAACACTTGCAGTGTAGAGGTGCAGAGGTGAGATCCTGTTCTCTGCAGCCTGGGCCTTGTTGCCTGACTTCTGCATCCTGTAAGACATAGATGAGGTCTAACAGCAGCATCTCCACTGGACCTCTGACTGGCCATGAGCCCTAGTGCCCTTCCTTTACAGCCCCTTGTTGATTTTTAGATGGTCATCCTTCTGATCCCATTTTTAATTCAGTTTAGTATGGTTAAATCCCCCAAGGCTACAGGTGTAATGGGAGAACTGTGCTCCCTGAGGCCTCTCACATTTCATGTATTTATTAATTTATTTACTTTTGCAGTAGTAGGGATGTGAACCCAGGGCCTTCACACTGAGCTACATCCCTGATTCTTTATTCATGTTTTATTTTGAGACAGGGTCTTACTGAGTCACAAAATTTCTTAGGCTGGACTGGATCTTCTAATCTTCCTGCTTCAGCCTCTCAGAATGCCATGTTACTATTTTTAAGCCACACAGGGCCATGTGAATAAGAAAAAAGGTGGCAGAGATGGTGGGTGAGAGTACTTTGGTGCTAGAGTTCCAGGATCAGGCTACAATCTTATTTCTTGTGGCAAGAATTTTAACAACAAAGATGTCTTTGTCAGCTTATTTCTGTTTTGCAACCTAAAAATAATAAGCAGGTTTATCAAAATGGCATGCATGAGTGTGCATGTACGTGCACATGCATGTGTGTGTGTGTGTGTGTGTGTGTGTGTGTGTGTGTGTGTGTGTGTTGGGGTGGAAGCTAAACACTGAGTACATTTTGAATTGCATAAATGCCTAGATAAAAATCAACAAGTTTCAAGATTAGAAAAGGAAATGCCAGACCGTGTAGACAAGCAGCAGTGGAAATCAAAGGCGACGGCGGCTCCAGAGGCAGTCGTCCCGTGCCTTGGGCTATCTGCCACGTGCAGAGCTGCGTCCTAGCAGTGGCCAGGGCGCTAGCCAAAAGCCTGCTTGAAACGCACATGAAAGCAAAAATGCTTCCAATCAAACCATTTTTTCCCGTTTCACTTGTGAATATTTGCCTAGTAGAACAAAAAATGCTTGTTTTTGGTCTGTGACCTGAACATGGAGAGGTACAGAAACTGCCCTGGACCCAGTTTTATGCCCTTTCCCTCTGCTGATGCCTAGTCTGGGCATCACAGCCACTGGGGCACAACCATGCTCCCACTTGCCTTGGGTGCCCGTCACCCACGCTCTGCCTTTCAGCACGCACCCTTAAACCCTGACACTACTTTCATAAAACACCAAGGAGGAATTCTGTTTAAATTGATGTTACTTCCTGCAATAACCAGAAGTCACCTCTCTGTATAAATGGGCTCCAAGCACAATGGGCCTAGATTGCGGAAGTGGGGGTGGAGTAGGGAAAAAGAGGAGGGGGAGCTACAACTCTTGTTGCATAGGTCCTGCTTAACCTTGGTCTTAACCATCCAGTAGAAAAGTATGAAGACGAAATATACGAAATAAAGTCATGCTGTTAAGTTGAGCTGTGGGGGACTCAGGTCAATAATTTCTGACATTGCCAGTTAAACAGAAGACCCAATGCTATTATGGGCTACTGGACTCTTTT
>NW_004524717.1:2843753-2851671 GCF_000260255.1 Octodon degus | reverse complement strand
CATGCTTTAGGTTTTCTAGAAAATGAGTGTTGGCTGACCCCTTGGCAATTTCTAGTGATGGCTCTGAGTTTTCAGCTTCACTCATTCACTCATTCACTCATTCATGTATTCACTCAGTATTCCCTGGGCCTGGCAAAGAGCGCCAAGTTTCATCGGTTTCAGGTTTCATTGTTTTTCTTTTCCGGGCATCAAGCGAATCTTCCTTCCCCAAATACAGATTCCTATGCTCCTGGGGCTGAATTTGGACATTCATTCCCTCTTGGGGTCAAACTATTTATTAAAATTGTTCCTGAGGAGATGTGTATCACATACAGTTTTAACCTTCTAGCCTGGTGGAAGTTAGCTTCAAGTTTTAGCTCCAGTGTTGACCAGGGGGAGCAGATTCTTCTGGGGCTAAAGAAGAAATGGCAATCAGGAGGGGCAGGCTCAGGCGGGGCACACTGCGCCTAGTCACTGGGCAGGAAAGGCAGGGGACCTTAGGACAGGCAGCATGGTCTCTGAGGTCAGAGTCCAGGGCAAAGCTGGAGACTGTGAAACTCCTCATTGCTCAGGGGGAGTCTGTCTATGTCTAATTATCCCGACTGAGCTAGCAGCCGAGGCTCTTTGCTGCATTCATTTCTGCTTCTGAGTGAATAATATCATCTGCAAAGACCCATGGGCCTCATTTCTAGACAGGAAAAAATCCCCCTTATTATCTTCTTAAATTATTTCCTCTAGGTTCCCCTCAAGTAAAACCACTAAGCTCTGACTGAGCCGGTTCCCACTGACACATGGGAGTGGTGCTCTCAGTAGGGGGAGTGCAGGCCCAGGACCTGACGCAGAGTGGGGAGAGCTCCAGCCACACTGGATGCACAGGAAGTGGCAGGCCTGGCCCTGCAATGCTGACAGGAAGTGGGTGTGGCGTCCCGGGATGACAGGCTACCTTCCTGCTCTTGGGGGCCACCTCACCGTGGTACATGCTCCCTCTGAGGAACGGTTGAGCCTAGGTCTACCTTTCCTCAGGTAACACAGGGACTGTTGGGTGCACTCAGCCTTTCAGCATTTGATGACTTATCGGATCTACAATTTCTACAGCAGCTTATAAATCTGTGCTTTTACATATGTAAGCTTAGAGACAGGGCAGGGAACAGAGGATGCCTTTAACAGGAGAGAAAACTGAGGTTCAGAGAGGTGAGGTAACTCAATAATATTGGGGGCCAGGTGCTCTAGAACAGCCCTGTGTAGGCCCAGGATTCTGAAGGGCCAAGTTACTCTGTAAGGCCCTCAGTGTTGCCTTTGTTTTCTCCTGGAAAGGAGCATCTTCCCATGGAGCCCGGAAAGCTACAATTCATGCCACACACTCCTGTAGTTATCTTGGTCCTGCACTCCTGCAATCATCTTGGGAAAGCTTACGGATCTCCAGGGAAAGGAGAAGTAGGGGGGATTCAGGGATGGGGTGTCTGGAAGGGCTTCAAATGGTCCCTGAGTTTAGCAAGGGCTGGTCCTGTCACCTGCTCCTAGTTCACTCTTACCACTGTCCCTGTCCCAATGCCCCAATGCTTAGCACCTGTAAATTGGTCCCCAGTTCGTTGGTATTAGTTGGAAGGTCAGGGACCACCCAAGGGAAGACCTACCCATCTAGATAGCTTGCTACATGATTGCCTCAGAGAAGACTGCCTCTTCCCAGCTTCCAGGGTCTCCTGGGTGGGTCTAAAGGGGGGTTTTCCCCACCTATCCCTTTTAGGAAGCATAGCACTCCAGCTCTTCTTCCTCATGGCTGCTTTTATTTATTTATTTATTTATTTACTGTATTTGATACAGAGTCTTGCTATGCAGCTTGGACTCATAGTGATCCTCTTATTTTCCGCCTCCACAGTGCTGGGATTACAGACGTTTGCTACAACATCGGGTCTCAGTGGCCAGCTCAGTGTGCCTAGGTGCAGGGCCAGTGTAGCATGTGGTGCTGTGGATCAAACCCCTATCCCTGCTCTTGCCTATGCAGGCGCTTAGTCCACTGAGCTATCTTGCTCATGGCTGCTTTTAATGTCATGTGTGTCTGGGAACACAAGTGTCAGGTCTTACAATGGCCTGGATCACTGGGCCCAGCTGTGAACTACCTGCACCTCTTGGTATTGGGGTAAATGGGGTCTCCCCTGTTTTCACTGTTGCCACCAAGCGCATTGGGTCACCATTTCCAGAACATTCTGAGGCTGGACTCTTCTCTCACATTCATATTAGTTCACAATTCAGAAGTTCTCCTTGATCTCCAACATCCTGTGTGTGGGACAGAACAATGCCTGCAGGGTAGCACAAACCCAGACACAGCAACCCGGAGAGTTTTCACCTTGCCCAGTGTTTTTATTTTGATTTTTTTTAGGCATCAAGAAGCCCAAGAGTTTGTTTTTATGAGCTTCTCTACCGTCATCTGTATGGGAAGGTTCTGTGAAATATGCTTCTGTGATAAAAATCTAAAAAGCTAGACCATATTCAAAGTTAGATATCTTCAAATCATCTGTAATGTAAAACCAAACACTCCTACATTGTTTACAGTCTCTCGTCCCAAATCTGCGTTGAGGAGTAAGTAGCTTTTTGCCAGGTTTGTGGATAAAGGCATTTGTTGCCTTTCTTTTCCTCCATAATATATTGGTGCAAATTAGATATTGTGTATTCCAGCATATCTGTGTCTATATATGTGGTGTGTTCTGTTTTTGTCCTTCAAAATTATATTCTTACACTTCAAAGTGGTAGAAAGTCTCCCCAACTCCATGCCTTACACATTATGTTCATTTTAGTTATAAAGTTCTCTCTGCACTTGTTTTCTGGGTTTATTTATTTTGTTTCCTTTCTAAGCAAGCAAGACAGACTCTTAATACTGGTGTATTTTGCATCATGAAAAAGATCTGTCGTTCACTAGCAGTTACTTATCGTCACTTATTAGAGCAAAGTGGAGCTACTGGTGCTTCAGCCGTTGGTAGAAACATAAGCAAATGCTGGGAGTTTGCAAAGTGCTTGTGCCTCTGCAACTGGCCAACCTTCAGACAGAGTGAGTCAGCTACTCTAGCAGAGGATGGCCTGGAGCCCTGTGCTGGCCTATGTCCCTAGGGGACCTTCTGTCCCCTCATAGCTATATCCCTCTTGTGGGGCACAGGGGACCTCCCCCCCTTGGTAAATAGGGTTTTGCTTCCCAGCAGCTGTTCCTGAACCAGGCACTGGTAATGGGCCTGATGACAAAGGGCCTTCTCAACAGGCCAGGGTAGTGGAGACTGTGGTGTTGGCAGGGCTGGGGGCAAAGCGAAGCAGAAAGAGCTGGCAGGGCACACGCTAATACAGGAGCCTGGTCCTGGTCATCCTCGGCTGCTACAGCAAATACCACAGGCTGCGAAGCTTAAACAACAGAAACCTGCTTCTCTGTTTTGGAATCTGGAAGACGGATCAGAGTGCTCACAGCATCACCTGGCTGTGGATGAGGGTCCTTTGTCCAGCTTTTGTCCTCAAATGGCCTTTCCTTGGAGTGTGCACAGAGAGAGAGAGAGAGAGAGAGAGAGAGAGAGAGAGAGAGAGAGTGTCAAATAGAAAGACAGACAGACATTGAGATAGAGACAGAGACAAAGACAGAGACAGAGCTCTTGTAAAGGCATTCATTTCAAACTAGGAATGCCACCCTCAGGATCTGACCAATCCCAGTCACCTCCCAAACGCCCACCTCCAAAGACTATGATATTGATGATTTGGGGGCAGGGCCACAAACACTCAGTTACAGTGGTGCTCACTCACAGCAGTCCTGTAATACTTGTAGTACTCAAGCAGCATGCTTCGTACTGAGTCAACCAGCACTAAAGACAGTGAGACATCCCAGAGAAGCCATTCTGTCGAGAGTCCACGCACAGCCCCCAGTGCTGGGGTAGGGTGGTGCTGAGGACTCGGACAAGGTGCTTCTGTCACTTGCATAGACTGACATCTGCATAAGCAAGACATGCCTACTTCTCCCTCGCCACCGCAGTGTTGTCCCTGGCCTCGTATCTGCTTCCCTCAGTCATTAGATCTTCCATGGTTTTCCCTATTTACAGATTCTCTATGCCATTTATTTTTAATATTTTTCAAATGATGAATAAAACATAGAAGCAGATATATCAAAATAAAAGTGGGCATTTCTGTGGAGCTAGGAATTGTGACCATCATTTTCTTGTACATTTCATACTTTTATTACCTTTCATAAATTAGTTGCTTTCTAGAAATAAATTTGTTATCTTTGTAAGCAAACTTGTGAATATTTATTTTATAGAGCAACAGATACCAGTAGCTAGTGAGCCCTTACTCTTTAGTATCTCATGAAGTAAAATATTAAATTAGGAAGTTCTTCCGCCCCAGGGCACCCTAAATTCCAAGAATTTGAGACTGTCTATGTACGGTTACATCACACCCAAAGTTCGGGTGCTCATGTGGTTTTGGGAGCCCTCAAATGCACAGGGAATCCATTTTCCTTAATATGGACATTGCCATCTTGTATTCCACATGAATAATGACCACCACATGTAGAGCACTCTATAGTTTATTTGGTGCCTTACGCATTCTTGCTTTATTGCTTTATTTCCTCCTTATGGAAATCCTGAGATCTAAGTGACGGCTTGATATCACAGACATGGACTTGCCATGGAAGGGGGTATGGAGATCCTTACATTCTCTTCTCTCCTTTCTTTTGGGCTTTTTGGGCACCATGGGTGAACCACTCAGGTCCACATGCTCCCTGCTGTGCTATACCATAGCCCAAAGTGAAGAACCAAGCGACCCTGGACTGAAATCCCTGAAACTATGAGCCAAAATAAACCTTGTTCCCTTTCAGTTGATTTTCTTGGGTATTTTATGATAGTGATGGAAAATTGACTCAAACTAACACATTTGGTTATCTCTGCTCTCTGAGTCTAGTGATCTGCCTGGACTCACACACTGAAGATGTGAGATAAGGTTCTTTCCTGGAGCACCTTGGCCCTCTGGACCACTGAGAAACCTCACCTGGGCTTGTACCCTCTGCACTGCACAAAGTCTGAGGACACATCTGTCCTGAGCCTGGCACCTGTCCAGAGCTTCAGGACAACCACCCTCTTGATATGCTATGATTACCAAAAGAGAGGCAAGAAAGACCCCTTTTGAATTTTGGGAAGGGCTGACTTGAAGTGTCAGCATGTCACTTCAAAACCTACTGTCTTGGGCTGGAGTTGTAGCTCAGTGGTGAAGTGTTTGCCTGGCATGCATAAGTCCCTCTGGAATTGGCACTGAAAAGCAAAGAAAACAATGTCTCTTATTTTTATATCATTTAACTGACAATCAATTAACAAGAGTTGGTGGAATGATGACTCAACTTCCATTCCAGCATGATGCTAAGTGCCATGAAAAATTCATAAAAGTTATCACACTTTCTTTCCCAAGACAGTTTCCTGCTTGCTTATGAATTCTAAGCCGTATAACCTAGATTTTGATTTTAATTCCTAAATGCTCAGCATCAGTAAAGAGGAGAAAATATGGCCAATGATTTAGGCATACGCGAGTATCTGTGTAGCCCAGCTAGACGCCGTTCATGCCTTTGCTGTCCTCTGGGAATGGGAGAGCTGGGTACACTGTATGATTTCTCACGCTAGGTTAGCCTACTCCAGTGGCTAGGATCTGACCCCTTGGAGTGTTGCCAGGGAAGAGAAGCCCTGGGAACAGGAAAGTGAGGAAGGACAGGAGCAGACCTAGCCAGGCACTGACAGAACAGCCCTTGCCTTCTGGAAACTAGGGGCCCTGCTCCCCAGCCAAGCACAAGCGTAGCAGCAAAGCCTATTTTCCTGGTCACCATGGTGGTCCTGGTGCCGAGTTTTTCTCTAATTGGCTTCAGAGTTGTTGATTTGCCTTTTAACCTTTCTGGATCATTTTTTCTCACTAGTAAAACGAGGTTAGGCAAACGATCTTTGAGTTTCCATTGAGCGTTCATGCCCTGTTATTCCAAGTAATCAATTAGTCAAGCAGTTAACCAGTTGGGCCATGGGTTGCAAAGGGTCTATGCTTCTTGACCTTGGTTTTCTACAGCCCCACATGTGAAGTGTGAATAGTGTAGCTATGCACAGGCACATCCAGAGGCCTGTGCACGCAGGTGTGGGCAGAACTTGTTTCACAACTGCTCTTACTTTGTCCTGTCAGCCACGCTCATCTCACACTCGGCCCTTAAACGTGTCAGGGAATCACTTGGGTGCTGTGGATGTAAAGATGACTGCCCAAAAGTGCTTGTGTGTGTGTGTGTGTGTGTGTGTGTGTGTGTGCATGTGCGTATGTGTGTGTTCTGGTACTGAGGTTTGAACCTAAAGCCCTGATGCTGAGCTACATTTCCAGACCTTTTCAAAAATGTTTGTTTTGAAATAAGGTTTCACTCAGTCACTGAACTGCTCAGGATGGATTGGAACTTGCCGTCCTCCTGCATCAGCCTCTCAGAGTGCGAGGATGACTGGCACGTGCCTTGGAGACTGATTCCTCAAAGTTAGCCAGGAGACTCTCTGCGGCTGTCTAGAAACCACAGCAAGCCTCCCCCAGACGCTGAGCACAGCCAGTGTGAGGGCTCCACGTTCGGGCTAGAGTATGGTGAACTGAAACCGAGTTTTATTTCTGACCTTCCGGACTTGGTGAGAAACGTTGGGGGCGTTTATTAGTCACAAGTACAGGGGTGCCAGCCAGGTCAGCCAGAAGAGCAGACCCAGGCGAGAGGGCGCAGGTAGGGCCTGGTGGGGTCCTGAACCCAAGCATTAATTAGAAACACTGGTCCCTGGACGGAGCCAGCTTGCATAAGCTGTTGGGGCCTGTGTTCACTCCATAAAGATGTTTTATATGGTATTCCTGGCAACAGCTGGACACTTTAAAAGAAAAATAAAAGAAACATTATTGGTAGCTCAGGGGAGGAGGGGACTTCGCTTCTCTGCTGTGAGGTGGGAGTGGTCAGAACAGAGCGGCTCCTGCCAGGGCAGGCTTCCCGTCTGTGAAGTGGGACAGTGGGAGCACTCACTCCCTTCTTGTACCCCAGGACTCTACGTAAAGCAGGGCAGCTGGATTGCTGAAAGCCGAAGCAGCCCCTGAACACCCGGGCTCCTCACTGTTGTAATTCTCGGGGCGGAAATCCAGGGTAACACCAGCGATCAGCGCAGGAATTCAGCTTCCCAGAAGATATGGGCTGTGGGCATTTCGGGTTTTCCGTGTTGACTGTCCCTCACAGGGTGCGGAGAGGTCCTGGGCTCCTGGTGCCTTGGGCGCCCCGCAGCAGGAAATCGTCCAGCCCCAAATGCCAGCAGTGTAGAGGCGGAGCGATGTGGGGAGAAGCCCACAGGTACCTGAAAGATGAAGCTCCCCAAACTACTTTCTGCCCACGCCTGTCTTCAAGAAAACAAATGAAGGCAGCTCTGCAGTTTACAATAAAGGGCTAGGGAAGGGAGAATGCAGGCTAATAGCATAGAAGCCAGGGATAAACCTCCACCTCAGAGTACTGGGAGCATAAATTACATTTTTCCCTGCCACTTGCTTCCTTCTAGGTGCCACCAGTAGGGGGCGCCAGAGAGCGCGGAAGAGAATGCACACCTCCGTCCCTGCTTCCGGGCCCTCAGAGTCTCCCACTCTTCTCCCCAGCTTTGGCATCGTGGAGCCTCCTCCGCAGAGGTCAGAGTCGCAGCCCATGCAGCCCTTCTCCAAGTCTTAAATCTTAGTCTTTGCGACCTCTCCCTCTGTGCCCTCAGCCCTTGAGCCAGAGCAGCTTCTTCCATTTTTTACCTCCTTTGGAGCCCTGGTGCTCTGGATCTGCTCTTCAGCAGTTCACTAGCGTGATCATTCTGAGAAATAAATTATCTCTTAGACTAACTGGTCGTGCTTACGGGCTTCAGGCAGGCCCTGGCTAAGTCAGAAAAGTAGAACAACCTCTTTGACACAG
>NW_004524717.1:2827467-2843623 GCF_000260255.1 Octodon degus | reverse complement strand
TAATGTTGACCGATAGTGCCTTATTTTATTTTGAATTTTTTTTATGAGTACATGTTTGCAGTCATAACGTTTATATCCATCTTAGCTGTACATGTACTAAACATAACAGGCCTGGGCAGCTAAAATAAAGCAGGAGGCATCATAAATCACAGACCTGAAGATATGCTACAAAGCCACAGTGAGAAACACAGCATGGCACTTGCACAAGATCAGGAGTGCGGATCAAAGGAACAGAGCAAAAGAGGAAGGAGCCACCACAGGAACACAGAGATGGCTGACCTTCGATGTCTGCCAGAAGGAAGTGGCCTCTCTTACAGACAGGGCTGAGAAAACGTGTTAGGCACATTCAGAAGATCATAAAGAACTCCCTGGTGAGGTCACCACTGGAATCTTGATTCCTGAACTTGATTCTTTCTGTGATTCTGATTGCACGTTGAGTTGGAAAAGAACTGAATTAAGTTCAACAGTGAGGTTCAAAGTTGACCTTATAGGGAAATTGTTTGAAAGTTGATTCTGTTCTCATGCAGTCTGTTTTGTGACTAGAATTGTGGAGAGGATTGAGTTTGTGAACCAAGGCAACACTGTTTTGCCTTATCAGCATCAATTTGTGGAGTTACAGTGGTGTAGACCAGCAGTACAGAAGCCTGGAAGCTCTTGGACCTAGAAGTGAGTCTCCGAAATCACCTCCGAGCAGTGTCTTGCTTTGCTCTACCCCCATACTGCCGTCCCTGGTGCCAGTTGGCTCCCTGAGCCCCACTGGCTGCCACTTCCTCCTTCTATGAGCTGGATACATGCTGGAAAGCATTTTTGTACAGAACGTGAAAGCTTTTCTCCAAAAAAAAAATTGTTTAAAAAAGAAAGGAATCCCTGTGGTAGCAAAGCATCTACAGAGACAGTAAGAAATGCCCCAGCTTGGAAACACAAGTCACTTGGTTTATGGGAAGAAACTATGAGATACCTATCTTTATTTTCACGGAAGTAAATATTTTTTAAAAATATACTGCTTGTGTATATTCCTCGATCCCAGCTGGAAACAGTAGTTGCAAAACAGCCTGAGAACAGCAAGCGAGGCGTGGTGAGGCAGTCAGAGCCCTTTGCTCCTGCCAGGCAGGAAGTGTCCACGTGTAGCCCTTTCTAGTGGATGAAAGAAGAGTAGATTGGGGTTGAGGGTAGGAAAGGGAAAGCATGTCCACCTCTTGAAGTCTGGAGTAGTTGTTCATGGGAAGCTGTGAGTCCAGAGACTGGCCCCTGCTTGCCTCCCCTTTCACACTATGACAGGTAGCTGTCTCCAGGGACAACAGCACTCGTTGCCTCAGGGCTAGAAAGATCTTGGTGTGTGGAGCTTGGAGGCCAGCATTTTTCCCCCTGTGCAGCTCTGTCTGTAGCCCTTCGGGGCTTCTCTGGTTCCCAGGGCAGGAGGCTTTCTGCTAAGTGAACTGGCAGCTCCTGGACAACCCCTCCTAGTAAGTATCAAGATAGGGAGACGGGTGTGTACCTGGCGTGAACACAGACTCCTTCTAAAGCCTAGGCTAGTTTTCTCCCTCTCATCTCCTCTCCCAGGGAGCTCTACCTTGGGCTCTGAGTCCCCAGAGATCCTGCTGTTCATTCCCTGCCCCCACCTCAGATTGGATCTGTGCAGGGGAGAAAAATGCTGGTCTCCAAGCTGCACACACAAAGATCTTTCTAGCCCTGAGACAACAAGCATTCCTCAGATGCTCTTCAGGGGGGATCTCTCCCTGGGTGCTGGTGTTGCTTTCTCAGCTCTCTAAGCCCAACCATGCTCCCTAACATGAAAACTTCTACCTTCTTCATAACTCACTCATGCTTCTATAGGGTTGATCTGAAGCCAAGGAAGCCTGGCTGGGGCAGAATGGGAAAGGGAGGGACCAGGATCCGGCTTCACATTGTACTTCTGTCTGGGCCAACTTCTGCCCAAGGTTGATGAAGGGTAATCCTGCCCTGACCTAGGGATGCAGCAAGTCTGGAGTTCCCAGGGTCCTCTTCCTGCAGGGATGAGGCAGATACTCTTGTCCGGTCAGAGACTGCTACAGCCTGAACATTTGAGTCCCCTGAAATTCATATGTTGAAATACCTAATGTGATAATGTTCAAAGGTAAAAACCTTAGGAGATCATTAGGTCATGAGATAGGGATTAAGGTCTTAGAAGGTGACCCCAGGAAACTGCTTTACCCTTTCCATTATGGGAAAGAAGGAGCAAGAAGATGGTATCGTTCTGGCAGAAACAAGAATGTGGCCCCTCACCGGACACTAAATGTGCTGGTACTTTGATCTCAAATTTCCAAGCTGCTGGAACTATGAGAAACACATGTTGTTTGAGCCACTAGCCTATGGTGTTTGCTGTCACAGCCCTGCTGGGTGGAGACAGAAAGCTCTCCTGGCCTGCGTGTACTGCGAGGCTGGAATGCAGCTTCTCCCGGGATGCCTGAGCTCAGAGGCCAAGCAGTGCTTTTGCTCACTCCAAACCACTTGGCATAGCAACTGGGTGGTTTGTGCCAACCGTGGGCTTATTCGGCAGTTACTGGGCAGTCTGGAGGTTGCTTCTCAGACATCTGGTTCTAGTTCCAGCCTTTCTCCACCAAGGATGGGGGTGAGAGCATGGTGGCTATCTCCTGTCCATCAAGGTGGGGGTCCAAATCACTCCCCAGGTAGGGAGACATTGCACTTCCTCCTTCACCCCATCACCAAGACACCTAAACCCTGCTATTCCAATGGCTCTTGGTCAACAGAAGCACCCAGAGAAGGTAAACCAAAGCAACCTTTGTGCTAACATCCCAAGCACAGTTTGGACAAGGTGTGTATGAGGAACGTGCCAATGCTTAGGAGCAAAAGGTAGAATGCAAAAGTAAACTGAGGCATAAAATAATCCAGTGACTTCTAAATGTGGATTGGTCCAAAATGGAAACAAGTTTCGAACTAGTTTTCAACCCTATGCTCTTTACGCTATGCCGAAATTTGTTTTCCTAGGTTATGCAAATTTTTTCCTTTTTTTTTTTTCCTTTTTCATATTTGGTGCAGGGTCTCACTATGCAGCTTGGACTCAGTGATTCTTCTGTTTCAGGCTTCCCAGCACTGGGATTGCAGGGATGTGCCTCAAAGCCTGATCTCAGTCACTAACTAGGCATGCCTAGCGTGGGGCTGGGATGGCATGTGGTACCAGTGATTGAACTCAGGTCCTTGCACTTGCCTAGGCAGGTACTTGGACTGCTGAGCTATCTCCACAGCCCTGATGTTTATATTGTGGTCAAATGCAGTAGAACTCTTCTGGTCTCAGTGGTTTAGGGACCCATGGAATTGTGTGATTCATTTGATGAGCATATATGATCCTGCTTGGGAGAATCTACAGATCTTGTGAGGCTTCCAAAGGGGTCCATGTAACCCAAAAGATCCTTATTCCATTGTGGTGAGGTTGGGGTGAGGGTCATCAAGCGACCTTTATCTAGATCTTAAGTGGGGGAGTCCTTCCCCAGTGTTCATAGCCAGAGCCCAAAGAAGATAGATGTGTGGAGAGGTGGTTATCACAGCCAGAGAAGGGAGCTTACCTTGGCAGCAGATAGGAGCATTCAGCCAGTGCAGCCCTTGAGGAGAGAGAGCATCCCTGCACCTCAAGTGAAGACTCTTTGAGGCTTAGCACCTGGGACCCAGAAGGCCTTGCAGATCATCTGACTTGGACATCCATAGCTCTGGCCACATGCGGAGGTCACCTGGGGAGTTTCAAAAGCAAGCCATGTCTGGGAACCCCTAGAGATTTCTATTTTAGTGGATCTAGGGTAAGCTTCTGATCTTTGTCATGTATTTAAGCCTCAAGTGATTTCCATGATTCACCAAGAACCACTGATCTTCTATATCCGTGGTTCTTTACCCAGGCTGCTGATTGGAATCCACTGGGAAGCTTTCAAAACCCTCCTGCCTGAGTCCTACCTCCAAGATCTTCTGATGGAACTAAGCAGAGAAGTGTCCGCAGCAAAACTTTCAACCTGTGTGATTCTCACAGGTAACCACGTTTGAGAATCACTGTTGGAGTCTCACCCAACCCTTCCTTCTGTGAAGAAAACTAAGCCTAAGAGAACAGCCTGAGGCTGTAGAGCCAAAAAAGAGCCAGAATTAAACTAAGAACTCTTTCTAGGGTTGAATGAAGACATTTAAAGCAGTTCAGGGCAGGTATGGAGAAAAGGGATCCAAGGGACAGGTCTCACCTCCATCTTTGATCGGAGAAGACATTTATTTTCATAATTTGAATGTTGCAGGGTATCTTGCTGGCCTGAAATAGTAGCGGTACAAAGCTAATAACACTAGTGTCCCCATTTACTGAGCACTGAATGCCTGTTATGCATCTTTCATATATCTGTTGCTCCCAGGTACCTGAGATTATAGCTGAGAAACAGAAGCCCCCACTCAAACCATATGCCCTGCTTGGCAGAACTTGTAGGACCACAGCGACTATGTATGCCAGGACCCCCTTGCTTACGTACAACACCATAGCACCAGACACCATTCCTACAGGAAATAGGAGATGATCAAAACAAATTCATATTTCAATCAGAATTTTGTTCAAGTGGTACTGGAAGGGGAAGTTGGTGACTTATGCATGCGAACGGATGGGGTTCAAGAGAATGAACACCTTCTGTGCTGGAACAGAATTTGAAACTTGTCAAGAATTCCTCAGTCTTCTGTGGTCCCTGGGATTTCATCCTGCCTGGGGGAAAAGATGACTGGATTAAGGTATGAATTCTGTCCTGGGGTTCTCACCTCCTGCTTGCTCTTTGGCCTTTCCCAGTGCCTGTGCACCCTCTCTTGATTGCCCATGTGAGCCCTCCTGGGGTGGAGAGAAGCCAAGGGCTTCTGAAAGACTCTGTATGTAGCCTGCCTCGAGTCCAGCCGCCCAGGTAGAGCTGAAAGCTGGAACTCATTCCGCATGGGACCGTCACCACTGGTGAAGTGCTGAAAAAAAGGCCAACCCGAGTCATGTGATGTTAGGACTCCAAGAACTATGTAGGGAATCTTCCTTCTCTTTTTGTCCCAATCCTCTGAGTTTCTAACAGTCATCATGATTCCCTTGACAAATATCCATAGAAATGAAGATGAAGACTGATGGCGACACCTAGCATTTTTGCATTGAGTCCTGCAGATGAACTCTTTTCAGGTTTTCATCTTTGTTCTGACCTTCTGCATACTCTGAGGCTGGCATTAGCATCCCATGAAGTGGGTACCACCAGATACCAGCTGATGCCAAACTGGTGAGAAGCAGCTGGCACCTTGGAACCAGTCTCCTGGGCTGCAGCGCCTCTGCTGAGACTGTGCTGAGGGCGTGGAGGAGGAGCCTGAGGTCTGAATGCAAAGCAGAGTGCAGGTGCCTGGCTTTCTCTTGCCTTTCAGAAAGACTCCTAAGAGACCCATTGCTCTGGAGGCCTCTGGTGTTCCATCTTTGGTACATTACTAAAACACTCTGAAATGATACTTCCTACAACAACGCTTGTCATTGTGAGAATTACTTGTAACACTAGAACTGTATTTGCTGCTATACCCCTTTACAGGTGAATGTCCAAGCAGGTTTTGAACACACCTGTATTAATATGTTGGTAGAGAAACTGCTCAAATTTATATCAATGCATAAGAATTGCAATTGCTTGTAATATATAAGTTTTCCTTTCTATTTTTTATCTCCCTATATTTTTCTTCCTTCCTTTCTTCTTCATATGTTTTGAAGGAAGTTGTGAAAATATTATAGGTCGTATACTGCAAAAGAATAGAGTAGGCTATGTGGCTAATCAGGAAGAGCCTAATTTCTATTTTTCTAAAGAATACTGCTTTTCTAGTTTTCCTTCTTTGGTACCAGAAAAGTTACACATGCTGGGTGACTTCATCTACTCCTTAGCAGGCCTCTTGCCTTCTTTTGACTTAGGAATTTAGAGAAAGCATTAGGAGATTCACTGGGAAGAATTGAATATATGCTATATTATTATTATTATTATTATTATTATTATCTAAAGAGAATACAAAATAGCAAAAAACATTAGAAAAGATAACAATAGGAAAGTTAGTTTTGATAGAAACTCCCAATTTCTGCTTTTCATAGATTGGTGGAGTCCTTGCCAGGCATTGTTTCCAATGGCGCCTGCCAGGGCTAGGTCGGGGCTCCAAACAGGGTATCTGCAGTGGCCTCAACAAAGGCTTTAGTTTGTACATCTTTTTCTTAGAGAGTGGTTCCTTCCATAGGCTGCTATAGAAAAGACAGAGATTTTTTAAATATTGAGACAGGGCACCAAGAGAAGAGGATTCCATCCGTGCCTGCTCTGAGCCTGCTCACATTCCACAGTTTATGTGCAGCAACTAGGGCATGTGTTTTTGAAGAAAGTAATACTTGACTAAATTGTTCTCCTGACGTAAACCTGTAATTTAAAAATTACATATATTTAGAGAACAAGTCAAAACAGGAAGCAGATTCCCAAAGTGGATAAAGATATTTATGTGTTAAAATACCTACTACTATCATAGTAGACCTTTGTGGCTATGTTTAAATACAAAAACTCTGAAAAGTACAGAACGAAAGAGCGAGGGGCCAGCCTGCTCACGGGTTTCCGGCCGAGGCTGGCCACTCTCGGAAGGGGCTTTCTCTCCTTGCTGTCCCCTGTGAGGCAGGCTGTGCTGCCCACTGTTCCATGCATCAGGGCTGTTGCAAGAGCAGAGTCCTGGTTCAGGCAAACCACAACAGAAAAATATGTATGTTTTATGGAGAAACATTTAAGCGGCAGTTAAAAATTGATCTAAAATTCAAAGAGAAGCAGCAAGAAAGGAAGCAGTCAAAAGTTGGGCACATACAAATAAGACATACCCTTAAAAGCCTTTTGACTAATGATTGTAGATGAATCGTCCTAAGTGGGCCTGTGTAGAAGGTAGGCCTCTTTGAAAAAAAACATCCAGGCACAAATCATTTTTTGTACATTTTTGCAAAGTTCTATGTTAATGGAATCTTGTTTATATGCAAAGAAAAGTGAATGTTTAATTTTATTCTTAAGGCTGGGGAAGGACCTGGGTTCGATGCCATGATGGCCCAGCCCTGGGCGCCCCAAAACCAGCCATGGTGGTACACGCCTATAATCCCAGCACTGGGGAGGCTGAGACAGGAGAATCACTATGAGTCTGAGCTGCTTCGTGAGACCCTGTACCAAATAAATAAATAAATAAATAAATAAATAAATAATAAATAAATAAATGAAATTTTGTTCTTAGAGAACCAGTCTAGTTGGTAGCACCAGACGACAAATGGAAAAACCAAGTAAGACATCCAGATCTAAATAACAATAAAGTAGTGTAGAAAACAATGGTGGGTGGTACCAGGAAAGGTCTGTTTTCTACGGCATAGGACTAAAGTCTACTACTTCTGCCTGGAGAAAGAGAAGCCGCAAACAGAGTGGGCACATGTCCACAGGACAGTGTGGAAAACCTTATCTAAAGCTTTCCTAGCAGTGGCCACCAGCAGGTTGACCACTTCTTCACCATTATAGAGCCTTTCCCAAGGCTGGAAATAAGTAAAGAAGTAGCTGGAGGTCGGCAAGCTTTATGCACCCCGCTCCACCCCTTGTGTCCTCCTGCGGAGCCTGCTGCTTGCTACTCCATGGAGTGCTGTGTGCCAGCGAAGGAGATGTCGTCACTCCTGAAAGATCTTTCACACTATACTACACAAACGTTAAATGCAACTTGGGAGTTTTCGAACACTTTTCTTACAGTGTCTTGGAAATAGCAGGTATATAGTAAATATTATTAGATGAGTGAATCAAACATGTTAAATGGTTTTTAATTAATTAATGTCTTGTTTAAGGATGAAAGTGAGCTCTCAGCTTCTTTGGAACCTAGATATATGGTTCCCCTGGACATGGCCAGCGCAGTCCTTGGAGGCAGCCTCTCAGATGACTGAGATGATCTTCAACTCCTGTATTCATACACTCCTGATCTTCTTACCCAGAATGTGTCTGAACAAGGGGATTTATTTCTAATGAACAGAATATGGAAAAAGGAACAGATGCCACTTCCAAGATCAGATTCTCAAGGATTCATCTAGCAAATCCTCATCTTTTCCCTCACTGGCAGAAGCCACTTGCCACACTGTGAGCTGCCTAGTGGAGACATCCACGTGACACAGTATCCAGAATGGTCACTGGCCAATGGCTGGCCAAGAAGTGAGAACTTTAATCTGAAAGCCTGGGAGAAACTGAGTCACACCAACAAGGGTGAGTGAGTTTAGAAATAGATTCTCTCAAAATGAACCATGATACATTGCTGGTGGGAATGTAAATTAGTGCAACTATTACTGGAAGACAGCATGGAAGTTTCTTTTTTTAAAAAAAAAATTACATGTTTTGTACAGAGTCTCACTATGCAGCTCAGACATGTAGTGATACTGTTTTCAACCTCCACAGTGCTAGAATTATAGGCGTATGCCACCACACCTGGTCTTGGTGGCTGGCTCAGCGTGCCCAGGGTGGGGCCAGTACAGCATGTGGTGCCAGAGATTAAACCAAGGTCCCTGAGCTTGCTAAGCAAACATTTAGACTGCTGAGCTATCTTGCCAGGCAGGAACCTTCTTACGAAAGTAGAAATAGAGCTGTTATATGATCCAGCAATTCTATTCTTGGGCCCATATCTAAGAGAAACGAAGCCAACACACAACATAGATACTTGCATGCCATATTTATTGTAGCATTATTCACAATAGCTAAGATCTGGAGCCAGCATAGGTCCCCATCAACAGATCGGGTGGAGGAAATGTGGTGGATATCCACAGTGGAGTGTAATTTGGCCACAAAGAATGAAATCTCATCTGCTGCAGGAAAATAGGTGAAACTGGAAGACATCATGCTGAGTAAAATAACCATGTGTAGAGAGAAAAGTATCATGTTGTTTTCTCCGAAGTAGAAAAACAGCAAAACAAAGATGATCTGAAGGTAGAAAAGGGAGAACTAGAAGAAAACAGGGGAAAAGGGACAAGGTAGACACAGAGAGGAGGCAGACATGCCCACAAGCCAACACGTGCATGTACAGAAATGCCGCCGTGAAACTCATTAATCTGGTTATCGGCATGCATTAATAATAATAATTAAAAAATAGTTTCTCTTTCTTCTGAGCCTTCGTATGAAATGGCAGCATCCCTGCAGCCTGCTGTGAGATTTTGTGAGACAATTACCCAACAAGCGGATTCCTGATCCGCTGAAATGGTGAGATAATAAATGTTTGTTGTTTTAAGCCTCTGTTTTGAGGTAATTTGTTCTGTGCAATAAATAACAATTAAAAAGCCCACATAGAACAGGACAAATTATTCAGTTATTATTAGTTGTTGAAACTAAAGTATCAGGTAGGTGAGATGGTTCAGCGGTCTAAGTGCCTGCCTGACAAGTGGAAGGATCAGAGTTCAATCCCTGGTATCACGTACCATGCAGTGCTGGCCTCGGGTGCCAATCCAGTCACGGAAACCAGATGTGGTGGTGCACGCCTGTAATCCCAGAGCTGAGGAGGCTGAGACAGAAAGATCACTATGAGTCTGAGCTGTGTAGAGAGACCCTGTGCCACATAAATAAATAAATGATTAAAAAATAAAGAAACTGAGATACCAAAAGACTTAAACATATTTTCCCTAGCCACCCAGAGAAGCAAAATAAAAATGTCTTTTAGATAAACAGCTGATGCCTAGACTTAATTTTTCCTAGACAAAAGAAAAATTTGACAACATTTTGTATGAAATAATCGTAGTAGAACCTATGAGGTTGGTAGACTTGTGTCAACAACCTTACCTCCCCTCCAATTCCTTTATTTATTTTATTTTATTTTATTTTATTTTATTTTATTTTATTTTATTTTATTTTATTTTATTTTATTTTATTTTATTTTTTGTATTTTAGGGAAGGGTCTACAAGGTGTGCAGGGTCTCACTACCTGATTGGACTCATAGTGATCCGCCTATTTATAGCCTCCCCAGAGCTGGGATTACAGGCATGTGCCACCACCATACCCAGTCTCAATTGCCGTCTCAGGATGCCCATGAGGGTGGGGCTGGCACGGCAGGCCCAGGTATAGAACCCGCGGCCCCTGTGCCTGCTTGCAGGTGCTTTAATGTCATGAGATATTTGGCCGGCCCTCCAATTCCTTTTTTTAAAAAAATTATTTATTGATGTACTTTTCTGTTTGTGTGTTTGGTATAGGATCTCACTATGCAGCTTGGACTCGTGGTGATCCTCCTGTTTTTGGCCTCCCCAGCACTGGGATTACTGGCATGCACCACCACACCTGGACTCAGTGGCTGACTCAGTGCACCCCAGGGGTGGGACTGACAAGGCATGTAGGACTGGGAATCGAACTCTAGTCCCTGCACTTGCCAAAGCAGGTGCTTAGTCTGCTGAGGTATCTCACTGGACCATTCAATTCCTTTTTAAAACCTCTTCAAAGAGTGACCATTCTTTGCTGGGCTATAGCCCAGGGAATAGTATTCCTTTACCAAGGTAACCTTCTCTTTGCAAAAGAAAGGGTTTCCAGGCCATCAATGTGCATCCAGATAAACTGAGACAGTGGGCACTGGGAGGAAAGCCCTCAATGACCAAGCTGTCTTCTTTCTACCTGGCATGCTGTGAATTACATTACCACTTTTTCATTCTTGAAAACCTTGTTCCCAAACTGACCATGCCTCAAGAAGCACATTCTTAATTACCCTTCCTTCTTACCTAATCAAGTGGAAAGAAAGCCTATTATAAATGCAAGAGGAGTATTTTCCTTTCTAGCGATGTGTTTAACTAGGACCCCTGCATTCTTTCCATAAAAAATAACATGGTTCTAAATTATCACTTATGTGATTGAAGACAGCATTTGGATATAAAAATGCTTCACATTAACCAAGATAAGTTAAAAAAAATTCCTTGAAGAAATCTCACACACACTGGAAAGAAAGAAAAGAAAAGAAACTCACATTTAAAATTTGAACTTTCTAGTCTATATATAGAGTATGCCTTTTTAAAATCCATTAAGTACATCCTAAAAGAAAAGCATTTGAATCTTGCTGGAGCCCTTACACTTGATGATATTGTTGGGAAGCTGACCTTGGACAGGCTCCAATAGAAAGTGGTTTGATAGCAAAGAGTGATAGCAAGATTTTCATATCGTGAGTGGTCAGCAAATGGGGAACAATAAGTCTTGCATTCAAAGAAAACTCTCACCTTTTGGGAGAAGATACTAACTCTATACAGGACTGTCACTCATCCTTTGACTCAAGGCCAGCATAGCTCCATGTGTCAGCTGTGGACTGACACAGTGACAACCACTGGATCAACAACATGCTGTGTAGATGCCACGAGTGAGTGTTCCAGTAGACCCTTGCCTTCATGCAGCACAATAACCCTGCCAGGTAAACATTACTTCTCATTGCAGGAAGGGGTCTGAACATCAGAAAATCTGAGCAACTTCTCTTAAGTCATTTAGCTAGGGACAGATTGAGTCCAGATTCAAACTCAGGTCCTTTTGTTTTAAAAGTGTGGATGCTCTTGACTGTGCTGTGTGGAGTCCCAAGCCCTGGGCTGCAAAGATGTTGAAATCAAGGTTTTTAGGCCCACAGCTTTAATCCAAGCTGGTGACACACTGCCACCCTTAGTCAGAGTATGCACCCAAGCCCAGCGACGAGCCAGGAGCACCAAAGAATGGCTTTCTTGGGGCAGTGTCTACAAAACTAAGACTGAGAATGGAGGCCTCAAAACAATGAATATTTGAGAAAGGTCAGAGAGTTACTTGTAGGATTCCCTCCCCCACAGTATTTCTCAGAGAGAATCCCAGCTGGTTTGTCAATCTTCCCCAAACAGTTCACATGCACATGTAGAATAACAACATGTTCTATGAAAAGGCTTTCTATATCCCATGTCTGTTCCTTTTTATTAAGTATCCTGAACATACAAACATTTCTAACCTATTAGATAATAATGTGGCTTTTTTCCCATTAGAATACTGTGAAGCATTATAAATAGCAATGGTGATATTTTGTGTCATTTCCCCAGAAAATAAAATAACTTCAATGGTTCCTCAAGAAATTATTAAGATACCCTGCTTTTAGGGGAAATACCAGTGTTTTTTTGGCTAAGTTCAAAGGATGAACATGAAAAGGTAACACATGCTTGATCTAGTTTCAGCTTTCTGCATTGATTCGAGCTCCACTTGCTCTTGCCCCTCAGACTGTTTTATTATCATTGGACAGAAAGTCAATCTACCTACAAGTATTTATTTACTGCCAATTACAAATCACATTATGCACATTTTACCCTGTCAGCCTGCCTTATTTATGGTGAATGTCTTATATTTCCTGTCATTCTTCTGCAGATTTTTCTCTTCATAGCTTCTATTTTCCCTCATTAATCCTTCAAAACCCCTGGGAGGTAAGAGTGTGCATATAATTTCCTCCTTATTCTAAAATACTGTTTAGAGTTTTGCTTTGAAATTGCTTTTAGGGTAGAATGTTTGGCTCTCTTAAGTGAACCTATAATAAACACTGTTGAATTGTCTCCAAATTACCTCGAAGAATTACCTGCTTATCTGGAAGAACCATCAGTGTAATTTTAGGGGATTTTGTTTTTATTCCTCGGCTCCGAGTCTTTGAACTTCTTTGCTGTCATTTTTCAGTCTTTCCACAGGAAGGGCTCTGCTAAGAACGGGCACTCTGCAGCACTTTCCCTCATAAATGCCGAAGAGAGTGTTTTTGTTTCTACTTTGGTACATGTGATTCTAGCTCCAAAGGAAGCAAGATTTCCAAGATTAGACAGTTTAGTCTGGAAAGGAGACTAGTTAAAGGGAGTGTGATTAAAAGCTACTTAAGGTTTTGAGAATGCTTGTGAAAACTAAGTGATCCATTTTCGACCTTTCAAAAAAACTCAGCAAGGAAATGCTCCATGAACGAAACCACAGACTTAAATCCAATTATACATTTCTTTTACAGCCTTTGGAGATAAGCACCATGATGAGCTCTCTTTTGCAGAGAAAGAAAGGAACTGAAAAGATCCTGCCTAGGGTCCTAGCATTGGAAGCAGAGGAGTGAGGTGTCAGACATACTTGGTTGGAAGCCCAAGCTTCTAACCTTTGTGATGTTTTGAGGATGGGCTCACTGCTCTTGATAGTTACCTAACACCATCAATCAGGATTTTGTAGTTACCAGTTGCACCAGAAATGCTTCGCTGTCCTTCCTGCCAATTCCTACTAGCATGACCTGGCACAGTGAAGGGGCTTCAAAAGAGAAACACTGGTGGACTGTGTTGCAGCCTATCTCTTCTAGTGCATGCCCTGGGGAAATTATCTAATCTCTCTAAACCTCAGGGTTGTTATGTGTTGAATAAAGATATTAATGTAATTGCCTAGAAAATTCAACAGGAGGTTGAAGGATTACCACTGTGTTCTCTGAATATTAGCTATCATATTTATTTCCTCAGAGAAAGTTAAGAAAGTAGTAAGAAAGGAGGTGATGTTGGTGATAGGGTAGTGGAGATAATAGAGGGGGTATTTCATTTACTTTTGTCAGTGTGGAACTGGTGGTGAGAGCGCAATACTTGTACAGACTTTCCTGTTGGATGGATTTATAAACATTAGTGAAAAAAGTCTTCAAACTAATTTAGCAATCCTCCTACCCCCTTAGACTGCTAACCAATGATTTAGAATAATGTGGTGGATCTTCAATTAAAAAGATGAATCCAACTGTGAAGTCAAGTGGTCAGTAACCACCAGGACATGGTTCCAGTTCATCTGCACCAGATATAGCAAAGGGAATGCGAAATTAGGAACATAGATTAGAAATACATCTCACTGTGTATGCACAGGAGAAGCTCACTGTAGATTCTTAAATCAAGGTTAAGAGCTCCAGTGGCCATGGCCTGAAGAAACAGAGAGAGATACCAAAGTGAGGATCTGACTCAGTGTTCCTGTGCCAGTCGTAGGCCCATAGCATTGCTAGGCCAACATTCCTTCACCGATGACCAGATAGTACTGACTAGAAAGGGCTGATAAGTGTATTACCATGCCCAGTCTCAATTGCTGGCTCAGAGTGCCCCAGGACCAGGACCAACATGGTAGGCCTGGCCATTCCACCCCCAGCCTGGGCACCTGCTTGTAGGTGCTTTAATCCACTGAGCTATTTGGCCGGCCTTTGACTGCTTTTTAAAGAGGTAGAAGAATCTGATCAAACTGACCGTGGTGTCGGGGGGCAGCCCTTGGAAAAGGAAGAGGAAGTAAACCAGTGCTTCTAGCCCTTCCCTCCAATTCATCTTCTCAGGGCAGGTTCAAGTGCCGAGGCCTGACCTTTTGGAAAACCCCAGAATTTCATCTGTCCCCCTGGCCACTACTCTAAAGTCTTAGGTCCAGGAGCAACAAAGTGGCTGTGGAAAACAGGAGCGGTGGATCTTCCTCCATCTCCAGAGAGTGGCATGGGTCCCACACCAGTCTCTTGGAGTTTGCTCCATAGCCTGGAGAGCAGACAGCTCTGAATAAATTGGCATTCATTGCCACAAACATTGTCCAGCTGAAGCTCGGATGATGGAGATGACTGCAAAGTGCTAGCAAAACCATTGAAAATGGCTACAAATCTGTATATATTTTCCAGGGAACAGAAGCTTTCCAGTGAGAAAAATTTTCTTCTAGGAAATGGTTTTCAGCTGTCTTCTAAAATTAAGAGGGAGTTAAAAAATGCCAGTTATAGTTTCCATGTTTTTATATGCTTTAGGAAATAAATCAAGGGAGTATTTTTTTGGATGAAAATTTTACCTCAGGATAATTGTGGATTTACATTCAGAAATAACATAAGGAGATTCACAGTCACTTTCCCCCAGTTTCTGTCTTGCACAACTTTCATACACTCTCACAACCTGGATGTTAACTTTGGTACACTCAAGATAGAGAACACTCGGTCATCACAAAATGCCTCATGTGGCCTTCCACAGCCACCCTCCCTCCTTCCACTCCCTTCCTGTTCTAAGCCCTGCTCACCACAAGTCTGTTCTCTGTTTCTGTAATTTTGCCATTGAAAAATGGTGCATAAATAGAATCATTCTGAATACGCTGTTTTAGAGATTGCCATTTTTTCACTCAGCAACTCTCCAGAGATTCCTCCAGGTTATTATGGATATCAATGGCTCATTTCTTTTTATTACTGAATGTAGTAAAATAGATGACTGGATGTGCCACAGTTTCTACAACCGTTACGCAGAGAAAGATATCTGGCTTCTCTCCAGTGTGGGGTCATTAGGAAGAAAGCTGCTATAAACATGCACGCATAGATTTTTGTGTGAGCATAAGTCTTTATTTCTGAGGATTGTAACATTAGTGTGAAATAAACTTCCTTAAGCCATTAAATATCTGGGTCTTTGTTACAGTAGAGCTGTACTCTCCACCTACTCATCTTAAGTAATGGATGGCTTCTTGTGATCATAATGGCTACTGATTCTTCAGTACTTCTTCTATGCAGATATAATCTGTAACTGCACTGCAACAGAGTACTTAAAATATGCCAGATTCTATTCTACATTCCACATGTGCAAATTTATGTAATCCACCAAATCATCCTGTAACTCAAGAACTGTGTTTTCTATCATCTCACAGATGAGGACATGGAGGCACAGAGATAACTTACTGAGGACACAGGTGGGATGCCTGAAGTTGAGATGAAGACAGAAAGGCTGATACTAGAGCCCCCAGCTGTATCTACTATGTTATATTGCACTTCTGTTCATCTGAGTGTTTGCAAAATCTTTGTGAATAACATTTGCAATTTCAAAGGAAGACCCCAAGAAAATTAAACCCTCATCTCTACCATGGCTAGAGTAGGTTGACTAAGTCTAAAATATCACTTTTATTTCCGAGTGGCAGGAGTTTCTGAGTGTGAGAACTGCATCTATCTCCAGATTGACCAAATGATCCTGCCACTGAGGCAATGCTGAATTGTGGGGCTCTGTCCTTGCGGAGGTCTTGCCCAGTAAGACCACCAACCTGAGCGACAAATGGGAGCTCACTTTCTAGGCAAAGATGCAGCCCAAGAGGAAGGGCTTTGAGCTGACTGTGCCCACAGGTTGCTCCCAATTTTTAGCATTTGAAAAGATGACATTCTATCCGTCCAGAAAGGAAAATTAGGAAAATG
>NW_004524717.1:2816557-2825947 GCF_000260255.1 Octodon degus | reverse complement strand
GTAACAAAGTAGTTGTGTCTTTCCAAAGGCATATAAACTATTCAAACTGCCTGGTACTGCAGGGACAATGTGAAATCCTCTGTATTTGGAGGCCTGACACGCAGACTGCTTTCCCATATTTCTGGTAAGAGGTATTTAGAAAAGGAAGGAGACCATGATTGGAAAAGGGAGAAGGAAGAAAGACTGAGGAAGAGAGAGAAGGAAGAGAAGGGTAAGGAAGATAGGAGAGAGAAGGGAGGGGAGGAGGAAAAAAAGGAAGGAGGGAAAACGTGTAGGGAAGGGGAGGCAATGGAGAGAAAATCATATACAGCTATTATGCTTACTGATATGGCTGCGTTGAAGCTATTCTTGTTTTCTACTCATTTCACATCCTTCCTGTTTCTCTTCTCCTCTTTTGTTTTTCTTAATCAATGTAATGTTTTTATTATTCTGTTTTGGCTCCTCTGTTGACTTTTCAACTGACTTCATGGTTACCCTAAAAATGGTAATAGGCACATTTAAGTGCACTGTATATTTTCACATAATATTTAGTACTTCTAAATATATAAGGACCTTACAAAATGTAATTAAAATTAGTTTCTCAGCATCCTATATTTTGTTTTATATTTTGCTCTCACATATGCTATAAATAAAAGTAGAAATGTAGTATGTGTTCACTTATACATAGTCTCCAATATTTACTTAGCATTTGTGCTTTCTTGTGATTTCAGTTTCTTCTAGGAGACCCAGAGTTTAATTTGGCATGATACCTTTTTACTCAGATAATCGTCTTTAACATATCTGGTGTACACCTCTTCAGTATTATCTCTGCTTTTCCTGTGACTATATCTTTATCTGAATTTCTCTTTTGATTGAAAGATATTTGCTCAGGATACGGAATCCTAAGTCAATTGTTTCATTATTTTTGCTTTTAAAGATGCAATCCTGGGCCAGCAAAATAGGTCAGCAGACTAAAGCACCTCCTTAGGCCAGCTTAGGCAGGCTTAGGGACCACAGTTCAATCCTCGTCACACATTCTGCACCAGCCCCAGCCCCAGAGTGCAGGTGCAGGCCTGTAATCCCAGTGTTGGGAAGGCTGAAAGCAGGAGGATCATCGCAAGTCCAAGCTGCATAATGAGACCCTGCAACAAACAAACATGGAAAAAAATGCATACATAAAATAAAAAATAAAAAGGCAATCCCACTTTGACTGTAGGTATGAACTGCCACTTTATTATAACTAAAGAAACATAATGAAAGTGAGGGCATATGTCTTAAATTGTTTTCCTTGCTCATACTTGGCTGGCCCTTGCACACGGTGGTATAGTAGAGGGATATTGCAGAGAAGAAATGGCTCGTGGCTGGCAGAAGACAGCAAAGCAGTGAAGCAGCAAACAGCAAGCAACAAGTGACAAGTGGCTCCTAGAGCCATGGAGAATAATTTCCAAAGTTCAAAATTTAATCAAGAAACTACCAACATTTTCCCAATTAGATTTTTAAATGACTGCATTTTGGACAGATGACTCCTTTTCCTCTTTGTTTTTCCCTTTCTTTCTGTCCCTCGTATCTTACCCAGGCCACCCAGCCTTAGGGGCAGGTAGCACGCACACCCAGGTGGAGGCAGCTTACTTGTGGCCTTGCACCATGAGTCAACCTCAGCACCATACCCTGGATCCTGGCGGCACATTAGTTCTAGCCACCTCTGAAAGTCCCACCTGTGACTTTATATGGCTTTGCGAGCACCTCCAGACACAGCCACAACAGAACGTACATGATTGTGCATATCAGGTTACGCGAGTGTGTCACACACAGTAGTGGTGACTGCACTTCTAGAAGCTCTCACTTCCGAGTTGCCTCTTGGGAAGCATTTGGCTGTGATATTACTTCGTGTGGCAAAAAACTGCAGCTGGCCTCTGGAAGCTGAAGATGACATGAACATACAGTCACCAAGAAGGGCATTTCAGTGATCCAACAGCCACACAGTACTGAAGTTGGCCAACAAACACAGACATTGAGAAATGTATCCTTTCTTAGAGGAGTACCCAGCCATGGCTGACCCTTAAGTTGCAGAAAGGCCAACTACACTATGCCCAAACTCCTGACTTATCAGAATTGTAAGATAATAAGTATGTGTCATGTTTTAAGTCAATAAGTTGTAATAAGGTTGCGCCATATGAGATGGTTAATACAGATCTTAGCACTAGCAGTGAATTGCTAATATAACAAATACATAAGAATTCAGAAGTGGCTTTGGACCTGGGAAGTACAGTTCTGAAAAATTTTAAAGAAAATCACTGCTTAAAGTTTGTTTGGAAGTTTATTTGAATAAGGACGGACCTAGATCCTGGCACATACTAAGCAAATGGTCTATCCACTGAGCTACATTCCCAACCCAACTCTGGAAGCCTCAAATGTCTTAGGCTGACAGTCAATAAAAACATGATTTTCAAGATCCTCCAATGAAGAAACAAAAAAGGAAGAGATGTTGGAAACTGAAAAGGGAGCAATCCTTTTACCAAGTAGCAGGAACCCATATTAACCCATCTTTCTGGAAACTATGTAAATAGCAAAACTTAGAAGAATTGAACTATCTAAAGATATCTGTGAACAAAGTGTTAAAGGATCATTTGAGTCTGTCTTGCTGTTTATACTATTCTGAGTGAAGATGGAGATAAATTGGAGAGAAAACTGTCAAACTAAAGGACAACCAAGATTTGGTGATTTTGAAAATTCTTAGCCTTCTCCAACAAGCAAAATATGTTAAAAATTGAGGGACAGCTTCCAAGTACTCTGAAAAGTGCACCAATGAGGAAGAGCCAAGAGGGCCAAGTATAATCTCCCACTAAAAAAATCTCAGAAAGATCAAAAGGTCAGAGTACTCAGCCACAAAAAAGGGCCTCTTCAAGAGATTAAAGCATGCCTTGGAGCTTCTCAGTCAAACCAGACGAGGAAAATTAAATGCATTGTTCTTCAGCTACCTCAGCAGAAGAGAGGTAGAAAATGACTTTTTCTAAAAGGTCCGTGGGTGGAGAATTGTCTAATGGAGTGAGCCCTGGGGAAACTCATGGAGGAAGCCCATACAGTTCTTGAGAAAATTCTTCTAGAAGAAATACTGCTGGTTTGGACCAAAGGAAGGACAAACTGACCAAAGACCATTTTACTCAGTTCTATGGTAGGAAGCAAGTTGATGAAACCACTCAGCTCCACATATGAGCTAATTCTTATTTCAAAAAGGAAGGATGATTCCACTGGCAAAATTAAGGTCCCAGAGGCATGTCCTAGAGCCACAGAGAATAATTTCCAAAGTTCAAAGTTTAATAAAGGAACTCTCAGTGTTTGCCAGGTAGATTGTAGAATTGCTATATTGTGGACTGATGACTCCTTTTTATCTTCCATTATCTACAGGTGATTCTATGGTTGTGCTAGGTGTTTGGGGGAGGGCACATTGACTCTTGTTTTTCAGATTAATAAAAAGGCACTGCATCCAGGACAGTCTTTCTGTTCTGCAAATTGAGACAGTGCTCATTTTTATTTCATTTGCATTATTTTGAATGAGAATCTGTCTTGTGTGCTGCTGTGCTCTGTAACTAGTCTTTCTTTTTCTTTTTCTATTTTCCAAATTCCCTTTCTCACTGATTTGGCGCAAGGTGATTAGGATGTGACTTACTGTTTTATTTACATCTGTTTTTGTGATTGGAGCTTTTGTTGATCTTCATGGATTTGCAAGTTCGCAATGCTAATCCCAACTCAAAAATGTTTTGCTGTCATTTTTCAAATATTTTCTGTCCCTCTCTTGTGCTTTCTCCTCCTGGACTATAATTGCAGCAACTGTACATTAGTTTTATTACAGTTTTCCCAGGACTAACTGATGCACCGTGAAATTTTTGTATGTCATTTTGGATCATTTCTACTGACTAACTGAATCTGGTCAAGAATAATAAATGATAAAATACCTGAAAAGTACAAAATGTTTCCAAGACACAATGATAGCTGGGAATGAAGGTCAAGATGTTATAGGAATACAAAAATATCCAAAAACCAATAATGTAAAAGTTATAATTCACACGATAAAAAACTAATTTCCAGATATTCTACAATTTGTTATTCCTAACCAGATTTATTTATTGTCTACTATCTAGGTAAAAACAACAACAACAACAAAACAAAAACTCTTCCAAGTCAATATAAAGTATCTTGTGTCCCCCACTCAAGATTCATATATGAAAGCTTGAATTTCTCTTTCCCCACCAACAGCTCTATTGGAATTATGACATTTAAGGAGATAGTTAAGGTTCATTGAGGCCATAATTGAAGTGGAAGCCTGGCTCAGTAGAACTGGTGTCCTTGTGAAAGCAGAGAAACCAGAGCCTGGCCTCTATTTGCCGAATGAGCACAAGTTGAGAAGCTGACTGTCTGCAAGCCAGGAAGAGAGTCTTCCCAGAACTCTCTCATCTCATGAGCCTCTAGGCTGCTCTGGGACCCTGAGCATCTCAGAGGGCCGTGATCTGGAACAACCTTAAGATTCCCCTCTTTTATTCTCTGCATCAAAGGAATGATTGTTTTCTCTTGCTTAATGTTCATTGTCCTGAAAGCTGTTGTTTTACTGGTTCTTGTTATTGTTCTTTTTTCGCACTAAATGATAGATCTTGTCACTCTGTTCTGGTCAGAAGCAAAAATTTCATTAACATTTCATTTTACTTTTTTTTTGTAATTTCTATACCTCTGTTAAAATTCTCATTCCTTTTCCTACAGTGTTTATTCTACTACATCCATTAGGATATGGATCCCTACTGTCAGTCTGTGTGATTTCCAGGTGTGTTCTGTTGGCTGTTTTGACTCTTTTTTTCCTGGGCAACAGTTCTAGTTCAGATCTACAATGTCCCTCAAATGCCTATCTGTTAAAGGCTGGGTGCATAGCTTGGTGCTATTGAGAAGTAGTAAAATCTTTAAAGTATTTAAGGGAACAGACAGTAAGGGGGACTACTGGGAGGTCCACCCGTAGCTGGGTGCATGCTCTCAGAGTGCACAGTGGGCCCCAGCCCTGCCTGTTCCTCTTGCTCCTTCTTTCCTGACCTGGCTACATTGTGAAGAGTCTTCTTCATCCACAGCATCCACCATGACACGCTGACTCCCATGGGTCCGAAGCAGCAAGAATAGCTGATAATAGACTGAGACCTCTAGAAGTGTAGCAAAATGGATCTTTTATCATTTTTAATTTATGACCTCAGGTATCTTCTCACAGTAGCCAGAAAGCTGATGGCACGATAGCATTTCCTTTCCATCTTTGATAGCCTTGTACATTTTGGTGTATAATTGATGTTTTGTGAGACAAGAAGAAATAATTCTTCCAGGAAATGCTATCTCCCTCATCAGAGCCTCACATGTGGAAGGCCAACTCCAACTAGTATGTGCTCGAATGCTTTGGGAGAAGTCAATTTTTTTTCTGTTCAGCAGGTTTTAGAATCTGAATTCTTGAGAAAGAGTCCAGAAAATCTTTATGCTTTATTCAATGCCATTGCTTTCCAAATTCTAGATGTGACTCTGTCTTACAGACTGACTGCTGGAATCTTTGGTGAGCTCTCTTTGCTGCCTGGATTTGTCATTGAACTTCTATGCTTCTTATCTCTGAAAAGCTAAGTGACTGATATGCCTACCCTTTCCCTGAGCTTCAGTCACTGAAGCCCATGGTGCCCCAGATGATTTTTCTGACTCTTTTGTCCTGGCCTCAACTTTTGATATCAGTTGGTTTGTACTTGGGAGATATTCTTATACTTCATGTAAAATCTCTAGGCTCTGATGGTCCAGCTCTGAGCCTATTGCTCATGAACTTGGTCAAAATCAGTATTGCAGATCTGATGGGTATAAAGGCTCCTTGACATTCTAAATATTCAGATGATTCCACCCATAGCCATTATTGATTTTCTTGCAAACATGGTGGGTTTGACCTGATTGTTTATTCTTCTCTCACCACTGATTCATCTTGTTATGGAAAGAATTACAGCCTCTTTTGAGTGTCTCCATTATAACCAGACATAAAGGAACCCTAAAGCCTTCTCTTTCCCTCTGATGTCTAAGAAATGAAAACTTCCTCCTTCTTGCAGATGAATTTCCACCTCTCATTGGCTTTGCTTCATTTCCATGAGAGGTAGGAGGGCTAGAATGGAGAACGGGGTTTTCCAGAGTGGTAGCTAATTTAGAAGTCATCTTGGTCAGTTGTCTGATGATGATTCTAAATTGGGAATGGTGCCACAAGGCTGAGTTGTTTTTTTTTTTTTTGGTAAAGTATTTTACTTTATTTTATTTTTATTAATTTCATTGAGAAACAAATAGCAATGAGACAGTTTCAAAGCAGGTTAGTATGACAGTTACAATAATTAGTACATTGCATATTGTTGTCTTCATAGTGGTTATTCATAGTACAAAATGCAGATATGATATTCTGTCCAAACACTATTAGTACAAATATTTCTTCTCACTGAATTAAGAGAAAGAGAAAGTAGTTGTATGTCTATCCTATTTTGTATATAAATACGATACATATTACTACAAAATGGTCCTTCATTTATATCCCTTTTTTTTTTGTTTAGTTTTGTCAGAGATGGGTATTCCATTGTCATTTAAATATTGAAGGTGCATGAATTCAGCAAAATGATCCAACATAGTCCAGTGGTCCATAATAGTAGTGAGTTATCCATAGGACTGGCAATGTCAGAAGTTGTTGACTTGAGCCTTTTATAGCTCAGCATCTTAATATGGCTTTACTTTTTATACCTCATTTTTATACTTTTCTGCTGGATGGTTAACACCAAGATAAGGCAAGAGCTATATAACAAGAAATGTAACTTTTGTATCAACGAAGGTCAGTCAAATCCCCTCAGGATTTACCCTGAAACCCTGTACCAGTTTGTAGATCCTTTGTCAGTGTCAGCCATGTGGATGAGTCATGACCATTGCTCGACTAATCTGCTCTCTGTGAAAACTTGAGAATGTTTTCTCTCCATGTGACTCTCCTTAGGCACATAATACATCATTCATCACTTTGCTCTGTGGCCTAATAATCTCCTTGATCAGAAAATTTGGGACACCATTGAGTTACAGGATGTTATAGTACAGGTTCTCTTATGTCCTGAGTCCTCACTGACCTAGAATGGTTAAGGCCAAAATGAGGCTGGGTTTTTGGCTGCATGCTTTGCTATGTGTGGTCCTCACTGGTGTCTGACTGTAGTTAGCCTGGCCATTCCCACCATACACTGGGACCATTCTTTTCCTCTCTAAATTTTGAGCATTAATCCAAAACAAGAGCAGAAGACCTTCCATGTACAGAGTCAGCATTGTCTGGTCTGCCTTGCATTTTGGATTGAAATTTGGACGGTGAGATGAAAGTTTCAAAATGGACTGATCCACGTGACTCTGGGATTCCTGGACTTATTTGAAACTCTAAATTGCTCAACTTGGTTACAGCACGAAGTTGCTCAACTAAGTTGCATGCTTTTCATTTTTGTTTTGTTTGGAATATTTATAACCAGTGGTTTTTGTTTTGTCCTTTACTTGATAGTCATTTGTGGCAGTAGAAGTTTAGGAAAAGCCAAAATTGTGGTAACAGAAAAACACTCTTTAATAATTACTTTTCAAATCCTTTTTTTTTTTTTTTTTTTTTTTTGCGGAACCGGGGATTGAACTCAGGCCCTTGCGTTTGCCAGGGAAGCGCTTATTCTACTGAGACATTTCCCTGGCCCCTAAAAGCAGGACCTATTAATCCCTAAATAATCCATCATTTTATCAGTCAAATAGAAATGCACAGTGGTTACTGAAGTTACTCAAAATTATTGTCCCTGTTTCCTTAAAGTGGTGGTGACCACTAATAGGAGACACTCAATTTCTTCATTTGTAAGGTGCATATCAACACATCAAGGAATGTGGCATGATTTATTGCATGATAAGCATCTCTAATATATCATTGCCAAACCAGAAATGCCATTGATCTTAGTAGACCTGCTGACCATTTTGAGTTTCTTGTAAAATAATTGAGGGCTGGCAAGGTAGCTCAGCAGATTAAAACACCTGCTTAGGCATGCTTTAACTCTTTCTCTTTTATATATAAAATTCCCAGCATTCCCCAACCCCAGGGCACACTGAGATGGTGATTGAGACTGGACGTGGTGGCATGCACCTGTAGTGCTTGGGAGGCTGAAAACAGGAGGATCACTACAAGTTCAACCTGTGTAGGGAGACCCTATAGACCCTGTACTAAATACATTAAAATAAATAAAAATAAAATAATTGAAAAAAATATTTAGTAAGTACTGTAACTACCTGGCAGCAGTAATGAAGCTGCTATCATGTATTAAACAACTACTGCATGTGTCATCTAGATTCTGTGCTGGGTATTTATCTCTATTACCTCATTTAACTTTTTTATCCTTGAGTGGCAGGTTCTAAGTTGTTACCTCAATTTCACCAGCAAAGAAGGGAGAGCAATGCTCAGATCACAAGGCTAATAGCTGTGGCTATGAAGCCAGGTCTTTGAAAACCCAGAGTTTCTGCTTTTTCCAAGACTAAGCTGCCTTCTACCCCAGAGTTAGGCTTTTTTAGTCTCCCTCCTCCTCTTCATATACCATTCTTTAATTGAACAAGGCCTTCCCTACAGTGGTCAGCTTTTCATTACTGTTGTAAAATGCAGCAGCTTAAAAAGCAACAAGGCTGGTAGCCCTCACAGTGGAGGCTGGATGTCAAAAAGACATCCAGAGGGGCACAAATAGTGGTACAGGCTCTGGAGAGTCCTCTCTTGCTGCCTTACTTCCTTGTAGGCAAGTATGATCCCATGTTTATGTGATTTCCTTCCTTCTCCTTATGAAGCCACCATGACATTGTTAGGGACTCAGCCTCCAAAGGCTCCATCTCTAATGCTATAGTCAGATTAAGTTTCCATTTCCTTAATACCATTGACATGGACATTGGGAATTACACCTTTATAGTTTGGGACCCAAGTCATCTTCATGCCATGTCACTCACCCACTGGAGTCAAGGACTTCCATCCAGCAAGGTGCGGGTTTTCGGTAGACCACTGGCACTTGCACCATCTTCTTCTCCCTCTTTATTACCTCAGCCTATCCTTTCCTTCAGGCCTTCCCTCAGAAGATGCAAGCCATGCAGGGAAGAGGGAGAGAGGCCACGTCTGTGACATGATAAAGAAGGAAAGTCCCTACCTGGCTGGCCAAAGGCCCTGGATCAGGAGCAGAAATCAGGACACTGATTTCCCTTGGGGAGTGAGCCAGAGAGGCTGGGAAGGACAAGTGGACACTTCTGGGGAGATAGAGAAGTTCTCAATCATCTTTGGGGTATAAATATACACATTTCTCAATAACTCTGTGCTTAAGAGAAATTTATTTTATGTATAAAATTATACTTAAT
>NW_004524717.1:2813902-2815518 GCF_000260255.1 Octodon degus | reverse complement strand
ACTGGGAGGAATGTATGCAATGTGTTAATTATTGAAACTGTCCTACCAATTTGATTTGAAACTGTCTCATTGCTATTTGTTTATCAATAAAATTATGGGGGGAAAAAAGAAAAAGTGCTGTTTTTAGTCTTTCATTTGAATCTGCTCCTGCTCCCAGGACCAATCAAAAAATGAAATTTTAAATCTTTCATTTGCATGTGGGTCTGAGCAATCAAAAGATACTATTCTTGATCCTTTATTTACATAGAGCAAGAAGCCAACGGAGACTTTGGGTATGATAGTTCACAACTGAGTGTTCACACCAGCGTGAACACTAAGGACAGTAAAGACAAGAGAATGTTTGACAGGAAAACTGAACCAATGACTCATTTCCAGGAAAAGGAGGTAGACTGGGAACTTGGGGTACCAAAGGTGCTTTTCCCTCATCCCCAAGACCACTGTGACCCTTTCACTGGCCTGTTCTAACTCTATAGAGCACATTTCTTTTCCTTCTTCCAGAATTATGCTCTTACGCTGCCTTTCTGTGCCTGAGTCTGCCTCACCCAATTCTTCATTTAGGACACTAAGAACCTATAAAGAAGCTCCACAGGTCCTTCCATCTGGTAACATATGGAACTGCACCATTTTCCAAGTCTGTATAGTAGCCATTGTACAGCATTTTCTGCTTCTTGCTTACAGTAGGCTGATTCTTTAGGTACCATCAGGAGCCAGCTGCACCTAACCCTTAGGGCATCATTTTCATCTCTTTGGGTTAGTGGTTTTAGTGATAATAGTGCTGCTATTTGTTTTGCAAGCCCAGAAAAACAGAAACTCAGAATTGTCCTTAGAACTTCACATAATAATAAATTATATTTATAAGATATTCACTCAGACCCCAAAGACAATCAAAATCCCTCATCTTCTTTCAGAACAGATTCTGATAGAGCAATACAGCAGGAGGAAAGATACCGCAGACATTATTCTTTGGTTGTTAGAAAAGAAAATTATGAACAGGTTTACACTCTTGGCTCATAAAAATGCAGCAGAGAAAAAAACACCAGTGCTTCCGAGATACCTGTGCTAAATAATTACATGTAGTTAGGAAACTCCTTAGCTGGAGCTATACAATGATTTCAATGAAGACTTGAAACAGACTTGGAAATAGGCAACCTAGCGGTCTCCGAGAAATGCAGGAAAGACAAATGGAATATTGTATAGAGGAATACAAGAGAAAATGTGAACATACACAAGAAAAAATTATTAAACTTCATCCAAGGGTGTTTGTTTGTATTTGTGTCATTTTCATGATCAAGCTGAGAAAACCAGAAATGCCTTTTAATGACAAACTTATGATTAGTCTTGTATTAAACATGGAAAAAATTGGTGCCATGATAATTCCTTGAGCTACTTTATAAAATTTTGTAATTACTGTGATTAATTAACACTGTCAAAGTTCCTGTAGAAAGCCAATGAAAACCAATATGTTAATAAATTATGCTTTCTAAATAAAAAATCATAAAATCAAGTAAATGCTAAATTTCATGTTGTCTTTGATAGAGAGTTATGTGCAAAATTCAAGACAGAGTAGTAAAGAATGGGGTAGATCTTATGATATGAAATCAGTATTTACTAAGGAT
>NW_004524717.1:2807165-2813802 GCF_000260255.1 Octodon degus | reverse complement strand
TTTTAAATAGTACTACTTTTTGGAAAGAATGTATGTTTAGAGGCATGCAAATGGCTGTTTTAAGTGTAACGGCTTTTGTCTTTTTCAGCCTAGTGTCACTGCACCCCAGTCCCCTGGCTCCCATTGCATCTTGGGCTATCTCTGACCCCACTGGGGAAGCCTTGACCAGCTTTGGGAGCTGAGATTCAAAGGCAAGCAGAGAAGATCACACAGGGTGCACCTGTGTCCCTGCAGGTGAGGGAGACACCCAGCAAGCCAAGTGTCCTGAAGGTCCCCTGGTCTCCCACACCAGAGAAGACAGGCTAGCCCTACCTGTGCCTTTTATAAACCGGAAGTCCCAAGGCCAAGGGCTGGGGTTAACAGATACCCCAGATGTCTGGGCTCTCCCTAAGAAGGTAGAACTCCAGCATCTATGGCTACCCCCTACTCCAGAATGCCAGGTCCCTAATGTCAGCAGCCCCTGTGCTTGCAAGGAGTAGTGACATAACTGGCCCCATGCTAGCTGATGTCCTGGGTGCCACACAAAGGCTGATCCTCCTGTGCCACATGGGAGGCCTCTGCCACAAAGCTCCACCAGTCCCAGGAACTCCATGTCCTCACTGTGCCCACTCCCTACCATCTCCCCTAGGGCTTGCCTTTGATCTCAGCCCATTAGAAACCTGTTTATACCCTAATGATGAGAATACAGACAGAAGTAATTAGGGATGACCATTCAGTGGCCTAGCCCAGCTCCCCTGCAGAACCGGAAGGGCAGTCACAGTGAATCAATGTGTTCCATCAACAGGAGATTGCTTCAGGCTCTCTGTGATGTGGCTTTGTTGTGCCCAAAGTCCTTTCTGCATAGTACAATTACACTGAGGATGGCATCAACACAACTGTGAAGCCCTCTACCTGTCTCCAGTCTCGCCTGTAAATAGCAGGCCAAGGGCTTCAGAGAGCTTTTGCTCTGATTTCAGATGCCCAGAGGGCTGCAGTCCAGGGTTCTTCTTCCTCCTCCTCTGATTTTTTCAGGGACAAATATATATATATAGTAATAGGAATTCGGCAATGGTTGCTGTATTACATGATGTTATCTTCAAATTAGTTGTTTAGGTTACCAGATAAAGATGTGCAAAAACAATTTTTTTAAAGAACATAATATGTTTATTGTGGGAAAGAAAGAGAGGGGCCCAAGTGTGCTGTTCCAGAAACGTGCAAAATTGGTTTTGAAAAGTTATAAGAAATTAGAAAGAAAAAAAAAAAGAGTAAAAAGAAAAAAATCAAAACATTAAATGCTCCTTTCAAAAGACCAGCAGAGGCTCGGTGGTCTACGCACCTGCCTGACAAGTGCAAGGACGCAGGATCGATCTCAGTACCGTGTGCCATGCTGGACCTGGAACTCGGCACGCCGTGCCAGACACTGAAACTGGTGTGGTGGTGCGAACCCGTAATATCCATGCTGGGGAGGCTGAGACAGGAGGATCACTACAAGGCTGAGCTGCATAGCAAGACCTTGTACCAAATAAACGAATACAAAAAAAAAAAATTAAAAACACATCAGCACTTTAGTACAATTAGATATCAGACACTTTAGTACAAAATTCTTTCTAAAAGATATCTTTTTCTGTGTGTGTTCAAATTTCCCATAATGAATATAATTACTATATATCTCAAGCATATACTGATAAAAAAAATTGTGCTGTCTCTCAATATACAAAAACAAAATCTTTTCTTAGGTCTAACATGTTGACGACCACTCTGGTTCTAGTAATATAGAAGTGAATTAAAGCTCCGCATGGGCACGGAGGAAGAAGAAGGCAGTCAGCAACGCACTTCAAGCCATCTGTAAAGTTCACGCTCTAGAATGTGCGAAGCCTAGATGTCCATCCACAGCTATGCTGTTCAACTCATGTGTTGTAACCCTGTTCTGATTCCTTTTCATACAATAACCTATTATTTTGTGATTGCAGCAGTATTTTCCTAGAGCTTTGTGAGATTTTGTGTTTAACCAGGAAAAGTCATGGAAAGCAAGGAGTTTCTGTCTGCTCAGTAGTAACCAAGTCCAGCACCACCACCAATGCTCCTCCTGAGTCACCTTCTGCTACCACAGCAGAGGTGACGTGGCCCATGCCAGCTGAGCAGCTGCACGGACAGACCTGGGGTAAACACACAGGCTGTGTCTTTTGTGACCATGGGCAACCTCCAGTCTGGCTCTCGGTGAGTCTCTGGGCGCTTAGGCTGGGCACGCACTTTCTCTCCTTGAGGTACTTCTGAGTGCTGTGGAGACTGTGGGTGGAAGCTGTGCACTCACTGCTGAAAGGGTCCATGTTCAGTTTTCTAAAATTGCCTTACAGGACCCTTAATTTCCTGCTTCTTGTTAAATGCTTCCTAAAGTTCTGAAGGTGAGGCTCTGGGAAGTCTCAGAGATCAGAAGCTTTGGGAGATTTGGGCACGTAGATGGATGCGGAGGCCCACCTGGAGGACTCTCCTTGAAAGAAGAGTCATTACTGCCATCTTGGCTGGGCCTGGCCCTATTTCCATGTACTGATGCTGGCTAGGACTATTCCTTATCCCTTCAACAGGCTTTAAGCACAGCAAATCAGTCTAGCCAAGGTGCTGATGTGTAACCTTTGAAGCAAGGCAACAGAACCGTGTTTCTTGCCCCATAGTTCCCAGAGAAAACATGTGTGAGTCAAGTTGGAGGGAGAGCCACACTCCACGCTGGGGCTGGGGCTGAGCCTCAGGATAGAGGCTGCGACTTTCCAAGGCACAGAAGACTACACCTCAGTGCTGAGACACCCACCCTAAAAGGTCAGATGCTACTTCGAATTGTGTCATGCAGATTATTTCTTCTGCATATCTTTCCCTCTGGAAGTGATAGATTGGAATTGCCTTCCTAGCTGTAAGGGGCAGCTCCAAGCTGAGGCAAGAGAGCTAGAAGCTAAATAGTCACAAATTTTGGAGGTGATGAGAATGAGGCAGCTTCAGACACTATCACATTCCCAGGTCTTGGAAGCCGTGCCATGAGTTTGAAGGTAGCATTTGTGCATTTGTGTATTTATTTTTTAGTGTACTATGGATTGAATCTAGGGCCTTCACACTGAGCTAGATAGATTAGATAGATAGACAGATAGATAGATAATAGGCAGATATAGATAAATGATATAGAGATAGATACATAGAGATTTTGTTTGAGACAAAGTCTCCCTAAAGTTGAGAAGATGCCCAGGCTGGGCTCAAAATTGCTTCCCTTCTGTTTCAGCCTCCCAAAGTGTTGCGTTTATACAAGAAAGTGTGTAACATCACACTCAGCTCTGAAGTTAGCATTAATGGATATTTTCAGTATTCTGGTGAGATGCCGGGTTTTGTTTCATTTTGTAGAATCCCAGGGATGTGGAAAACTAAAGAGGATGAGTGAGATGCTACCTACGCTTGTTTCAACATCTCCTGCCTGACCTTTCTTGGAGGTTGTGTCTGAGAAGGCTTTGCTTTGAATAAATGTTTTTACTGTTTAAAGATCACAGGGATAGGACAGCTCAAAATTTCTGAAATAGGCAATCTTGAAGGTCTTTATACATTCAACTCTAGGATCGTTGCGCCCTACAGCTACCATACTTGAAGACATGAACACTCCCCATAACCACTGTCTCACCGAAGGACAGGCAACCATGTGCTGTGGTTATATGAGGACTGCATACCTGTGCCTGGAAACCTCAAGCCAGAGAGATTGGAGGCTGCATATGACATAGCTAAAGGGAGACTATTAGCAAGGAAGAAAGAGATTTTAATTAGACTCTGACCTTACACAGATGGTATGACTGCACAGTTCTAGGAAAGGAAAATAGAGGACTTTCGAAGGATAGCCATGGACCTTTATGGACCCTACTCTCCCAGCCCCCTATTCTGCAGCCTCCCAGCCCTGCTATATTGCTATCAAAATATTCTAACAGATTTAGGCACTTAGCAAGAGCTACACTGTCTTAGCACCTTCGTTGAGGATTTTTCTTCTGACTTGTCTGATGAGTCCAGAAAATTTCTTATTAATTCTTTTCATTAAGAGTCCCCATCTCCAGCCCACTAGCCCGGGTAAATCAGTACCCCCTCACCAACCCAGTTAATTCAGGAGTTAGTCCAACGCTCACAATTTTAGGGTTCTACCTTCTATGGCACAATTTGACACTAAGTATTATTTATGATTCAACTCTCCATTTCAGTCAAATTCAAAATCCATTTTATTGAAAGATTCATCAGTTGCAGGAAGCTCTTTGTCACATACAGCATCAGAAAGTAGATTCACTTGGTTGAAGAAATGTTAATCAATTATTTGAAAGTTAGGTAGATAGTAGCTATTGGTGGAGATAGCTATCAAAAATGCTGCAGCAGCAAAGCATTGTGCACTGAGTATTGTGAACTCAGTATTGAGTTCCTCATAAAGAAGTTTAGGCACAATAAGGACTTTGATGTGCTCTTTCTAAAACAAACAGGCAGAATTAAACTGTGCCCTGATGCAATTTACATATTATCTCTATCCTACTGCTACTCAGCTATAAATGCTTTCTGAGATAATATATCTTTTTCACTACTGTAATTGTATTGAAATTCAAGACCTAGACCTGTGTAATGCTTGAAGCCTGCTTTGAGATAATCAGCTGATTGTAGAGGGGAAAGAACTCAGAGGACATGGATGGGGAACCCAGACATCACTTGTATCTGTAGAAAATACTGATCTGCTTCTCTTGGTTGAAAGTGTGGTTTATATGTGGAGGAAAACAAAGCAGGGTCATGTCCTTTGTAAGTTGAATAATTCTGAGCAAATTGTTTACCTCTCCAAGGCTTCAGTTTTATCATCTGTAAAATGGGCATAATAATCCTACTAATTTCTGGGGTTGTTATTGGGATTAAAGGTTGGAGAGCACATGGCAAGTGTTTAGGAAATGTTTATTATTCTTATTATTGACCTTGCTCTTCTTAATAACAATGAATTTGTATAAGATTACCTCTAAGATTCTTTTTAATGTTGACATTCTATAGTCTCTGGACTGGTGGAGTTCAAGCTTCTTCCTAAAGTCTAGAGTTTCCAAGGCAAGCTGGTCCCAGAAACCATACCTAGCAACCTATTTCTTCTTGCTGGTGACCATACTGAAGTCCTCATGAGCCTGCTCCAGGCACCCAGAGAGTGCTCTCTGAGATGCTGGCAGTGCATGGGGGAGGATTTGTTTTTAATAAATGTTCTACTGACCATCACATAGGGTGATTTAAACCCATTGCCGATGTGGTAGTGAGGGAGGCATGGAGCAGGGAGGGGTGGGAAGTGAGGATGATGGCCAGGCACCCCACTCTGAAGCTCTAGATGGTAGGAGAAGCATGCACAAACCAAGGTCTTGTAGGAAACAGGTCCAGAGTATTGACTTCTGGTATCGGCAGTTTGAATGGTCAGGAAAGATGGTGGGTGTCCTGTGCTATTCAAAGAGTGCTAGCCTTGGAACATGCAATGTCAGTGCCCGCCCAACTCAGGAGTTGGCTGAACTTTAGATTCTTGGTTTTTGCTCCAGAATTACTGGATCAGAATGTACACTTTGCCAGAACTTGCAGGGCCTGAATATCTCTTCCCCACTCCTGAAATGTACTGAAGCCCTTTGTCCAAGGAAATGGGAATAGGAAAAGGGGGTTTTTGGTGGTGATAAGTATTAGATGAAATTGTAGGAGTAGAATCTTTATGAATGGGATTAGTGCCTTTATAAAAGTCACTAGAGCCTGGTCCCCTCTCTGCTCTTTATCATGTGAGACGGTGAGATTTTGGCAGGCTTAATCTTGGAAGGGAACTTCACAGGAGCTTGGCCGTGATGCATTGTGGTCACAGATTTCTAGTTTCTGCAACAATGATAAACACATTTCTCTTGTTCATAAGCTGCACAGGCAATGGTGATATGCTATAGCAGCTTGGGTAGATCCACCCAGGACTCCAAGGCATTTCTTTCTGTTTTATTTTTCCTTTTCTAATTTTTGAGAAGCACTTGTTAGTGGATGCAGCAGAAAGCTCTCTTTTCTACCATTCCATCCACTGAAATAACAATGCCGTGTTGTGTATGCACCCATTCCCCAAGCAAATGTAATTAGATATTGCAAATATATACTATGACTAAAAATAATTTTTAAAAGATGCTTCAAGAATAAGCTACAACTGCATTGCTTAGGAAGTAAGAGAATCTGGGGGCCTTGATTTGGAGCAGAGAGTTTTCAATTCCACCTCACTAGGATGCAGAAACCTCTTCAAGCCCAACCCTTCCCATGCTGGGCAGCAAGGGAGAAAGCGTAGAAATCCCCCAGCATCCTGCTCATGGCTGGAGCAAAGCCCAGAGCCAATGCAGGATGTTTGAGGACCATCAAAATCAATCACACCGACACTAAGACAGGAAAAAAATTCAAGTGGGAAATAGCTTCTAAGTAATAAGCAAGCATTCAACCCAGAAGGTTAACTACACAAATCTGATGGTGGTTTCATTTTCCCAATAGCCAAATTTTGAAATATGTTGTCTATTTTTCCTACCCACCCAGTACAACAAACTACCAATGACATATATTACAGAATACAACCCACATCAAGTTGTCTGTGCTTTTATTATCTCTCTTTGCTTAGCAGAGGAATAGAGATTCCCCA
>NW_004524717.1:2796355-2799510 GCF_000260255.1 Octodon degus | reverse complement strand
ATCAGTATTTACTAAGGATGGAGTAAATCCAACCTCCTTCATCTCCATTCTGAAGAAATGATTAAACAGGCAGAGAGAGATGATGTGAAGGGGAAATCGTTGTAAGTCTGACCTTCAGCAAGGATTGTGAAAGCAGTTAATAATATCCTGTAGGCAAAATCAAGGGGCACAGACTAGATACTAAAATGACTAAGTGTCTTCGTATATGGTAAACAAGGGACACACAGAGCATACTGACTGGTGTCCCTTCGCATATTCCTTTAGGGGCATGTATTTCAGGCTAGGTCTTGTTTTGTTTATCATCTTGTGAGGACTTAAGGGGAACATGTGGAAGGAATTCTCCTGACACGTGTAGGTAGTGTCAGGCATGGAAGTTTGGGAAGGATGCTGAATAAGAGGAATAGAAATAGCTGTTGGCTATTTGTTCCAGTTTTAAAATCCAGTCATTTCTTCCATGTTCTAAAAGCTTCACAAGTTTGTTACTCAAGGACCAAGAAGGATTCATGAAGAATGACCCTATTAGCGTATAATTTCATGGATGAATCTGCCTTAAAACTGAGGTCCTTTGTTCTCTCCTTGACCTGTTTAGCTTTTCCTTCCTGGAAATTCTATGATCTGTGGACTGGGTACATGAATTGAATATAACAGCTCTCGCTTGGCTTACATGTTAATTCCACCCCATGAATCAAGATTGGCCTGAGCTGGCTGTGGTGGCACAGGCCTGTAATCCCAGCACTCTGGGAGCCTGAAGGAGGATTGTAAGGTCAAACACATCCTGGGCAACTGAATGACTTAGGAAAGACTTCTCCTCAAAATGAAAAAAATAAAAAAAGGGTCAGGGATTGAGATCATAAGGCGAAGGAAGATGAACCGGAAAGTTAAATATCCTGTAGTTTCCTTCATATGAGAAACTCAAAATATGGAAAATTTAAAGGCAAAATAAAAGATAGATGATAGGACACTAAAAGATAGATTTTGTGAATGGGGAGGGAGACGGGGATGGGAAGACAGGAGGGAGGAGTTGAGAAGTAAAATTGATCAAGGTGCTGTAGGTGTATCTATCAGTTCCCTAAGATGAACATATTTATTGTGTATTACAAATATATACTAATTTTCAACTTTCTAGAGGAGGAGTAAGAGATGGGATGCATCTCAGCAGGAAGGTCTACAGTGCAGTCACAATTAAACAACAATACATGATCTTCCTCACAGTGTAAAAGCTGGAGGCAGCCTACTATGGAATGCCCACCAGAATCTACATGAGACTAGAACTTGAGTGTGGTACCCTCTGCTTCAAACCATCAGGGACTTCCCATTGCTGCCAGGATGGAATCAAAACCCCCAAGATGGGCTGCAGAGCTTAACATGCTCACCTCACTCCTATGCTGCAGCATCTTGATTCGCCTCTCTCCCCTTCTGGAACTCTCTCCCACCTATCAAACTGCTCTTACCTTTGAGTCTCTGGATGTTTTTCCTTACGCTTTGATACTATTTCCCATCTATTAAGTATCCTCTACAATTGAGCACCAAGTAAAACTTTCCAGGGAACAATTTCTAGAGTTTCTCCAGAGGTGTTCCCTGCTGTGTACTGTCCACACCACCTGCATCTTTCCTTGTGACAAGTGTATCTATAATTCAATATTAAAATTCTTCTTAGAATTTAGGATCAGGAAAAGCATGCATCCTCCAAAATCTCTAAGGAGATTTATGAAGGTTTGAAGCCCAGGATGACAGAAAATTCAGAGTCTAATCTGAAACAAAATCAAGGTAATCATTTAGCATATTTGCATCCTTTTTGGGCTTCATGTTATTTTCCCATTTTTATTCACCAGTTGTGCTCTTTTTAAAATTTTAAGTTACTTATGCCTCAAGTCCTATTTAAAAAGTGATAGATAAACCTATATTTTAAATGTGTGAGATAATGTAAGTTGACAACTAAAGAAAACAAGGACAATTTATTAAGTGATCATAAAGATCTGTGATAAGAACTATATAGGCATATTGTAGTCAGAGTTTACAAGGGAATGTATTTAATGCAAGACACACAACTTTTAGGATTATTTTATAATATTCACCCAAGGAGTCACATTCAGAAGACTGCCAGAGATCTGTCTATGCATTAGACACATGAAGGTTCCAGCTGAGGGCAGAACCATATGGCAATGGCCTGAAGACCTAGAGCCCATGGCAATGTCCCCCATGAATCTACCTGGAGGCCAAGAGACCTTGACGATGTCTCATGCACGTCTGTTTCATTGATCTGTGCTGGGAAGGCCCAGGTATAAGTGGTAGAATCTAGAAAGTCTGGACCAGCAGGATGAAGGATCTGCACTAACAGGCTGAAGAATCTGCTCTGGAGCCAGGAAGTGATGCTCAAGGTAAGGACCAGAGCTCCCTGAAGAGCGCTTCAATCATCTTCAGTGACAGTGAGGACACAAGCTTCTCCAAATTGAGAATAGCTATGTTCATATCAGGAAAACCAGTGTAACAAGCTTCTCTGAAGAATCAATAGCACAGCATCTTCCCTTCCAATTCTGCTTTTATGCTAGTGGCAAAAATCCTCTGGGTGGGCCATTAACACCAAGAATCACTCTGATTCAGCTCTGCTGGGTATTACAAGTTGACCATTAGTTAATCCTCCACTAGTCATTATCCTATTCAGTCCTTATAAGAACATAAGGAGTCCAGTGTCTTTGTTATCATTCCTACAGTGAAATGAAAAAAAAAGCCCTGAGGCACAGAGAGATCTCCTGGCCCACACTCACATACTTTCATGTACTGACATGAGGATTTGAACACATTTAACTTTCGTACCTGATCTCATATCATCAGAAATGAGAGAGAAAAACTTAGCTTTTTTAACACTTATGTTAGTGCAGTTGAATGATGTGAAGAGTCTCTATGACACTTTAAAGGAAAATAAGTTTGAGACAGCCATGTGGACAATATGTCATTTCATAGGGCTGGGAGTGCCACTTAGGCTTGAGGACAGAGTAGTGCACAAGACACAGAGGCTCTGCCGAGTCCTCTAGTGCTGCCATGGGGAGGAAGACAGACAACATCCCGTAAACAAGTAACATATTGTGTGTCTGTTTCTAGGTTCAATGAAGAAAAATAAACACATACAGTGCAAGAGAGATCACGTCTGGGGGCAA
>NW_004524717.1:2792569-2795526 GCF_000260255.1 Octodon degus | reverse complement strand
CTCTTCTCCTCTCCTCTCCTCTCATCTCTCCTCTCCTCTCTTCTCCTCCCCTCCTCTCTCCCCCCTCCCCTCTCCTCCCCTCCCACTCTTTTTTTCAGTACAAGAGATTGAACTTGGGACCTTGTGCTTGCCAGGCAGGCACTTATTTTACTGAGCTATCTCTCTAGCCCCAGCCCCTTTCTTCCAAAGCATTCTGAGGACCAGGCCCTGGGTAGGAAGCTTGCCCTTCCTGCCTTCTGTGTTTTGCTCTCCTGTTCAAGACAGTGTCACTTGCCTTACTGTCAGGAAGACTAAGTGACTCACCCCCTCCCATGTCCACCTTGACAGGCTCTAGAACATGAACTTGGATGAGGCTTGTTGCTACAGAACCACACATCTGGCCTTGCTGTTGTGCAGTCATGCATTGTTTGTCTATTTGAGGTGAAGGGAAGCATCTCACCTCAAAGCAGCTGAAATCCTTATTCCCATCCTTGCTCCAATTTGGCCCCACTCAGCATGATCTCGCAATGCACATGCAGAGATATGAAATAACAACACCACAAACCCTGAAAATGATCTCACTGTATTGGGTTGAAGCTTAGAGATAGGAGGTCCTCTGACCTTGAGGGGCTCACATTCAGGTAGGAAAACTGTCCAACAGCAGACGCCTTCAGAATATGGAAGTGCATCAGCCAGGAAATGTAGAACCATTCAGATCTCACAGATCTTCTCCTCCAGAGAGCCTGTTTTCTTTCACAGGTGACACATTCCTAATAAGCTTGCATCACAGAAGTTTCTGGGTTGTATCCATGTGCACAGCACCCATATAGTTTCAAGACAAATGAACTGTTTAAGGTCTTCCTCTTTCAAGGATATTGTTCACCCAGCAGCACCACCCAGGGACTCATTAGGAATCAGAATCAATCCAAGGCCCTGCCTCAGAACTACTGAGTCAAAATTGGCACTGGGGCAAGTCCTCAGGCTGTTTGCATTCACCTCTAACTTGGAGGATTTCTGTTTGAAGGCACTGCTAGTAGGAATGTCCCCAGTTTACTGATCCAAGTGATATTTGGAGTCTTCTCTTAGCAACTAATAAGCAGTATTGTTCATGCTGTGTTAGAGTATATACCTAGATGTCTCCCTCAAAACTTCATGCACACATTGTGGGACTTTTGATGGGTTTAGAATAATGCTGGGGGTGGGTGATGGACATACTGAAGAGGCACCCCCACAATGTCTGGGTGGCACCAAATAATAGACTTGCATCCTGGATGGAATAAAAAAGGAAGCAAAAGAAATAGCTCTCCATTTTCCCTACTCTGTCAGGGCTTGTTTCTCATCTGAGGTGTCCCTCTGCCATGCCACCCTGTCTTGGAGCCAGCCAACTACATACTAAAACCTCTACAAGCTGTCAGCTAATGTAAATCTTTTCTCCTTTAACTTGTGAGTATCAGATATTTTGTCCCAATGATGAGGGATTAAGTCATGGCTTAATACATGAATGGGGGCTCTTTCTACTTGGGTGAGCTTTGGAGAGTTGATTTTTTAAGATCTAGATATTTCATTTGGTATATAGCATATATGGTGACTTTCTCTTTCTTTCTTCTTTCTTTCTTTCTTTCTTTCTTTCTTTCTTTCTTTCTTTCTTTCTTTCTTTTTCTTTCTTTTTCTCATGGAGTCTCACGATTTAGCTCAGGCTAGCTTCATTACATAGCCCAGAATGGCCTTGAATTTACTCCTATCTCAGCCTTCCAAGTACTAGGATTATGGGTGCCCACCATGTCTGTCTAATGCCACCATTCAAAGACTTAAAGTATAACATATGCTCTTGAAAACTATATTGAAAATGGAATCTGTGATGCACCTTGGGGACTAACAGGACCTTGCAGGGGATCAAAGTTGTCTGATGAACACAAGTTTCCTTTGTGTGAGCCATGAGTGATGCCAACCACTGACCATCCCAGCTGCTTGACCACCTGGGAAGAGACAACTGAGGATACTGCCAGGTGAAGGCTTTGCTTGTAGCCAGTTATGTGCCCACAAAGAGGCCAGCACATTCCAGCCAGGCCAGGTAGACTGCAGAAAAGAACGAGACCATTCTTCTCAGTGAGAAGGCTGGTTTCTCTGGTTGAATGAGTTGAGATTCATGACCATAGGGAACTCAACATAATTAGGGCCATACCCCTGAATGGGAATTCCTTTACCCTACTTGCCCACTGGCTGGGGTAGAGCTGGGATGGGATGCTGAAGAGTAGGAATGTTCACCCTCCACACCTCTCAAACTGACTTCTGCCTAGAACCCTCCTGGTGGTGCTTTTTATCACTTTCTTCGCACTTCAAGTTTAGAAAGACCCAGACTCCCAACCCTACCTTGGCACAGAATGCCAGTGCCAGTTCCCTTCTGCTCCATGCAAAGAAAACAAAAGTGTAGATCCTATGTTTAAAGCCCCAGGGTCAGTTTCTGTCTTGATGCTTGCAGGTTGAGAAAGTAATTCATCTCTCCTGGTCCAAGTGTCCACAGCCTTGGATGGAGCTTCTAAGAGTAGATCCTTGAGGGAGGGTCCAACTGGGTTCTTCTGGGGATTAAATGAGATCAGCTGGGCTTCTCCTGGCAAGTGATCAGGATGGTACTTGGCACACAGCTGCGGGAGCTCTTCTTGGTATGACACTGAGTCAGGCACAAGGGAGTGTTGCATCCCATATATCCCTTAGTGTAACCTGCATCTCCAAATGGAGCTTTGAAAGTTAGATTGTTTTTTCCTTGGAGATGAGTAGCTTCTCCAAATTTCCCCATGAACAGCCAGCCCTCTCTCTCCTCAGCCCTGATGAATGCACAGAATATGCAGGGCTGGCACCTGGAAGTCATGCCTGTTTTCATTTCCTCCAGGGGAGGGGAGAGAGCGCTGGACATGAGTCTCTAACAAGCCTGAACTTGCCTCTCTGTCTTCTTCCCTGTGTAGCAAGAAGCCTCCCTTGGC
>NW_004524717.1:2769457-2785109 GCF_000260255.1 Octodon degus | reverse complement strand
GGGTAGGGGGCGCCATTTACGTGACTTGGTTGGGGAGGTCAGATAGATGAGAAGAGGGAGAGTGCCCAGTGCAGAGCCTGGGACAGACCTGGGACCCGGAGATGGGTGTGGGCTTGCTTCAGAGGGTCCGTGGGGAGGGTAGGGGAGCAGGGAAAGTGTGTGAGAAGATGCCCCAGGAAAGGGGCCGGGAGAACACATAGATTTCAAGGTCATTGCAAGGACATTGGCTTTTAAGTTAATAGGAAACCCAGGGAAAAGTATCATCATTTGACATTCTTATTTTTATTGAGACATAATTGTACATCTTTATAAGGTACAGGATGATGATTCAATACATGTATACAACTGCAATGGTTAAATCAAGAAAATCTACTGTCTTTTGAAACGTTAGTCATTGTTATGTGGAACTTCCATACTCATCTGTTTATTTTGAAATACTTGATATGTGTAATCAGTAGTCAACCCAGGGGGCTACAGAAAACTAGAACTACTTCCCCCTGTTGTGCTATATTTTCGTGCCTCTTATTAGGCTCTTCCCTCATCAGCCCCCTTCCCTGTCCTTCCCAGTCTCTAGGGATCAGGTGTTCACTCTACTCTTCTCTGGATCAATGTTTTAATTCTGCCAATGAATAAATACATGTGGCATTTGCCTTTCTGGGTCTGTCAGCAGGTGAATAAGGTGACAATGGTGCTAAGGGAAGGGCACCTGGTACTTGGCAACAGCATAGGCAGAATAGGCTAACTTGGAAGATCACTCTGATTGTTGTACAGGGAAGAGTTGTGGGGGGGTAGGCAGAAAGCCACTGGGGTACCCTGGAGAGAGGTGAGTGTAGTGGGAACAAAGTGCCAGAGCTGGGGCATTGAGCACAGCTCCTGAAGCAACAAGAGTGGACTGTAGTGCCTCGGGCCCAGTCGAGCCATCAGGTAAGGAGAACTCCTGTTTAATGAGATTGGCATGATGGCACAAGGAATGGGAAAAGCAGGTGGGAGAGTCAGGAGGTCAGCTGCAGGCGCTGAGGGAAGGGAGGAGATGCCAAGCAGTGGCCATCAGACATGAGTCTGGAGTTTTGGATGATCCAACTGACTGAGTGGGATTTATGTCATGAAGGGCAACCTGAATTCCTGATTTATTATATAGAAATGCAAATGTGTCTTGGTAGTAAGGCATGCTTATCTGAGGAGTGTTTACAGTAGTAATTGGAAGCTCTAGAAGCCATGAACGTGGAAGCACTTGGAAAAAGAGGACCTTTCGCTACTCAGGTATTTCTGGTCCACAGCCCACAGGATGTACTATGTCCATATCCGTAGGACACCCTGACCAAAAATGGAATTTATGTTTAAGTGCCAAATGGTAGCAAATCAAGTAAACCAAAACACCTATTTTTTTCTTGCTAAGTACCTTTAAAATGAATCTTATCCAATTCTGCAATTTTTCCCTACATATTTTTTTTTCAAATTTCAAAAACAATATTCTAACTTGGATAACAAAATTTAATTAAAACAAGGAAGTGAAAGTAAGAAAATCTATATTGCAGTAACATGCTATGCTCTTTTCCTTAACCACCCAAAGTCTTAAAGCATATTCTATATTTCAGAAAGCAATACTGTTAAGAGAATAAAATAAATGTGTGTACACAGGATGGCTTGGATGGTTGTACTGCTAATCTCTGCTGGTCTATTAGAAGGAGCAGTTAATGCTTTCTTTTTCTCTTACTTTTTTTTCACAAATTATGCATGCTTACCTGTAGTAATTTGAACAACTAATTTAAAGACAATAATATGCACTATAACAACTATCTCTGAAATCTTATCATTTTATTTAGAGGAATTTTGTATCTTTTTTACAATACTTTATTCTCTTTAGAAATAAAAAAATAGACTAAATAATATAAGTAAAAATATTTCTGCTGTCAGGAGTAGACTTTACAATATAATAAACCCAGCTAAATCAATGTCACTGAAGCCGCAGCACAATGCATTCCGCAATGTGGCTCCTTGTATTTTCCTCCCTACCCGTGTCTTACACCACTTTCTTGGTATCTGATGAGTAGGTGTAGGACAGTAAGCAAGAAATCCACAGATGGAAAAATAAAACCAGAACGTCTCCAGGAGGAGGAGGCTTAGCCATTTGCAGATAAGGGGACTTGTTGCGGGGGGGGCGTCTTGTCTGTCTATGACTGGGGAGGGTGAGCTTTCTGTTTAAGAGGAACAGGTCTGTTGCTTTCCATCCCACAAAATTACAAACACCACTGGCCCCTAGACACAATTCTCCTCTGCCCAACGTTGACTTTGGTCTGTTGCAGCATAGATCCGAAGTCTCTTAAGTCCAGCTCTGGTTGCCCACCTCCAACTCCTGAAGTCTTCATGACCTGAAAATATTCCCCAAAAATGAAGCCCAGGGTTGAGGTCTTAGACATTTATTTAGAAATTGTGTAATGTTTTTCTCTAAAAAAGTAAAGATTCTTAATACTGATGCAGCAGGCGCTATTCAAAGTTCAAGAACTCTTCACAGGCTCAACTAAATCTATTTGTAGTGAGTGTGCAAACAGCTGAGATTTGCTTTCTCCTTTTCTCTCCCTGGCAGGCCATTTCTGAGAAGCAATCTGCAAGTGTCTCGCCTGATTAACTCCCAGATTTGGAATGCATCCCAGACATCAGACAACACAGGAATTGGGGATGAGGACTGAAAAGATGATAAGAGTAAGACCTGTGCATTCAGAGAAAAGAAGGATGTGGGCAGTGTGATCTTTTTAAAGTTCTTGAAAAAGTATTTCCTTTGGCTCAATGAGGAACCCTAGACAATGAAATCTTGTCTCTCTCTTTCTTGTAGCACGCTGCCCTCCTGCACTAGTCCAGCTCAGGGTAGCTTCATCCTTCCCATGAAAGCTTATGTGGAGCCCAGGTACTATGCTCTTTGCAGACTTCAGCCCAATTCATCCCTGTCTGCCTGAAAAAAGAAGCTACTTTCATTCCGCAGCTTAAAAAAGGGAATTCCTGTCTCAAGACAGTATCATTCTCCAATCATTGGCAGCTGGGAGAGTGAGCTTTCTGTCACTTTGACAAAATACCAGAGAGAAATGGTTTTGGAGGCTCATATTATGGCATCCAAAAAGTGAAAAAGGAGACCTAACTTTCTCCAACTAGAACTCACTTCTTAAAGCATCACTAGTTCCCAATAGTACCATCAGGCAGAGAGTAAATGCCCAATACACAAACTTTTGGGGCACATTAAGATCTAAACTATAAGAGCAACTGTCCTGGGAAGTGTGGTGAAGTGGCTTCTTTTAGTTTAACACCTTGGAGACCCAGTACCTTTGTATCTTTTCAAAGACTTCAAGAATAAGAATCACTGTTGGGCACTTAGTGAAATAAAAATGCTTTATGTCAAGTTTTGAAACCAGTTCTAGACATCTGCAGAGGGAAATGGAGAGAACCCTGATTTCGGGGCCTATGACTGGAGCCTTATCTTGATTTTCCCCAGAATTCACTGCTGGTTACCTTATAAATCAGTTCTAGACCCAACTCTATGGCAGTAAAGGTTACTGAACTTGGTAAACTTACAGACCTTCTGACGCACCTTTCCACGATTTCATGAAAGGGCTACACATCAGGTGCCAGTAAAAACTGCCCAGGACTCTGACTGGCTCTATTGCGAAGATGGAGGGACAGACCAGAGTTTAGTAACCAGAGGAGAACCAGAGCGAACTAGCTACTTACATGGAATTCTTCCTCTTTTGCTTTGTTGCTGTTACATTTGCACCTAAAATGTAAAACCTGCCCAGTGCAATAAGTTAGGAATAGAAGGGTTGCCTGAGAAAATAAGGGGCCTGAAAAAGATCTCAAAACAACTACTGCTATAATGTAGACCTCTCTACTCTGTCTTCACTGTACCCAAGAGATTTCTCCTCATGACCACTAGATCTGCAGAGCTGTGTGTTCTGCTTTGTAAGCTTTAGACTTCAGGGAAGGTGACTGCTCAGAGCCCAGGAAGTCAGCATGATTTTGCATGTGGAGTGAAGAACACGGGTCCTAGTACTGGGCAGGCTATTAGAGGTGAGCTAGAATTTGCTTTTGTGTAAATTCCTTAATACTTCAGTCACTTTGTGTGGGAAATGGGGATAATAACATAGCTTCTAGAGTTAACAAGGATAAATAAGATAACACGTGGAAAATATTTAGCACCTAAAAACTCTATATATGATCTTCTTAGCTTATATAAACTAGCCCAATATTTCATTATATCATGACCAAGAGGGGAAAGAAGGGGTTATGGTTGTGTCTAAATGTACCCCTCAAAACCTCATGTGATCATAGGCGGAACTTTTTTCAGGGGTGGCTGAATCTAGAGTGTGATTCATTCATGGTACCCCTTAAGCCCCTTAGCTTATCTAGATAGGAGAGAAAAGGGTAGGGATTGCTGCTAGGGACCCTTGCTTGCTTGAGTTTGCTGTCTTCTACCTGCCATGAACCCTTTTTGCCTCTGTGATGCCACCCTGCCTTGGAGCCAGCCTATTATAGACTTCAACCTCTACCAACTTTACAAACTGTGAGCTAAATAAACCTTTCCTCCTTGAACTTTGGGTGTTGATTATTTTGTCTCAGCAATGAGAAAAGTAACTAAGACAGAAGGGATCAGAATAATTGGCATAAAATATTATTTATTCCTTTTTTTTAAAAAAAACCCTATAATTATATCTACCTACACAGCTAAAAGAATATATATATATATATTTCATTAGTGTATGCAAACATACACTAATGAAAGAGAGCTATCAGCCCATAGTAAGTCATAGGTTCTCAGAGAAGGAGAAGAATTGAAAAGTGGCAACAGAGAAGAGTTTAATGGAAAGACATTGTCCAAAGGCAGGGGAGAGAAATAAACAAGGGATGGTGAAGCCCCTCAGGGGCTGGCAGGAGTGGGAAGTCACTGTCACTGCTAAGACAGTAAAGACAAAGTAGTTACAGGACCCAACAAGAGGTCCAGGGGCACCAGCGAGCAGAGGCACAGCCACACTGTCCACGCAGCCTGCAGAGGTCAGCTTTCTGGGCCCAGAACGAGCACAGGCACACAGCTGGGTGCTGGGGAAGGTCACCAAGAAAGTGCTGCATGTTGCCGCTGGTTTCTCGGATGTGAAATTCCAGTAATCCCATGGCAGCCTTGCATTTACCCATGAAATACTATTCGAAAATGTGCTACCCTTATTTATAGAGACAACATGAAGCTAAGTGTCACTGCAGACCACATGCTCCGTCCCGGCACATGCCTGAGCACAGCGCTAATGGCTAGCTGCAGGAATGGATGGATCCTGAGGCTGGGCTGAGGGAAGTAAGTCAGACACAGCAGGTTAGAGAACACATGGCTTCTCCCATCTGAATGTCACAGTAGAAATGAGAGTACAGTAAAGGAGTGGTGGTGGGAAACAGGTGCTGGACTTTCTGGAGATAGGGAAGGGAAAAGGAGGCAGGAGAATGGCAGATGAGGGAGCAGGGAAGGAGATCAAAAGTGATCAGGGCCGGTGAGATAGCTCAGTGAACTAAGCACCTGCCTTGGCAAGCATAGGGATCAGAGTTCAATCTCTGGTCCTGCATGCTGCGCTGTTCCTGTCCCTGGGCACACTGAGCCAGCCACCGAATCTGGGTGTGGTGGTGCACGCCTGAAATCTCAGCACTTGGGAAGCTGAAAACGGGGTATTACTACAACTTTGAGCTGCTTTGTGAAACCCTGTATCACATACATAAAAAAAGGAAAAAAAACTGATCACAATACAATATATACATATCAGTTTCCCAAAACAAACATGACTGCTGTGCATAAGCATATATTAATGAAAAAGACATCTGAATAACTAATTTGAAGACAATGTCATACAATACTGCCATCATTGTTGAATTCCTATGGATTTGTTCAGTGAACTTCTGCATTGTTTCTAATATTTAACTATTCTTTATTACAGACCAAATTTTCTTACAATTGAAGAGATGTTAGTGTAGAACCAGCGTCTTCAAAAGAAACTCAGACCTCTGGTAAGTTATCTTTGATTATCAAGTCTGTTGTTAATTTATAGAGAGAGGCAAGGGAACTGTATATTCAGAAGCATTTTAATTTGATTTTGTTTGTTTCTGTTTCTATTTAATGCAGATATTTATGATTAACACCAGCAACTGCTGCCATGTGGAAAGCTGTGTTCCTTAATTTCCAGATAGAAGTGAAAGATGACAATTTGGATAGAGGTGAAAGATGACAGATTTGGTAGAAAGCACAAATTGTAAAAGATAAGGCCCTTCATAGATCTCCTCCCTTTCCCAGTGCCAGGCTGACCCAGGGCTGGAGATAGGCATCAGGGATTTGGGGCGTTTTGGTGTGTGTTCAGAGATAAGGACCTGTCTGAGAAGTAGAAGGAATGAATGGAATTTAACTGTTGTATTTATTGGGGGGAGGGCTGTCCAAATAACTTCACCCTAGGTTTATTAGAATTTCCAAAATGTTGCCTAAGTCATACAGAATACAAACTGTTGTGTTTTTCTTTTCCTCCTGAAGGCTTCTGATTGCTTACCAATTCCACAAATTCCTATGTGACCTTTCTCAGTGTTTTTCCAAGGCTCTTTGTTATAAAGAATGATTCACTGTAGTTTTTTTCTGAAAGGAAGTGTTGTGCTTCAGCATCTGATCCAAGTCGTAAGTCATGAGAGCATTTTCAAGTTATTATTTACCACATGGTTACAAGGGTTTGAGAACCCTGCCACTGTGCTGCTGGCCTAGAAATGGGATTCAGAATGGGAAAATGAGTTTAAGTTAAATACGTCTGCAGATTCTTCCCTCATTCCCAGGCCTCTACTTCTGACAGAAATGTGAATGTTTGTTTCTAAAGCTTTAGAGTAATTTGGTTGGCTCTCTTAGATAGTGTTTTTAGGCTTCTGGAATTTGCAATATCAGATGTTAGATTATCAATATCAGTATCAGGAAGTCGACCCAACGCCACTTTCTACTACCATAGAAGCTAAGCTAGTAGCTAGGCCATGCATCTCTTGATAGAAAAGTGGAAATAATCCCTTTCCTCCAGTTTTCATGTCTGGATCTACATACATGTCATGCTTATCAGGTACTATTCAGTGGCAATGAAAGCACCTGGTTTTTAATAATCTCTTGTAGGAATGGGAGAGAAAAAGGGAGGAGGGCAGAGAGAGGGAAAGGGAGGAGGAAGAGGAGAGGTAGAGGGACAGGGAGAATTTCTGCTCTCACATCGAGGAAAAATCCTGTGGAGAAACAAGTGAAAAGATAAATTCTCATCAAGAAGTTAAATTCCAAAGGCTCAATTTTCTCACGTTGTTGCTTTTATGCACAAGCACAGTGAATAAATGGGGTCATTTCTCCAAAGCAGCTTATGGATTTGTGATTGACCTGTGCGTTTTCATCTGAATAAAGCCCACAGATTCCAAGGTAATTAGAAGAGTTTCTTTTTATGTTTGAAAAAATAACTTCCTTCTTCCAGAAAATATTTTAGCACTTTTCAACAAAATACATGTACACAATAAAGTTGCTAAAATACACAGAAAATCTACAAGCATATAAGAAGAGATGTTTAAAATAACTACTGTAACAACAGTAAATATAATTCTGAGCTTCCTGGCAATTTGGAGCAAGAGGAAACACAATGGGTTTTATTGTTTTTTAAAAAGCATCAAATGAAAGAGCATTTCACTGCTTCAGAAGAGACTTGGTAGTTCCTGAGTTTTATTTTTAAGGAGGTTGCATCCAATGAGTCCTTATATAAAAAAATAAAAGACTCAACATGCTTCTTTTCATGCCCAAGCAAAACTTGTAAGCACAGTACTAAAAATAAACTCAAGGAAAATGAAGAATGGTCATCCATAGGAGTAGTAATAATGAAATTAAAATATTCTTTAGAAATCATCTCAAGATGCCAGGCCATGTACAGTCTAGAATCCCTAGAGGGTAATGCCTCCTTAATACCAATTTTTCAATTTCTTCAAGTGTTGATTTTCATTTATTTTTAATAAAAACCAGTGACAAAAAATAACATTCACTTTCTCAATTGGTACATTTTAGAAATTTTGAGATGACAGAATTCTAAAATAAAGATCTACAAAACTAGTTATGATAATATTTTGCAAAGCAAAAGCCCCCCCCAATATGCTGTTTGATATAAAAAAATTTCTCCTGTATTGTATTATTACAGTTCACCACTGAAACTATTGCTTGCTTGATTTCCTTTGCTTGTCAGAATGTAGTAAGATAATGACCCTCATTATTGACCTAGAGAAAGGAAGCTAAATTTTAAAAAATGGCTGGCAATCTGGGTGATCTCCAGGTAGCCCCATCATGGTTGTTAGTGGGAGAGCCAATTTGGATTTCTGCTCAGCAGCAGTGCATGCTATCTAGGTATCAAGATGGCTTCCAGTGGGCTCACCCTGAGCCCCAGGGGAGAAAATGACTCTGTTCTCCAAATTTAACTTAATTGGCATGGTGGGAAAACTTCTTTTCCACAAAGCAGCCCACGTTGTGTACCCAGTGTAAACCAAGGACTATTGTCCAGAGAGGTAAAGATGGATTTTTTTTTTTTTTTTTTTTTTTCTTTTAACCACAGTTTCTAAGATCCATCATCTCATTAACAAAGTCCCTCAGCCAAACTCAGTTCAGCACCTTCACCCCAGGGCAGAGCACTAAGGAAAGCAAGAATGTACAGAGAGAGGGGTGTGTTGCTTTTGATCTCCTATGTATTTAAATGATTCCATTGTTTTCCTTTTGGAGCTTGTATCTTGCTGTATCTTGGAAGGAGCTGCCTTATTTTAATATTTGTCAAAGTTCCAAGAACAGTCACCTTTCTAGTTCTTCAGAAAATCTCCAGGATCATTATGATTTCTCAATGTTCTTTGCACTATGCCAGTCATTGAAAGATTTATTAAAGCATTTATTCTTTCAAGTATGCATTAAGTACATTTTAAAAGAATCAACCAATGCTAATTTCTGTGGGCTTTTCTTCCTCTCGTGCTATGCCCATTCATTAATCTGCATTGATCCCTTTACCTGTGTTTTGGGAACTTTAATTCATTGTCGTGCTTTCCCTCATTGCATTTCACTGTTTTGCTAGTTTATTGTCACTCATTAGGTAATTTCATTGTCAAATTGTGAAACTCAGTACTGAGACATTCTTCTCCAGTCTATGTTGTCTCCTCTTTCATTAGCACACCTTTATTCACTCTTTACTTATTCATTAAACATTGATCACATGCAAGGCACATTTTATTTACTAAATACATTTTAGATCTTACATAGGTTCACTGCGAAAGAAAAGAGACCCAAAGGCATGTCCATTACATGAACACTGGCGTACTACCTTTTAAATAAAAGATAACTGTACCTTTTTAGTAAGAGATAAATTTCTATTAAGAAAACAAATGTCATTGTGCATTAAAACATTTTGGTGACTTCTCTGGATGTTGAAGGAGACTCTACCAAATGAATGCATTCAGTAATGACTCAGGGCAAAATAAAGAGAAAAGCCCTTTTGCAGTATGTAAATCTGGCTGGTTAGTGGAAAGTTACCTTTAGCATCCATTAGATGAGTGAAGTGAATGCATTAGGAGATCCTTAGGCAGAAAGCCTAAGTGGCCCTGGAGAACCTACGGGTCATGGTGAGGGTGGACAGCCAGTGACAAATTCCCTGGGATAGAAAAGGCTTAGGTATTTTGTTTTTCAAATACACTGCCCTGCACTTAAATAAAAGTCATTTCTCTGATGGATGGAATGTGACTTCTTCATTAGCCTCATACTTCAAGACAGGTCAGATAGCTTCATAGTCATCTTGCATTGAAGAGATTTTACAGGAGTAATGAAAAAACAACGAGATTTCCACGTAGGGTAGGGCAGGGTAGAAAGTAGTGGCTATTAAGAGGAGGCAAGACCTGACTAATCAAGAATTAAGTATAACAGGCATTAGAGCATGGATAACTAGGCGACATGGGAGTCAAGAGTTGAAAAGGTTGAATTCCTTTTCCACATAGAATATGAGGTGGGCTAGAGTCATTTGCATTTAAATTTTAAAAGAAGATTGATCCTGAGTGCTGGAAGGATTTGGAGGCACTAATATTGCTGTTTAGAAACCACTATGGGACTCTCTAAGTCTTGGATCCTTCATCCCTGAAATGGGCATGAGATGTTAAGGGAACCATGAGGATTGAAGCAGATGCAGCTTAAGTGCGTTGTCTTCGGGCAGTAGTCAGGTTAACATTAAGTAATAGCTTATTCCTTCCTTCAGTTACATTCTAGGATCTTTACATATAAGAGAAGAAAGCCTGAATGATAACTGTAACTATCATATCACCAATATCAATATTTAGCTATAGGTTTGCATAATGCTTGGGGGAAAGTTCACTGGTTCTGTAGCTTGTTATACTGAAGTCAGTGAATCAGGTAATGTTAACATATTTAGAAAATTTTGAAATTTAACAGTAGGGAATTAAAAATAGCCCCCATTTCTTCAGTATTGCTCCCCTTGAGAAGTAGGGTCTCTGCTCCTTTCCTTTGAACGACATGATACAGTAGTTACGGTGCTGCTGTATCACTTTCTTGATCCCGATCATGAGATTAACAATATTCATTTCCTCTGTCTTAACACTTGCTCTTGGAGCGCTGGGCTGCCCTGTAAGGAACAAATGAAAGAAGGGAGAGCAAGAAGCAAGTCCATGCCCTACACACCAGCTCTTAGGTGTCCTACCCCCTGGCTATTTAGATTGTCCCCCTTGGAAGCCTCAGCATTGACAAGCAGAAGTGACTCACCCTATGCCTTCTGTCTCACTTTCTGGCCCACACAATCATGACTACAACTATCAAAATAATGCGTCGTAAGTTTTAAACCACTATACTTTGGGGTCATTTCTTATATGGTAATATAAAACCAGACTCTCAATATTTACAGTTCCATTCCCAATATCATTTTAGTTACCTTTAAGCCTCTAGAGTTAGAGGGTTCTTAAATCTAATTTTAGTATCTATTTTAATTTTTTTTAACTTCACATAAAATAACCAGACAGCAAGTCCATTTGGGGAAAAATCCACTTGGTGTTAGATCCTAGTCATCAAGTGTCTGACTAGACTATGTGCTGGAGAATGCCAATTCCTGCTCATGCCAGTGCCTGTTCTGTTTCTCTATGTCCTTGCCGTTAATATAGACTAGTGCAGATTTTGCACAGGTCATGTGGAAGGTTGAGATAGAGGCTACCTCAGTAGTAGAGTGTGGGCTTAGATTCATGATGCGCTTGGTTCCATGCAGTACCAAAGAGAGAGAGAGAGAGAGAGAGAGAGAGAGAGAGAGAGAGAGAGAGAGAGGCCATTCCACCATCCCAGTTTATGTGTTACTCTATGAGCCTTTCAACACTATTTAAAATATGAATCTCAGCACACTCACTGGGATCATTAAGTGCAACTATTGAGACCCCATGTCCAGTACAGCTCTGGTACAGAGTGTGTAGAAGACCCCAAAGTATAGTGGCTTAAAACTTTCAATGTCTGTCATAATTAATACCATTTCTGTTGAGCACAAATGTTAATAAGGATCCTAAGACCAAATATAAGTTTCATCTTGTTTTTGGGGAGCAGGGAAGGACCTCTAAATCTTTGCATCTTTTCTCTGTGATATGTTTCTCTACTTCCTGGAAGAGAAGGCAGTTACCTTGTGATGTAACCTCACTGGATGGGAATGTTTTGGGAAGCCATGGCCTTCACTGCCTGTGATCCACATGGCTGCAGAGTCTGAGCTTTCTCTGAGTGAACTGCAAAAGGAGAAAGAAAAGCATCCCTACTTTTCCTACTTTTCTTCTCTTCCTCTTATTTTGCTCTGTCATGACCAGTGTCCCTTCTTAACTTGACATCCCAGCTCAGTCCTGCAAATATGTTTCTTTTTTTTAAACCAGGGAACTTTCAAGCATAATCTGTACAGAGAATCACATTTCTTCTAGAAAACAAACAGAGGAGGATCAAATAAGAAGGGATAATACAGAACATGTCCTTTTAGAGACAGAGACCCACTTACACTCAGTCTTTGGGAATAGAGCTGGCTGCTAATTTTTTTAAGCTTTAGAAACCTTGTCATTGGCAGAAATGAAGTATTAAACAAGAAATTCTCCCTCTTTCCATTTCTGGATTGCTGATGTGGTTTTGACAGGGCTTTCCTTAGGGAAGAGTTTGGGATCCATGGGAGACAGTTTTTGCTCCATCAGTTCTGAGAACTGATTTGGAAAATACCCAGTTGTTTGGGTAGTAGGTGGCCTCATGCTTGACGGAGGGGGAGAAACTCGGGAAGTGTGGGACTACTCTTTAGTCAGAGAGGTACGGGTCCCTATGATCCTGTGCTAGGGCTTTCAGATCCTCATGCCCAGACCCAAGCAAAGGAACAGTCTTGGGTAGTGAAGCACGTCTGAGTGTGGCACACAGTGGGGCTGTTCTTTGTAAATGTGGGTTTGCTTTCTTTTCAACTGTGAGTCCTGCCTTGAGCATCTTTCCTCTCACCTCACATTCTCAGTGACAGGGATCAGAGAGGGCTCTGTTTGGGTCTTCGATTTGTGCTCTAACTGCTCTGTAAATGCTAGAGTTTCAGTTCTCATACCTGCAGGACAAAATAAAATAACACACATAAAGTTCCTAGCACAATATTCAGCATAGAGTCCCTATGGCTAGGAGCTACAGGTTTGCATTATCTCCTGGTGAAAACGAGGCAATGGATTCAGAGAATTCTGGTAACTCATCTAGGTTGTGCATTTAGATGGGAATGAGCAGAGCCTGGATTCAGGTCTGAGTCTCTGTGACCTTAAAGCATGGTGCTGGACCTGGGTTGTGTTCTGGAATCTGGCATCTGTTGACCTAGCAGCCAGGCCTCCATATTTGTCAGCTGGAATGGAAAGATGGTGCTAGCTACGATGCCATGAGAACTCAGAAACTGCTACTCATTTTTGTTTCACTTTATTCTTTCCTATTTCTGTTCCTAAACCAACCTGCTACCTCCTTGCTCATCCATGGGATCCCAGTCTGTGAGCTAAGAAGCCAGCAATGTGGGGCGGGATCCTGGATGCATATATTTGCACTCTTTCTCTTGCTCTTTTTTTTCCAAATGTATTTAGTACAGGGTCTCACTACACAGCTCCGACCCATAGTGATCCTCCTGTTTTCAGCCGCTCCAGCACTGGGATTACAGGCATGCATCACCATGCCTGGTCTCCATAGCCAGTTCAGCCTGCCAAAGTGGGGGGCAGTGTGGCCTGTGGTGCAGGAGATCGAACCCTGGCCTAAGCAGGTGCTTAGTCTGCTGAGCTATCTCACCAGCCCTCCTGTTGCTTCTTAGCAAGCCTAACAAGACATCCAAGAAAGGTTGGCAAACACAGAACAGAGCTAGTTAGACTTCACATCATTGCAGGTGACCTTTGGGAATCTGATTTACAGGAGTCTTGCACAGGATAAAGACAAAAGGCCCATCGAGAGGATCATCATTTAAATGTGCTTTGAAAACAACAATGGAGGGAGAGTTGAAATACATGTGAATCAGAAACATCCGGATTATATTTCCAGGGTATTATCAAGGGATTCAGACATCGAGAGGAAGAGAGGTTTGACAACAGGCATTCTGGGTTGCATGAAAATCTAGCCAGCTAGATCCTGGGCCTCACCTTGCCTAGAGATAGTTCATTAACAGTGCCACCTAGATCCAACCCGGAGGCCAGGAAGGTTTCACGTCAATGATTTACTGGTCCAGGCTCTGTCCTTCCTGCGGGTCAATGTGGGGTGATGGGAAAAAAACTGTGTCAGAGCCACAGCCCTGAGAGGCGGCTCTGAGTCTCATTAATTAGACCACAGGGCAGGACCACCAGTTCCCTGAAGCTATCTTCTGTTGATCTTGCTGTTTTAAGACAAAATTATCTCAGAACAGATTTTCCTCTATTTTTAGGTACACTGTGAATTGTGAAACTGGAGTCTCAGTGCTTATTTCGTAAACATGCCAGAGACTGTCTCTGGAGACAGACGGATGGATGCGCCAGCTGCAGGCAGTTTATGGTAAGCTCACAACGACCTTGAAGCAAACGACCTCTGTGCGGTCAGGTGTCCAGAGGGAAGGCGGTACAGGACAGAGCTAACCTAGAATCCAGGCTCTCTGTGGGTGTTCCTGAAGTTTTGTTCTGTTTTGTTTTATTGTGTTACTCTGAGCACTTTCGGAAAGGGAGAGGCGCCAGGACATACAAACCTGCTGGACAAGGGTGAACAAACTGACCCTTGGGGATCCAGCCAGGGCCACTCCTCTGACCCCAGGTCCTTCTTCCCCTTTGCCTCTGGAGGTCCTGGCAGAGGTCCTAGCTGCTCCATGGCCACCCTGGACTTGCACCTAAAGGCAAACACAAACACTTGGGAAAGATCAAATTGGGCCACTCTTTCATGCTGCCCTTAAAAATGACTCTAGACCTCAGCTTCTATCCCCTACTCAAGCCAGCTCTCCGTGCCCACTATTCAGGGGCAGCAGCACACACAGGCCCACTGGGAGTAGCCCAGGGAGGAAGCCCTGCTTCTGCTCCTGCTCTGCAGCACCCTGGCTCAGGTTCCAGCCATCATGAGCTCTTTGCCACTTTGCCCTCTTGGCAAGACAGTTCTGTGATTTATAGACAAAACTCCTGCCTTCTGTCCATATCTGCAGCTCAGCCTGGCTTCCCCCTCCTCTTCGCATACCGAGATAAGCGCACTTATCTTGGAAAGACTTGTTGGACAGATAAGCAAGCTTATCTTGGAAAGATTCCAACCTGGAGAATTCAGCCCTCACTCTGACACTCCACCTCAGTGGGCACTAAAGGAGACACATCTGCCAAGCCTGAAATCCTTTCCTCAGCAGTTGCCTGCGTGACAGACGCCACCCCTCCAAACATCCAAGGCTGCGTTTTGAGAATGCTCCAGTTCACGAAGAAACTGTTGCCTGCTCTGGGATTCCCTGCTGCCCTCACACAGCCAGTCACCCTCCAAAGAGAAGCATAGAGCCAAGAGGCAGAGCTGCAAGTCAGAACCTGACTGAAACTCTGAAGGAAACCTAGAGATGGCAATATTCCTTAGAAGAGTGTGTCACTTTTATATTCCATTCAACATTCCTTAAATCCAGTTACAACCACTCAGCTGATGGTGCTCTCCTTCAAAGCCATTTCAAGAGGTAACATTTCACAAGGTGACAACCTCATCAGTGTGGAGGGGCACCTGGACAACTCTCCTTGAAGGAGGAGCAGTTGACTCCATTTTGGTTAAACCTGGCCGTATTTCCATGTATTGATAGTCGCAGAGGTGGCTAAGTTTTATTGTTAATTTCCTCAGTTAACTTTAAGCAATGCAAATCAGTCCAGCTGAGATGCTGACGTGGTCTTTGAAGCAAGGCGACAGGTCAGACAGATCAGTGTTGCCCAATCTACAGCTCCCAAGAAACATGGGTGAGCTAGGACGAGAGAGAGCTAGGCTGTTGGCTGAGACTAAACCTCAAGAAAAGAGGCTACAACTTCTCAGGCATAAATAATTACACATCAAAGCCAAAGCATGACCTCAAAACATTAAATACTGCCTCAAATTATGTTATGCAGATTATTCTCTGTCTCTCTGTCTGTCTGTCTGTCTGTCTGT
>NW_004524717.1:2763604-2769312 GCF_000260255.1 Octodon degus | reverse complement strand
CAAGCCGCTCTTCTCTTCATGAATTAATAAAACCCAGGTTTAGCCCTGGGTCAAGGCCTTTGTTCCAGTCAGCCACTGTACTATACTAGCTGAACTTAATACCCCTACTCTCCCCACAGCTAAAAATATGCCTTAGTGTCTTTATTTTCACCATACGCTGGTAGTAGTAGATTGGAATTAATTTATTAGAATTCCAATAACTTTTCCATGGGACTACAAATGTGGATTTTTCTGGACCTAGATGAGGTCTTGAAGGGTTTACTACAATCAGAAAAGAAGACTCATGTGGCTAGCTGAACCCTGGCTCTGCTCTGTGCTGTTTTGTACAACCTCTGATGCCCCCATAACTTGTGTGCTTACGTGGTGGCTTCCTGACTGAAAATATTTTGCTTTATCACTTTCTAAGCGGCAACCATGTCTTGTTCCCCTGGGCCTGGATGGTACCACTTCATGAAGCAGCACAAGTAAGGAGAGAGAAGGAAAATCCCCCCCCCCCCAATTTGGTTCAGTATTTCTTACCAAGGAGAATAAACTGAACAATAGGTAGAGGTTTTGGTGGAAGTGAGCAGTCATGATTTTAGCTACATTTATTTTTAAGGTAGAAAATAGAAAAATGACACCTGATCAGGTAGGTAAAAGGCTACTGTCGGATATCTTATTTTTACTCTTTCCTCCTTTTGTGAGGAATTATAAATAAGTCAAGGCACCTTTCTATGTGCATATCACGATTGTATCATTATTAGCTCCAGTGTGAATACTAATGAGCATTGCTGTTTGTTTTTTTCTGTTGAAGAGGATTTGAAAAGTCATAAAACTGGGGAAATAGTGACTTTTAGACTATAACAAACCTGATTGGTTCCTGAAGGACCTTCCTCTTTGGGGGGAGAGTAAAACAGCCCCTACTGGTCTGAAGGAGTCACTGCAGCTTTCCTAAAATGCCCTTGTGGGTCTTTGGTTTCTGAGGTCGATAGTCCCAAAGTAAGTGTGTATTAAGGGTAATGCACTTATGGAACAAGGAAACAGACGCACCTGGAATGCACATGACTTAGCCGTATCACTAGGAGGAGCCCTTGCTTTTCAATAGCAGATAGAAAGCTAATGATTACCAAACTCAGGAATAGCTTGGGGTTTAAAAGATGTATGTGTGCATATAAAATTAATTTTGAGCAGATAAATATCAAAAGAACTAATTTGCACTCTGCTTTGTTCCAGAAGCATTTGGGGGCTATTAACACAATATGGAAATTACAGAAAAATGATGTGAAGATGAAGTACTACAGCAAGACAGGTATACAGTACAGACGTTCCTTACTTGACTTCCGAGCTCCATTCCTGTGACTAAGTTGCTAATGAGGAATTATATACAGTATGTGCTTTACGATATTTAAGACAAAGAAACGGCCAAAGGAAACTCTAACTTGATGACCTTGCTTTTATTTCACAACTCTTACATGCAGTACTCTAATGTATAACAGAACATAAAACTACAATATTGTACTGTACAGTATAATCAGCAAGAATTACATTACAACGCTGTAGGAGAAGCCACCATAAAACCACACTGCAGCTCACATTCCTGTGTTGCAAGTCTGAGCTTGGGCCATAAGTCTGAACAGTCATTAGGCGAGTGGGTCATTAAACAAAACCTATCTGTATTAGAGTGCTGAATGAGATCAATATTTTTGTCTCTCTCCTAAAGAACGGTCTGACTTCCAGTTCTAATATTCTACCCCATGGAGTTGTAAATTTACTCCTTACTCAGTGAGTTTATTGTCTATTGGAAGATTTGCCTCAGCCATGAGGTACATAACTGTGACTGTTAGTCTCTCCTACCCACTTAGAACATTTGGCCTTTTAACTGTGTACTCATGATCCGAGGCTTCAGAGGGTCCACAAAATCATATGGCGTAATTTAAATTTAAAAAATGAAACCCAATATAGCCTTTTCAATGTTACAGATGTTAAAGAAAATTTCAGGAAGCCATTGTTTTGGACCAGGTTCCAGGTCTAGGATCCAACAGACCAAATCAAACCAACATGGCATCACTTTTTTTTTTTTTTTTCCAGAACTGAGGATTGAACTCAGACCCTTGCACTTGCCAGGCAAGCACTTATTCTACTGAGCCATCTCCCCACACCCCCATAGTATCACTTTGACTAAGTGCCTATATCACCAAAATGAATTTTTAAGCATACAAATAGGTCTCCAAAATGGAACTATGTTTCCTGAGAAGACAAGACCACTAAATCACTGAGTCATACTAATAAGGATGAACATCCCCTCTGCTTTAACCCTTCAAACTTATTTAAAGGAACATTTGTTTTTCTGTCATCCTCTCCCTTGTTCCCATCTTACAAATGTGCTATTCTTCCTTTTGTCCAGTGGAAACATTCTGTTCATTTTGAAGAACAGAGTTGGTGCCATACATGGATCACAAACAGAAGCCAATCTGATATCTAACTAAATGTGTTGTGATTTAGTATTTTGACATGTGCACATTAAGGACTCCTAGGCCCACATTTTGTTGAAGCTAAGCTAAAGAGTGAACTCACTTTCTCACAATAAGTTCCCAAAACTCCCATGTTGGGTGAGGATATGGGATCATATTTTTCATTTTTCAAAAAAACAAAAATCGAAAGAACAACAGCTCATGTAGAATGAGAAAGAGAAGATGAAAGTAAAGTCACAGGGCTTAAGAAGATTTTGTGAATACAAATTCCTAGATGCTCCATGGTTTTCCTTTTAATCAAGCAAACATATCCTCATTTACCAGCTTTTCATTCCAGCCCCAGGTTTTTGATTCAAGATTAGGGGTAGCCTCTCTGACTCTTGTGACTTATTTTCTCTGAAAAACTTTGATCAGTCTCAATGATTAGAGGACTAGTTCACTTTTCTGCGACTTTTGAAACAATGATCTCTTTTCAGAAACTGGCATTTTGGTTCTTTTATATAACATTCTAGAGTTCTCCCAGCTGTCATGTCACTGCTCAAGTTAAAGTTGTATTTATCAGTTCTTCTCTATCTCTTCTTTTTCATACGTTTATGTATTGACTTGAACCTCACAGATTTGAAGCTAATGGCACATTTTGTTGAGGTACAAATCTTAGATCACACACACACACACACACACACACACACACACACACACAAAGACTGAGATGAGATGTCTTCACTCTGGCCAGAAACCCAGATCTGTGAGATTTGCCCATTTTTCTAGTGCCATTTGGGACCACCAACATGGCAAAACATTTGAGGAGAGCTACTTTTCTCTGATTCACTTACTGGGAACAAATAACAATCTTTTAATGAAAAAGATTTTTTTTTGAGGTTGTCAACCAATATAATTAAATTTACGGACCCTGTTTATCTAACAGACTGACACACTGGCTTAGAGAGGTGGACAGATACTAACATGCAAAGCTGGTCACATGAGAACAGGAAAGATTGCTCCAATATCTAAAAATGCTACCTTACTGTAGAATTCTAACTCTGCGTCTCTCTAAGTCCATCTGAAAGGCAGACAAAATCAATTAGCAACCCTTTCACCCTCTGGCAAAAAGGGAATTTCTGTAAGAATGCCTTCCAGAAGCCTGGAGCTGGTGGCTATTGGCTGGTGGGCTGTGCAAAGGCTCAGACACAACTTGTGGGCTTCCCCAGGGGCTGGAACTGGCTCCATCCTGTCTCTCCCCTACCTTTGTCGGCTGGGTTCTCTACCCCCAGGGTGAAGACCACTACATGTCCCCATTTGGGGTCAGCTGTCAGAAAACAAATCTGTTTAATATTTAGCTTTGAAGGAAACTAGCTGAAACAAAGATGAAAGGGCTCATCTCCAAGTGATGGAGAAAAACAAAAACAAGCCTCAATTGTTTCAATACTTCCGTGGAAAATAAAAAGATAAAGCTAGTGCAGGTGAGAGGGAGGGAGAGAGAGAGGGAGAGGGAGAGGGAGAGGGAGAGGGAGGGAGGGAAGGAGGGAGGGGGGGGGAGGAGAGAGAGAGAGAGAGAGAGAGAGAGAGAGAGAGAGAGAGAGAGAGAGATCCTCATCATCCCAAATTGCTAGACGTTAATGCTGGATGCATACACACCATTTAGAAACCCAAGTGATAACCACTTCTGAAGGAAGCTATAAAACAACTTCTCAATCGATGTCATCCAAACCACCTTGGAATTGGCTGCAAAATGCAGTTTTCTATTTAGTAGGTGAGGAGTACAGCTAAGTCATAGTTCTACATTTCTACTAGGACCCCCAGAGACTTTCCTGTTGCTCCCCCCAGGGAAGAGCCTCAAACACATGGGCTTCCTGTGTGGGTACTATACTTAGATACCCCAACTTGCACATGGCTGAATGTTTTAATGCCATCTTTGCAAAGAGGTGAAGAAATGATCGATACAACTGGGACCCCTGGTAATAAATCAAGAAAAATAATTTAAATTTTTTTTCATTTTAAAATAAATTCATTATGATTTTTACTCTTTCTACTTTTCAATAACAAATGATTTTTATTGTGAAGCAAATTGAAGTAGACACTGAGTTTGCTGGGATGTTGCCCAAGTGCCTACTGTCACCGAACAGGAACAAACCACAAAAATTTTAAATAAAGTGGATTTTCAAGAAAAGTTGTAGGACAAATACTAATTTTCAAGAAAGGTGAAAACAGAAATTACAGAAAAAAAATTATGACCACATAGACAAGAAGAGTGTAACCTTATACAACTTACAAAGGAAAAGAAGAAAATGCAAGACATCTTTTTCTTAAAATGAACTCAAAGAAAACTGTTTGCAATCTCAAAACCACTGTGTTCATTCTTCACCAAGTAGTGAAACGCTGTCACTTTTGCCCTCTGAGATGAAAGCATTAACTAGACTTCACCCATAGCCTGCTCACACTTGGCCCAGATGGCTCAGGCCCATGCTCCGTCTCAGCCAACTCAGGGAGCTTCTCAGTCATGGAGCCCTGCTCTTTTTCCTTCTACTATCTCAGTCCTTAGCATACAATTCTCAGGAAACTTAAAGCTGAATGGGCTCCCTTGATTTCCATTTAATCTAAACTCATACAGTACACCAACTAAGAATTAGATAAAAAATTAAAAAATTCTTGGCTCTATACTTGATATAAATATAACCTTTTCCTTCATGCTTGCCACAAGTTGCCCTATCTTGTAAATGACACTTGCCCCATGAGAGTGAGGTTTCTGAGGGTACTGGCCTCATAGTGTAGTAGTGGTAGTCCGCAGGGCCTTTGGTAGTCTACAGGGCACCAGTTTTGGTAGTCCGCAGGGCCTTTGGTAGTCCACAAGTCATCAGCTTTGGTAGTCCACAGGGCCTTCGGTAGTACACAGGGCACCAGCTCAGAGTAATGCTTTTTAACATGACTAGAATGAACTACTATAAAATCCCTGACACATGCTGGATCTCTTTCTCATCTCCAGTACTTGGATATAGGTGAAATAAGATTGCAATGAACACCAAAGAAATAACTGAAAGAATTTCCCACACAAGTATAACTGTGTTAGGTGATCTCAAAAACAGCCTCAAGAACATCTGCTTTTGGTGTTCACACTTTTGTGTAATTCTACCCCACACTGTACCAGTGTTACTCAGTAAACTGAATGGGATACCACAGAGTGGTGGGAGTCATACTGAAAGGGGATAAAGTCTTCGGCTTCTTTCTGAAGTGTTTCTGTTGCTCTCATTCTCTCTTGAATAT